>NC_053124.1:12949839-13263173 GCF_010015445.1 Perca fluviatilis | reverse complement strand
TGAAAAGCGCTCGAATGTAAAATAATCCTAGATGTGATCTGTTTGAGTCCCTTGGATAAGGAGATCCAAATACTGATCCCCTGAACAAAGACAGCTGCCCAAAAGGGTTCAGTCAGAGACACTTGTGTAAAGGAACTGACCATTTATAACCGATGGTTACAGTGAGACAATCTTTGCTCTGCTCTCCGAGCGAGTAGAAAGAATTCAAAGAATCTGAGCACCAATGCGGAAGAATTATTCCCCACCTAATAAACCCATTCATAAACATTAAATTATATGTAAATTAAAATTACAAAAAATGTAGCACATATGGAGGAGGGTGGTAGAGGAAGCTGCAGCAGTAGTGAGAAATATCAGGTTATCATGGCCACACTGTACATCAGCATTTCCATGATCGGATGTTGGATCAGTTACCTGTAGGCAAGCAGATGAATGAGCCAGTGATTGTGAGAGGATGAAAGAGGCAGCTGATGCCAATCAGCTAATGTAAGCACGACTTCAATTTATGCTAAGCTCAACTTTTACGCCATACAATCTCTCATAAGCCCGGGACACACGGGGACGATTATTGGCCATTGGACAGTCTCGCGAGGTCAGTGACTCGAATCTGTTCGGTGCGTCCCGTGCCGTCGTCAGTCTGGGGGGCTGTCGGCGTTCATTTTGGCCGACCTGACATGTTCGGTCGGCGGCAAGGCAGTCGGGACTCACCCGGAAATGGCGATCGGAATGAGGTGACTAGAGTCTCTCAAAATCTGACGAAAATCTTTTAAACTGACCTTTGTTGAGCTGAAATGAAGACAGATTCAGCAACTGCATGGCCTATTTCTCGCTTAAAATGTTTTCAGAAACACGTTTCAGTGAACTATTTTAGTACAATATGAGATCGTATTCTGAACGAGCCGCCATGACAGTCTGGCTTTGAATTTCCGGAGAAAACAAACCCATGTGACGCGTTCGTCCAATCAGCTGCCGGTTGTCATTTCTTGGGCAACAATACAGAGTAGCGCCGCCTGCTGCTATGAAGACGTATTACGTTTCTCACGTCGGTGTCGCCTCAGTGTGTCCCGAGGCAGTTTTTTGGACCTCGGGGATGCGACTGATCATTTCCACTGGCTTTTCTGCCGAGGGTTGGCCGTCAGGTTGGTGTGTAACCACTTACAGCACATCAGACAACGTGAAAGATTAGAGAGAGAGCATAGCCAAAATTACGGACATTGATAAAAATTACACACTCAACCACTTATACAGTTGTATGGAAGCCAATAGTGCTCTAGTGAATGGTCAGTATATCTAAAGATAAGTACAAATGCATCTGGAACAAAACAGAACATTCTTTAACTAAATAGTCCAAAATTAACCTGCAGCAGATTGCATTAAGATCTGTATCGGACTGTACCAAAGCATTATAGTCCCATACAATACAGAAAAAAACATACACCAAGAGAACATCCATTTATAAAAACACAGCACCATCATTGATACCATGACAATAAAAGTGTTTCCAGTTGTCAACTCACAACTCAATATCAAAGTTCCCAGACGAAAGGAAAGGGTAACCGTTAGGGATGTAACGATTACCGGTGTAACGATAAACCACGGTAAAAATGTTGATAACAATTACCGTTTTCATTTAAAATATACGGTGTGGAAAATGCGTGTTCCTAGCTTCATCCGAGTCTCCTGAAGTTGCCGCACGGGCGCAGTGCGTAGCCTACAGTGTGTTTCTTAAAGTTGGAATCATGGCGGAAGGAGGAGATGACAGAGCTCAGGACATTTATCAGCATTGTAAAAAAAAAAAAAAAAAAAGGCCATAGTAACACTTGCTGTCTCTCCTGAGATGATTGACCAATCAGTAACGAGAGTAATCACTTTGATCTCCTGCCAATCACTCGCGCTTAGACAGGAGAAGGGGACAGGAGAAGGGGACAGATATAGCAGCTGTAAACAGACTTTTTTTTCTTTATCATTCCTTTCCCGTTTTCGGACTTGCTGAAGTGAGGTTTGTAGCCCAGAACGTAAGTTAAAACTATTCTGTAGCTTGCTAAACTGTCATGGGTTTTACTGCCTCGCTATCTGTGTAAACGTTAAAGCTTAAGTGTTCTGCTACGATGTGGATAAGTTTAGCCCATGTTACGACATGACATTTGTTTGGAGTGAGAGAGATATATTATCGCCTTGATAATATTGCTGTTGCTGTGTTTCCGTGCAATAGGCAGTAAACAGACTAGCACTGTGGAGCCTCGTGCTTAGCTATTAAAGGTGTATTACACTGTTTGCTCTGTTATGGATCTGTGTGCTGTAATAGATGTGGCTTATTCTCAGTTTGTGTTACTGAGCAATATGTTACATTTATGTTAATTATTACAGGGAAATTGTTTCTTGTGACATGCTGGTGGCTATATCATTTAGTTTTGGTAAATAATATGATTATGTATAGTAAGTCAGATGCTTATAATGTGCATTATTATTTGCTTATATTTCAGAACCACATCCAACTTCACATGTAACGTCACATACAACTTCATAGTTAACTTCATGTTGGAGTTGTAAATAAATCTTCCTGGATCTCAAAGTCAGACATCTCTGGTTCAAGTTCTTACCGGACACCCTACAGCGAGCCAGTATTTCAGTAGCCAGTTTTCAATAGTTTTTACAAGCACATTGCATACATTTTTGTAATCTAATAAACACTATTACACTTTTTTTAACTATTTCAGCATGTGTAGGCCTATCAGTGCTTTCTGAACATATTGAACACACTTTTAAAAATACTGCGATAATACCGAAAACTGTGATAATTTTGGTCACCATAACTGTGAGGTTAAATTTTCATACCGTTACATCTCTAGTAACCGTGTAGAACTCTGGCACACCGTCTTATTTTGATGATTCAAGGGAGGGTTATCAGTGTCTGGGAGTCACCGACCCGTTGAGCTTCTATGTTTTTTTTTCTTTTGGGTTTCACCTCTATTTTCTGCTCTTATTATTTTTTCTCACATAGGGTCATCCTTCCATCTCACATAAAATAAAAAAACAAAGCCACAGAAAGTGGGTCTGATTCAGCTCCCCATCTTGCTGTAGACTGGAGTAATACCTCGCTACTGCTAAGCCAAACTAAGTGGGTGTGTGGGTGTGTGGGTGTGTGGGAGCACAAGTGATGGGGTGCATGTCCAGTGCGCAAGATGCAATGAGCGTGCATGGCCCCAAAGATTGCCCCCATGTCCTACTGCGCTGACCCTTTCCTCTGATGAAAGGTAGTCGACAGAGTAGAGGTAAGTGATGTGTGAGTGTTTGTATGCTCTGGAAAAAGGTTTAGGGCGAGAGTCAGGGTCTGAGTACCATTTCTTCTGCCCCTTCTACCAAGTGGAGAACCAAAGTCTGGCTATACTAGACTCTTCTCATGCCACTCTCTCATGATTCATGAAAAACACCTGCTAGAGTGTGCTTTGGCCTGCGAGCTAAGTACTCATGTAGATGTACTTTGTGTGTATACGTGCGTGTGTTTATGAAAGCTTCAGTGTGTAGACGGATGTGGCTAATTTTCCACGGCAGTCTTATATAGCACACAGAAAGAGGAGTCAGCATGGCCAACGTTAATATTATGTGCTGCATATGCAGATAAATGCATGTCAAAATACCTAGTTTTGTTGCTGTGTTCAAGAAAGAATAATCTGCAAATGATTAAAGAACATAACAAATAGTGTACGTAGGCGAAAGAAAGACCAAGAAATAAAAATAAAAGGAAAGTTATTTTTAAAAAAAAGAAGCAAATAGACAAAGAAGGAATCAAGAAATAATTGACTGCAAAAAAGAAAAAAAAACGGATGAACAAAGCGTAAAATAAACAATGAAAGCAACAGAACAAATAGACAAAAGACAGGCAGAATGAAAAAGAAAGGGATACTACAGTCATAGCAACAGGACTGCAGCTGCCCTTCACCACAGTTGAGAGCAACCGTCTGCCGACGCAGGACCGGCGACCAAGTGCGGACACTGATTTATAATCCACCTCCCTCCCTCCGTCCCTGTGCAAGCCCCCCCCACCCGCATCCCTTCGGCTCCTTTACGCCGTCAGCATGACGGCATTGCTATGGTAACAGCATACCACTGCAGAGGCCTATGTGAGTAGTAATCGATCTATTCGCGTGGCTGTGTCATGTATACTGTCATGTGAAAAGCCTCACTGTTAAAATAACAAGTTGGGTTTGGTAGATAATTTGAGGGGATATTTTTGGCAGATATCAGAGGGAGAGTAAAAAGAAGAAGGCAGGGGAAGGGCGGTGACGTGAGAAAAAGATCATAGGCTGCACTGTCATAGTTCCGCTTAGCTCTTTTGTCTTAAATCTGTGTTAAGGATTAGAAGATTCTCTTGGGTGATACAATTCTTCTAAACTTGGGCTCAATGAACTTTTCAGAAACCACTGATTAACCATAAAAAGCAAGTGAAATAACATTACTGTTGTAGTTCTGTCCCTCTAAAACTTTGGACATACAAACTATGAAAAACACTATCTCTGAACCTTAGCACTGTAACCCCACAGTCACATTAGCTACAAGAGACAGAGACAAAGCGACAGAATGGAAGCGACCATTCATTTTCAATGGGAGTGGCCGTTTGCCAGCGACAAGCGACGAGCTCACCGCTGCCACGAGCAAGGCGGGGCCGAAATAGACAAGAAGTCAAATAGAAAAGAAGCGACTGCCAATCGGAGCGTGAGGGCAGCGTGATGTATGTCAGTGGCTCGAGTCGAATAAAATAATTCAAGATGGCGGAAAACGCTTCAGGACATCGTATTTCTGTATATATCTGATAAGTTTGGCATTTTATCAAATATTTTGTTACTTTTATCGAGAAATAAATACTTTTAAATCCAAAAACATCATTCTTGTGACTTAACAATACCTCTGAAGTATTATAAGTATATAAAGAATTTCTGTTTACTGTTGCCAAGCAACCAGGAGTAGGCTAGGCACGCCCAGGAGCACCCACAAACGAGTGTATGTCGCTGTCTTTTGTAGCTAATGTGACTGTGGGGTAAGGTTGCTTTTAGCCATGCTAGCAGCATGCCTCTAGGTATGCCAATATTGGTTGGTTGGTTGGTTGGTTGGTCGATTAGTCAGTTGGTTAGTCGGTCCATCACTTTGGTCCAGACTGAAACATCTCAATGACTATAGGACAGATTGCTAGGAAATTTTGTGTAGCCATGATCCCCATTGTACAAACTTAAATTTAATTTAGCGGGACCAGCAGGTTAACCTTTTAGGTCTTTAGTCAAAGGTGTCTTAACAATTATTGGATTGATGACATGAAATGTGGTGCAGGTATCCACCATGTCCAAAGGATGTATCCTAAGGACTGTGGTCATCCCTGACCTTTTCTTTAGCACTACCATGAGGTTCACATTTGTGGTTTGGAATTACTTAAAGGTCCCATGACATGGTGCTCTTTGGATGCTTTTATATAGGCCTTATTAGTGGCCTTAGTCTCTTTCCCGAAATTCAGCCTTGGTGCAGAATTACAGCCACTAGAGCCAGTCCCACAATGAGCTTTCCTTAGGATGTGCCATTTCTGTGTCTGTAGCTATTGAGGAGGAGAGGGGGGGGGACAAGGTGGAGGGTGGGTGTGTGGCCTTGACCATCTGCCACTTTGCTCGTTTGAAAGCCATGATGTCTCTCTCATGGGTGGGCCAAATTCTCTGGGTGGGCAAAGCAAAGAAAGGGGAGGTAACCTTGCTCCTTATGACCTCATAAGGAGCAAGATTCCAGATCGGCCCATCTGAGCTTTCATTTTCTCAAAGGCAGAGCAGGATACCCAGGGCTCGGTTTACACCTATCACCATTTCAAGCCAATTGGGGACCATAGGCAGGCTGGGGGAACGCATATTAATGTTAAAAAAAGTGACATTTTCATGCCATGATTTTTTTTGCTACACTAAGTTATTGCAAATGCACTATACAGAGGTTCCTGCACAAACATGCTAAACCATGGGTGTAATTGTCTGTAATGAATCAGGCTCATGCAGCACAGTAATCTTGCTTGCAGTGCTTTGAATGAATTGTTCTGGCCATCCCTGCATTGATTGCTCTTTGATTGTAGCCCTGCAGCTTTGTTTGGAGTCCACTGGACTGTAAATACATCGAAATTCTCATGTTGTTATGGAACTGAGAAAAAGAAAGGCTGGAGTAGAAGACAGAGGGTGAGGGGGTGGAGGGCCGAACGATAGACCAAATGTCTATGCGGTGTGGGAGTTGGAAGATTTGAAAATATCTAATAAGAGAAAGAAAAACGGGGAAAAATGGGCATATTGAGAATGAAAGTGAAATGAAACAATTTGGCAGTTTGTGTTGATGTATGTGTGTGTGTGTGTGTGTGTGTGTGTGTGTGTGTGTGTGTGTGTGTGTGTGTGTGTGTGTGTGTGTGTGTGTGTGTGTGTGTGTGTGTGTGTGTGTGTGTGTGTGTGGCGTAAAACAAACCAGTCAGCCTGTGGGGCAGAGAAAACTATATTCTAAATCCATTTTGAAGGCACACAAATTACCTTGAGGCCCCCATAGTCGGCAGATGCTGTCCTGCACCAACCTGATTCAACTTCTCTCTTCATATCTGCTGCTGAGTGAGAAAGAGGTGAGAGAGGAGGGTGAGAGAGAGAGAGAGATGGAGTGGGTCTGTCAGTCCAGTAGCTTATAAAAAGTCCATTATGGTGTGCTTCTATCAGTTTGGGCTCTCCCAGATGGACCCTGGAGTAAATGGACAGCACTGGAGAGCCATAAGCTCAGATTTGATATACGGCTGAGAAATAGCTGTGTGTGTGCGTGTGTGTGTGTGTGCGCGCGTGTGTGTGTGATTGTGCGTGTTTAGGAGAGTGTGCATTCAATCATATACGCTGCACTGAAAGAGCTGACAGTAGTCAACGGTGAACATTTCCATGCCTGACTGTTTTTGTGCATGCCATATACTTAACACAGCTGTTTTACCATATTATCAAAAGTGATACACACACACACACACACACACACACACACACACACACACACACACACACACACACATACTCACGGTCTTCCCAGCAGGCTTAAATCCCGGCTCAGTCTGACAAAGGAGCCTGTGGCTCTAACTGGCTCTGCCCCAATCCCCATTCCCCAGCCTGATGCTTTGTACAGGCTCAAAACCGCTTTACTGCATGACGTTTATTTATCAGCCATATTTACTTCCTATTGTGTGGGTGTGTGTGTGTCTTAGCGTGTGTGTATGCCACATCAAGGTATATTTGAGCTTTTGGTGTCACTGCTAATGTGTGTATTTAGTTCAATATGTGTGTTTATGGTGGGTATCCCACCGCTCTTTGCGTTGAGTTGAGGAAGCCGACAAAAGCCTCTGCCCGCAGAGTGATAGCGCTCAGCGGGCTTCTACATGCTACTTTGTCAACTGTTTGTTTGTTTGTTGTGAAGAAAGAGAGAAAATGGCCTGTTTGAGAACCATTGCTTTATTCTTAGCAGTTGGGTTCCAACAAAGCAAACAAATCAAGTAGTTATCCTGGAATAAACCGCCAACCTTACCATTGTGTGGAATTGCTAAGCTGTTTGACCATTTGAACAGTGGGATCAGATTGTAATGACTTTTTACTTGCATTTTTTATTTGATTACCTTGTGTCAGGAGGGGACACTTGTTTAATGTAATTTGGAAACGGGGAATAGGATACAAGACATTCAGATTATCACTTTATGTGCACTATAGTGAGACGTAATGGCTTCACTGACAATTAATTAGAGAACAGCACACAGGCGGTACCCAACGCCGAAACTACAAAACAATTAGATGTTCCCTTAGACTTCCCTATATAGACTAATTCCTGCTCACACAAATCATAGTCATAGGTCAACTTGCATAGGTAGCTTTAACCGTATGTTTACTGACACATCATCCTTTTCTCACTAACAAAAGAAACATCTCTAAACACAGTAATACAGCATGTCACCCAATCCATTACAATGTTTGTGATTAGATTGCCTTGATACATTTTTATACTTGTCAGTATGGAAGTCATAAGATCTAGGTTCAACCTTTGCATCTGGCCACTGACAAGCTTATTGACTTTAACTTATTCCCCTAGAGAAGAGAAGAGAGCTGAAACGGGTTCACAAAAGCAGTTTTTTTTTCCAGTTTTATTTCTGTTTTTACAACATCAAGTGTTCTTGTTATATCAACTGTGTAAGGGCAGGTTCAGAGAAATTGCTTTTAGCAGACTCTGACTCAAATGCCCATACATCCTGCATGATATATATTGATGATGACCCATCATTTTATATTTTTCATGCACTACATTGCAACTATTGCACAGGTGATCTGTTAATTTGCCAGGGCTCTAAAACAGGGTTTTCACTTCACTGACGCTTCTGTCAGATGATACTCAAACATCAGCACTACTACAAGTAAAATAAAAAAATCCACCTCTGTTCCCGACCAATCATAGGGATTATTGACCCAGCTCACGATTGAAAGTGATACTGCCATCTATAGATAGAAAATAGGTTTCCCTGGAGATGAAGACAAGTTGAAATGGGTAGAAAAACGTAGGGATAAGAAGAGAGGGCATTCGATGAAGTGTGATATGATGTGTCGATTTAAGTGCGGTCCAGGACATTAAACAATATAGTAGGGTTTGTAAAGGTCAGTACTCTCAGGGGGTTTATCCATATTGATCTTTACGTTTGATTGTGCCGGACTCCACACCGGTGTCCATCTAAATCCTTTTCTGTGCCCTAGTCAGAGAGAGAGAGAGAGAGCGAGAGAGAGAGGGAGAGGGGGGGGGTAGCCCTCACTGGTCATTTTATGTGAGACATTACTCCTCTGTCCTGCTTCACTGACCTCTGTGTCTCAGAAGTGCAGAATATACAGCCACACACAGGGCTTAATTTGTGCCTGATTCTGCCAGAAAATGATTTAGAAACTCCCAGATAGAGACAGGCACCAATTCAGGAACTTTATGTTATTTTGTTGAAGTTTGTGGTACCATGTGTGTCATTTATTTTCCAACATCATGAGTCACGAATCCTTCCAGCAGGCAGTCCAGACCTTAAACCTACCAAATGTACTTCAGTAGATCAGTGGGGTGGAAATATTCGCAGCACATGCTTTGCTAAGAACATGGGCTGCATTGCTAGCTTTGTGGCACCTGTTAGCAGACGGGAACAGCAGGAGGAATTTAAAAAAGCCCCGTCCTTCCTTAATTACTGTTGCAATGCCCTTCAAACAATGGGTCTTCAACTTCACACAGACATAAACAAAAGCTTCTCATGTTCTTTGTCCGCTGAAATGATGACAAGCGGATTTTATCAGCTGTAGCAAGCTAACGTTTGCTCATACTAATGTTAATGCTTAAACTGTGCGAATTGTTTGAAAATTCCCACTCCAGCTTACTTTTTATTATTTCAAGCTGATTTGTTTTAAAATGAGAACTCTGTAAAGGGCTCTTAAATATGCACTTGGTGGCTGCATACATCATCGTGCTAAAATACAGAGCTAAAGCTTCATGTCCTACTATAGGTTAAGCTAGTTAGCTGGGCATGCCATCATTTGCAGTTTATATTAGAGCAGAAAAAAGCCACCACCATCCAAACTTTTGAGATATCAAAAGTGTCGCTATTACTATGCATACAATTTCAGCACGGGGACATATTTCAACGTCAACAGGCCCTGTGTGGCTAGTTACGGTTGCTTAGCAATGATTGGATAATTGCTATCCGGGGGAGGGTTTAGCAATCAACAAATAATCCTATTGCTCCAATTGACTGCATTATTAAGGAGCTGGAGGGGAAAAGCAGTAGGGTAGGTGAAAAGTTCATCTTTGCATATTAAACAAGTTTTGTTTGTTTCATTTTCTGCTGTTTGCATGCTGATTAGATAGCGGGTGAGTAGTATTGTTGTGGTGGAGATAATCGTAAAGATGTATCAAGCGAGGGACTGTGGAAATGCAAGCCACAAATATCTACTGTAGGAGCAATATATCCTGGCACAAGGTTTAATGTTGTTGGTTTAAGATATTACTTTAAAACCATTACTTAAAAAAACCCAATATTCTGTCTTTTTAAGGCAAAATTTAAATCTCTTTGTCTTTTAAAATACTTTTCAGAGCGCTAATTTCAACATGCACACAATAATCATTCTTTAAACCCTGTAGCCAGCTGCAGATATTTTCTGGAGCACACAAACAGAATTATTACATTGTTCCTGTAATTATATATTTTACGTTGGCCTTTAAGCACAAGTGGTCCTGCTAAGAACAGTTCACAAAACAAGGAAATGGGAGGGAGAGTTAGACAGCACGAATGAAAGAGCTAGAGGATACAAAAACAAAGTATTTTTGTCCTCACAAAGAGTTGTTTCTGTAAAAGACCAAATTAGAGGGCTAGTTGCAATGGGCGTTTGAGCAATCATGACAGCCTCTCAGCACGATTCACAGGCATTCATGCTTTTCTGTCTGTGTGTGTTTATTGGGTTACAGAAGGATGTGCTGTGCGTGCATGTGTTTGTGTTCTTCCTCAAGTCAAAGGAAATTTCAGTGTCAATCACTTTTGCGCTCTCTAATCAAGTAGGCCTACACCCACAATCACATTCTAGGTGGATAATGTACCTTAGATACCCTGTATGTCTCAGCTTCTTTGCAAAAATGCAGCCACTGCGAAAACATCCCATGGGCAAGAAGTACCCAAGTGAAAAAGATCTGCTAAATCAAGGATTGTTTCCCCTGTCGAGGGAGTTGATTAAGTCTTGTGTTGCTGAAACTAAGCCTACAAATCCATTTGCACAGATCAGAACAGACTGCGCTCATGCCTCCGTATGTTTGTACCAACTGAGATAAAACCGGCTTAGATATGTTGCATGATTTATTTTCTACATACTTTCTCCCTAGGCAATCGTTCTGTTTCCACAAATTCTCACCATTTATACGAGGTGTTCCACTTCAAATCAGCCCTCTGATAAATCAGATCCAGTCTTTTCTCCAGCGTAGCTGCATGTTTTTAATATTTATACAGTGTCATAACCAAGCCCAAACTTTTTATTTTATAGTGTACTTACTTTGCTTACTTACTTCACATTGCATTTCAGTATGCATATTTTCATGTTTTGCCTCAAAGCTAATAAGAGTCGGAATATACTTCCTCCCGATTTTCTGATACTGCAGACTTGACATTCTGTTATCTGTTTCTGCACGAAGTGTCCTTAAAACGGATCAGCCTGTTCTTTAAATATTCTGCTGCAAAGAGCGAGCCAATGACATGTAGGCGTTTGTATTTTTATTTTGCCAGAGTCGTGCTTTGGATGTGCTAAACAACTTGCCTTTTTGACTTCTCTGAATGTACAACATGGACGCTGATGAGCACTTATTTACTACAGCTTTAAAACCAACTTTTCTGTATGCCATGGCACAAATGCATGTAGTAAACAAACTAGACATCTACACACCAGTATTTATAATCTTACACATTTAGCCTCTCACTGGATTTCATATATTGAACTGTGCAATTCAATACGTATGAGAAAAAAAAGAGAAATTAAAGTGAAATCTCTGTCTATTTCAGACCCATATGATGATGACGATCTAAAGGTGAAGACCCAGAGACCTCGATCAGCTGACCAGCCAGGTGTGTTTCAGGCACAAACGGGTGAGTAATGTGATGTGTGCAGGAGTTCGCAGCCTGAAACAAGCGTAGCCAACTTGACATTTACCAGGCTGTATTTGTAACTAAAATTAAAGAGATCCTTATAAATAATGATTATACATTTACCTTCTGAAGAATGGCCAAACTCCAGGGCAGCTACCACATGCTCCACCATTCACATGTGCGAGTATGTACAGTATGAGTGTGTGTATGACTTTAAAATCTTACATAATTAATAGGATTAGAAAAGAAAAATGGAATTATTCATGACATAATAAGGATGTCACATGTATATATGCAGGGGAGTCTGCCTTATACATACATGACATTACATGGTGGCTGCTTCAACAACACTAGAATAGGTCATATACTAATTTGCGCACATAGACACACACTTTCATATTCCACAACTACATCAGTACCGTAATCAGCTACCACTGCGTGGAGGAGGGAGTCCCTACCGTGAGGGAAACCCCTGACTTGTCCTTCTCCACTACCCACATTCTTCCACTCCTCCAGGCATGTGTGATGAGCTTAAGCCCTGACTCACGGCATGTTAATGAAGATGTAATGCGATTAACGGACATGCAATTAATTTGATTTCCTTCTTTGCCATGTGAAGACATGAAAATCCATCAAAGGACACGGCATAAACAATTTAGAAAGAGACGCGGGATGACTTAACACTTTTTTGCTTTTAAGGGTTTGACTCAGAGGGAACAATGGGACTCTCTCCACAGCTGCCTGGAGAACTCAAAATCACCCACAAAGATGCGCGAACATCCAATCTATGCCACGATGTTAACATCTACAGTAAAGCCATCCTTTTTGGCTTAAAGCCCCTTTAGCTTTGGGATCATACGCGTTACCCTACTTCCATGCATATGAATATCGTTGAATCTCTAACAAGATCATTATCCTTATGAATATTCAATCAAGGCTTTTTCACATTAAGGAGCTTAAATCAATTAATGACATATGCAAATCATCCATACCTATATAGTATGCACGGATATCGCACGTTGGGTATTGATAAGCATCACAAGCCAAGCTGTGTCAACATTATACACTGTGAAACCCTACCATTAAACAATATAAGCAAAGCTCTCTTACTGTATACCCTGCAAATAATGATCTTGGGCTCCCTTAACTTCTATCCAGGGGGAAAAAAGAAAAAGATTTTGCTCCTGTAAGTACAGAAAGTCTCTTTGGTTATTGTAACCACAAAGCCCTCTCATCATTTGTCAGAGTCCCAGGCTTTTCTCTTGATATTTGTATGGATTACAATTTTGTTTTTGTGTTGTTGTTTTTTATTGAAGTAATATTGTAATGGTGTCACAGTCATCCAGGGGAATTTTCATTTTATTTCAGTAAATAAAAAGCAAAGAAAGGAATCAATAACGCAAACAAACGTGTTTGATGCCTTCGGTTCTGGAAAAATTGGAAGTGAAAATGTACCTATGAATTCTCATCATCTCCACTAAAAGTTCCTGCAACTCTTTGTTGTGGCTTTTTACTATATGAATCTTCTGAGCAATATACAGCAATATATTTATTGCAATTACACAGTATAAACAGTTGAATATCTTTATTATTATGACACAACAGGCACATTAACGTGAACGTCGAGAAACAAAACATGGATGTCACATCTACCATTGTTTAAAAGGATGTTTTAAAGCCTGCAGTTGGCTAAATTTGCTCTGAGCTCCGGGGCCAGAAACCTCATGATCATGCTACAACGAATAACGCCCTTCCTCTTGAACGTTTGTGTTCCGTCTGACTCGTAGAAACGTTAGCATCATGAAAGTGGAATCCTTGAGAATTACCCTGTCTCTGTCTACCTCCATCTTGCTCTTCAGGTGACCCTGCGGCAGAAGAGTGGTCACAGTGGAGTGTGTGTTCTCTCACATGTGGGCAAGGCTGGCAAGTGAGGACGCGTTCATGCGTTTCTTCTCCCTATGGGACACTGTGCAGCGGAGCACTGCGGGAAACGCGGATGTGCAACAACACCGCATCCTGTCCAGGTGAACCTGGGATCACAGGCTCAGGTATGTTTACCGAATTCTCTATTGGCTGCCTTTTGACCTAACCTGAATTCAGTGGCACTTAGTGTTTTCTTACAGCAAGAATGATGAGGGTTTAATCTTTATCTAGGTGGAGTTTCTGTGATGTGATTTGCATAGTAGACAAGCAAGGGGGACAGAAAATGGTATGACTTTGGATGTTCTTTTTCCAAATCTGTGATGGACTGGTAACTTCTCCATGGTGCCTTCCTATCCACATGGCATGCTGGGATATTCTCCCGCCGTTTGTGACCCCAAGTAGGGATTAAAAGTTGAGGTAATAAATGAAATAGGTTTAGCCGTGTTGCAAAATGATGACCAAATACATTTGTGAATATGCGGTAGGCCTTGGTTTTGTTTTGTTTTTTTGTACGTGTTAAAATTGACTAAATACAGCTTTAGACCAGAAGCTCTCTGCTTAGCACCTCACTCACCAATACAGCATCTACTTGTCTATTTACAATGTGTTAAGAAAGCTGTAAAACTGAAGAAAATAATGACAGTGTGAAACTCTATCACTTTTGAGGAATCCACACACCCCCGCAAAAATATTTACCAGTGCGCGACAAACTCATCACACTACTGGTCAGCTGAGGGAGAGGGAGAGGGAGAGGGAGAGAGACGTGAGACCTAAGCTCGATGTCAGCAAGTCAATTAGACCTGCCGGCTCAGGATTTCATACTTACATATTCTCTATCTTTAGCTCTCCTCGTTTAGCAGTGTGCTAATTTTCCTTGTCTTGTCTATATCTACATCAGTGTCTACTTATGTCTACACAGATAGTGTAGTATATTAAATAAAAAAAACATCCTCTAACAGAGCGTAATAAGCAGACAAACTTATAATTTAGTTTTAAGTTACAATGAAAACTTAAGATAACTGCCTATACAAACATGGGAATTGTTGAATGTAAATTGAATTTGTGTTGGTGATAACTACAGATACAGACTTTTTTTGACTTCAGAGGAATTAATTTTTCATTTTAGATGCAATGGCAGCTCCAAAATATATTTAACCATTCAAATAGCATTTTCATATGCATACATGCTCTGCCAATCAGGGTGAGTGTAGTCAACCCTATCTGTTTGCTACAAAAAGGCAGGAGCAAAATGAAGGGCACCTCATCCATTTTTTACCTCACCAACACACAACACAGTCAAGCCAGATGAAGTCACTGAGGGAACTTGTGTATCGCTCATCCTGAATAATGTGAGTTCTGCTAGTTTGATTGCCAATGTGGGTCTCTACTAGATGACATTGTGAAGTACTGCCTGTCCTGCTCTGGTTTGATTGGTTGTTCTGATAGCAATTGAAGTGAACTCCTGTATGGCACTGGCTCCCTCCTGCCTAGCCTCTGTCCCTTCTCTAATTCACTACATATGCTCAGTCCCCAGCCAGAGGATGACAAAAATAGGGGTTGCTCAGTAAAACCACAGTTGAAGCATCATCTAATGGCGTAGCAAACCTCCTGCTATATTAGCGATCTTTCACCTGCAGAAAGTAAGAAAGTAATTTTTTAGTTTTATTACCCTACTTGAGGAAGTTTGGGAGTGTGTGGAGGGACCTCTTAAAGGGAAACTTGCATATGACTACTGCATATGTGAAAATGTTGTGTGAAGTCTGATAAATTGACTCAAGTGGTGGCACATGAGGCAGCGTTGGTTGGAGGTGTTGAGACCTCTGTATCCTGCTTCTTATTTCTGCTTGGAGCTAGCTCCTCGAGGCCACATTAGTCACTACTAGCACAACACACCTGAAAACACACCCACTTTAGTTGCCCTATGGGTAGAAAGAAAAATGCACGGAATATAAAAGACAATATCTCTGGTTCTGCTGCATCATTCTTTTTAGTTTTATCTTTTTTATAACTGTCCATTGTGAGTCAGACAGTGTTATAGGAGAGCAACATTACATTAATGCAGTATTCTTTTAAGGTCTAGGCTCTGGTATTATAGTCTTCACCAGAATGCCGACGGTCAAGTTATGTGCTAGCCTCACAATGTGTTGCCTGTCCACTTGCATGGTTTTTTTAAGCGGGACAGGAAGAAGGAATGCTCCTACGAACCAACAACATGGAAATTGTGGAAAATCTTGCCTTGGACATTTGTCCTGTCAAAGTTTGCATCGGGAAAGACATTGCCACTTATGGATTTGCATCTGGAGTGGGGCTTTGCAAAGTAGATGGAAAAACTTCATCACTTGGTTTCTTACCTACATGAGCCAAGTCAAAATGAGCTACAGTCGAGTCGACATGTTTAGCCCGATCACTATCTGGACAAAAAGGACACATTAGATCTTTGTAGGGCTCCACTGTAACAGAAGAGACAATTTGGGTACTCGGTAGAATCAAGAATATCAAATCTTAGCCAGATATGATGTCAGATTGTGTACTCCACCAGCTTTCTGAACCAGAATATGACAAAGGGAGTGGCCACTGATATCCTGGCTCCCTGACTATGGCAGCAATTGGTGACTTAGGAACATATTAAGAAAACGTCTGCTTTGTCCCTGCCTGCCAAAGAGGAAGAAAGCCCTCCATTCTGGTTGGCAGACAGTGGGGTAGTCTCTAGGCTGACCTCTCTGACCCCAGTGAAAGAGAGTGCATCACAGGAAAATTACACCAATGTCCTCAATGCACATTTAATAATGACAGTGATGTGTTTGATGACAGGCTATTAAATGAAAAGTCAGGAGTGATAACTTCTCTGGGGACAGATAGCTTAAAGCAAAAGTGGGGCCACCACTGTCTAAATGTCAGTGTCACACCATGGGGTGTAGTCATTGGGCTTTAGCCGCTAAGGTTATAGAACCTCATCATTGGACAAGCCCTTTCCACTAGCTGCTTAAGAGTTAGTGGATGAGGAACTTTTTTATAGGAAGCAGCATCCACAGGGTCGAATAGGATCATACTGATTTGCTAAGCAGATAAGCGCACATATCAGTGACTAAAAATGTATAGGCAGTCCAAGAAGTCTTGACCTTCTCGTGTGGTGTCACGTTCTGAGTGCTTTTGTCTTAAACCTTAGTATATGTTCATTCATTTCCAGGTGTGCATTCCTCGAGTCTTGGAATGTGTTTCAGTTAAAGTTATCTTTGCATGCACAGGATGTATGTATAATGTGTTATTTAAGTTTAATTTTGCTTTAAATTCAATTATTTGTTCTATTTGCATTTTATGTACAGTACATCTGTGTGAGTTTGCATGATTTTTCCATTAATTATATGTCATTGTGTACATTTTTAGCCCCCATGTGAGGTGAGTTAAGAGTCAGTCACTGTTTACTGACGTATCTCCCTAAAAAAAGCAAGTAACGAGAGGAACATTTTCCTTCTCTGTCGGTGCATATGCTAATCTTGTTTTTATGCAAATGTGCCAACGCGATTTGTATGTCTAAGTGCCTCATTTTCCATTCAGTGTCGATATTAATATCCTCAGCCGCTCCTTTGATGGGATATTGGTTGCTGTGTTATGTTCCGTTTATTATTTCATTTTTTCCCCCTCTGATGTTTCCCGATGTGGTTCTGGAGGGGTGTAGGGGCACTCCTGGGATCGCCTGAATGGGATCACACCAAATTCAAGTAGACTGAGAATGTGGGGGTGGTAGCAAAGATACATAACAGTGTGTAATGAACTTGATGTGGTTGACTTTTAAAATAATTTTCTTTTTTTCTTTTTACTTTGACTTAATTTAGGGTAGAATCTACATGTTTGTTTGATTTGTTGATCTCTTTGCTGCTGGATTCACATCTTCCCTATGGTCCGATGGGGAGTCATTACCAACATAGTACAGTACGCAAACACACACACACACACACACACACACACACACACACACACACACACACACACACACACACACACACACACACACACACACACACACACACACACACACACACACACAGGACTACAGTGTTTTGAACTTTCAATCCAGACACTAGCATCACAATTTTGTTCCTCAAATACTAGAAAAACATCACTTACATACTAATTTAACACTCAGTGTCCATAATGGTTTCAAATGGCTTGCTCTCAGATCAAACAACTCCACTGATTAAAAGTGGAGTAAACCTACACAGGTTATGCATACTGTACAAGCATGAGCTGTGCCGCTTCAACCCCTTGAACCCTGTTCAGAACATGACAGCCAACTTCCTGATTTATCTAAAAGATCTGCAAGTGAAATGTTTTTAACCCAACATCCCCTATTCTGTTTCATATTCATTAACTCACACAGTCTGCATACTATTTGGTTTGCCAGAATTTTCTATTCCGCTCTTTACTATTTATTTGTGTTTGTGCACAAGTTAGAACTTAGAAGTATGGGTATGTTGTGAATGTGAGTTTGGGTGGATATGTCTCTGGGCACATCGCTGTGCATGCGTGTGTTTGCACGAGTTGGGGAACATCAATGAAAAGTAGCTTAGACAGAAAGCCAATGAAGGGAAAATGGACTTTTTTTTTTCTCCTCGTTTTTCATGGGTAAAACTCTTAAATTAAGGTGATACAGATAATCAATTTTAAGTAATGGTCTGGCTCTTGACAAAGCAAACTAGGCAGTAATTGGTCTGGCAAATTAACTCTCTTCCTTTTTTTGGAATATGCACTGATGTATAAGGCGTTCATGCCCCAAAGCGTTCTAAAGTGAAGTAGTACCCCTACTTCTGATCTATTTAGCTACTGCTCATTTGCCATAGATTCAGTGACATCTAAAACATGCAGCGGAACAATATTGCATTATGAATACAGCATGTCTGGGTCAGTGCGTAGTCAAACGCTGCAACATCCCACTTCCAGTAATCATTGAAGCCAGAGACTGAAGGTGCATGCAAGATGCAGTCATGAACTCATGGCGGACCCATGCAGATGGCGAACACACAAACTTAACACACACGCACACACACCCTAATAAATAAAATGTAGTTATACATAATGCAGCTATGACCCCAGACGAAATTGCTGCTAATGATGGTAATGCTTAGGATCAATATGACTCAAGTGTCCCTATTACAGACTATGCTTTGGCAAAAGCTAGACATAAGAAATTAAAAGTTGATATCTTCATACAGCATGCATCATTACATCGAAGTATATTTAATAATTGCATAGATTTTAAAGACTTGTATCGAATTCATGCATCCTGACTACGCATAGCCTTATTCTCTGTGGAGCTGTGAATGTGTGTTCTACTAAGTGTGTATGCATATGTTTAAATAAGGGGGGTGAGCATGGACATTTCATCTTCTCTTATCTAAGCTTACTTGCATTTGCATCAGAAACCCAGGCCAGAGTAACTGAGTCTATTTGCTTCTTTGTTCGCACATTTTCAGCTATATATTTTTCATCTACCTCTCACAGAGCTGAATTTCTGGAGTTCATGAACTTAATTTTGTGACTGGGTGTTACAAGACACCGATCTGGCACCTTGTAGTTTGATCAGCACTGATCAGATTGTTACTTCATTCTTTTTTTTCCATGCTTGCTGCTGTAAACATGCTCTTTTCCAACTCCCTCTGTGACTGCAACCCTGATGGCAATAAACACCCTTGAACAGTTGAACTAAAAGAAGAGCTGTATTATGGTAATGTAGTTGTTGGTGTTAAGATAGACAACATATTTGATATAACTGCCCTGGGCTGCTTTGTTTATGGCTGGAAATATCACTCGACAGGGAGTATTTACCTGGTCACCAATAGGTGGTGTAATAAAATTCTAATCCCAGTATGTGAGGCATTTTTATAATTTGCTAATGTGCTTATCTGCTCCCTTGTCCCCATCTCCAATTGATATTTCCTCCTTTTAATGTGTCTTAGTCCCAAAGCTGCTTGATTTTATAGGCTCATTGATTGCCTTTGCACAGTCAGACTTCAGATACACTAGTACTGGCTTTGAGAGATGAAGATTCGATTTGGATGAATAAGTAATGTCTTACAAGCAATCTCATAGTGTTTTAGAAGGAAAAAAAGATGCTAAATTACAGAACGTCTCTAACAGAATTGTATTTTTTAGCTTGTTATTGTTGCCTCTGTTTCCTGACAAGATTTTGCAATTTGGGATGAGATAAATCCAAATCTGCTTGCACTTTGACTTTGATGTTTGATATCAAAATATTTTGGCTGACATACTTCAGGACACCACATCGCCCATCATGCTGCATTAAAATATCACCTTTCAAATCAGTAACAACTGCTCCACAGGAGCAACTTTCTCAGCGGGTTGTACAAAAATGCAATTTCAAAGCTTAAAAATCTTTAATTTGGTGGCTGTGGAACACTTTGAACCATGAAATAGTGTGTTTAAAAGAAATACAGTTGGGACTGGTTGTTCGTTGTTGGCTACAGTATGACACACATCCCAAAAGGAATGTCAACTCCAATAATATTTAAAGTTCAGGATTGGGTTGCAACAGTTATTTCTAAATCCATAAAGTCTGAGTAACTACTTGCTAGTTTCAACTTCGGTTGCACCATTAAAACTTGAGAAAGATTTAATCTAGTAATGACTTTAGTATTGTGTGAAATAGCCGTCCGATGAAAATAAATCATCAAGTTAACAGGAAGTAACTGCAGCATCACAAGCTGTAACACAACTTCCTAATAAAAAACGTGTTTCAGAGTTGGTAGTATTCAAGCGGTTTAGAGGAAGAGGGAAATACCTGCTTAGGCTAACCTAGCCGACGCTATTTGGTTATTTAGTCTAAGTTATTGCCATAACTTTAAGTGTATTGTGTTTATTAGGGAAATGTAATTGCCAATAGTATTAAACAGCATGCTAATCAAGTATCCTCACAGATATGTTGACTATATTAGCAAGCTAACTTTAGCTTTGTCAGTTGGCTAAGTAACACTTAGAGTTAGTATGCATACATATCTAATCTCTAAGTAAGAACTTATTTGTGTGGTCTGTAAATCTTTACTTAGTTTACAAGTTTAAGGCTACTTTTTAACTTAAGAACGCTCCAGTTCACACAATTGCGCTCACTTGGAAAAGCATTTCATGAAAATTAACAGGAGGCCATAGTAACATAAAGTGACACAAATGCTTATCTATGGATACAGTCCTGATGCTTTTTTCTCTCAGCAAAATACAGCCACTTTGTACAGCAGCTTAAAAACACACTGGTAACATGTGTTCCTGAATTTAAGGATATCTTACTGTTTACCAGCTCTCCATATACAGTACAGGCCAAAAGTTTGGACACACCTTCTCATTCAATGCATTTCCTTTATTTTCATGACTATTTACATTGTAGATTCTCACTGAAGGCATCAAAACTATGAATGAACACATATGGAATTATGTACTTAACAAAAAAGTGTGAAATAACTGAAAACATGTCTTATATTTTAGATTCCTCAAAGTAGCCACCCTTTGCTCTGATTACTGCTTTGCACACTCTTGTCATTCTCTTGATGAGCTTCAAGAGGTAGTCACCTGAAATGGTTTTCCAAGAGATGCTCAGCACTTGTTGGCCCTTTTGCCTTCACTCTGCGGTCCAGCTCACCCCAAACCATCTCCATTGGGTTCAGGTCCGGTGACTATGGAGGCCAGGTCATCTGGCGCAGCACTCCATCATTCTCCTTCTTGGTCAAATAGCCCTTACACAGCCTGGAGGTGTGTTTGGGGTCATTGTCATTGCAAACCGGATGGGATGGCATGTCTCTGCAGGATGCTGTGGTAGCCATGCTGGTTCAGTATGCCTTCAATTTTGAATAAATCCCCAACAGTGTCACCAGCAAAGCACCCCCACACCATCACACCTCCTCCTCCATGCTTCACGGTGGGAACCAGGCATGTAGAATCCATCCGTTCACCTTTTCTGCGTCGCACAAAGACACGGCGGTTGGAACCAAAGATCTCAAATTTGGACTCATCAGACCAAAGCACAGATTTCCACTGGTCTAATGTCCATTCCTTGTGTTTCTTGGCCCAAACAAATCTCTTCTGCTTGTTGCCTCTCCTTAGCACCGGTTTCCTAGCAGCTACTTGACCATGAAGGCCTGATTCGCGCAGTCTAGGGCTGAAACGATTCCTCGAAGAACTCGAATAATTCGATTACAAAAAATCCTCGATGCAAAATGACTTGCCTCGAAGCTTCGTTAATCAATGTTACCAACGTTGTAACGCTGACGGACGGTGTTTCCGCACGGAGCATTATTACTGTCGCACAGACGCAGCTCAATCTGCTGTTGGCGACACATGCTAGAGCGTAAATAGTGAGGGGCTTCTTAGAAGAGACAGGCTGGAGAAAACGACAGAAAGTGTCCAAAGTGTCCAACGTAATTAAAACTAAAACTCTGTACAGTGTGTCTACTGCAAAATCAAACTATCTTACCACGATAATAGCACGACATCAGTGCTTCAGCGTCTCAACAGAAAACATTGAGTCTAACTTAATCCTCCGTTCCACGAAGCGGACCCGACAAAAGTAAATCACAGAGTTGTATGGACGGTGAAACTACACCAAACACAACTACCAAAATCAAAGACAAGAAAATATGTAGTAGTGACCCCGATCTGATCGAAAGAGCTGACGCGTTGACTATCCCTTTGGAAAAACAGCTGATTTTTGCGCATCTCTCTCTCTCTCTCTCTCTACACGGAGAAACAGCTGATCAACGACCTATTAGCATAAGTGTAACAGAGCTGTCTGACATTATAATCAAATGTATAAATGAAAATAGGTTGAGTATAACTAATATTTACATATAGGCCTACTGTATATACAGATCAGTCTCAGGTTGAAACTTGTAGTTCTGAAAGTTAAGTTGCACAACTTAATGTAATGTTTGTGTATGTTTAATGTATGCCTTAGTTTGAGGTTGATATCATTTGAAAAAAAGAATTCTTTAAAAACAATGCAATATGGCACTTAAATGCACTTAATATGTTTAGTTTTTTGAGAGATTATATTGTAAGCAATGTAGGCAATACAAATGTTGCTTTTTTCCCTAGTTTGGGTTGTTTAAAAACGCAAAAAAAATTATCCGATTAATCGATCAATAAAGTGCTAGATTAATCGATTACAAAAAGAATCGATAGCTGCAGCCCTAGCGCAGTCTCCTCTTAACAGTTGTTCTAGAGATGTGTCTGTTGCTAGAACTCTGTGTGGCATTCATCTGGTCTCTAATCTGAGCTGCTGTTAACTTGCGATTTCTGAGGCTGGTGACTCGGATGAACTTATCCTCAGCAGCAGAGGTGACTCTTGGTCTTCCTTTCCTGGGGCAGTCCTCATGTGAGCCAGTTTCGTTGTAGGACTTGATGGTTTTTGCGACTGCACTTGGGGACACATTCAAAGTTTTCGCAATTTTCCGGACTGACTGACCTTCATTTGTTAAAGTAATGATGGCCACTTGTTTCTCTTTAATGAGCTGATTGGTTCTTGCCATAATATGAATTCTAACAGTTGTCCAATAGGGCTGTTGGCTGTGTATCAACCTGACTTCTGCACAACACAACTGATGGTCCCAACCCCATTAATAAGGGAAAAAATCCACTAATTAACCCTGACAAGGCACACCTGTGAAGTGAAAACCATTTCAGGTGACTACCTCATGAAGCTCATTGAGAGAACACCAAGGGTTTGCAGCGCTATCAACAAAGCAAAGGGTGGCTACTTTGAGGAATCTAAAATATAAGACATGTTTTCAGTTATTTCACACTTTTTTGTTAAGTACATAATTCCGTATGTCTTCATTCATAGTTTTGATGCCTTCAGTGAGAATCTACAATGTAAATAGTCATGAAAATAAAGAAAACGCATTGAATGAGAAGGTGTGTCCAAACTTTTGGCCTGTACTGTATCTACTTTTTAATACCATCATCTTCTTCCTCTGTCTCAGCCTTCTACTCCTGCTCCTCTGAGCCTTTCTTCACAGAGTAGACTTAATTATTGATTGCCATGATTTATTTAGCTTTGCTCAACACAGGACCAGCAATCTCCATCCTGCTGTCTCTAACTTTCTTTCCCTCCTCCCCTCACTCTGTTCTTCCCCATCTCTATATCTTGCTTTCTATCTTTCTTCCAGCATCTCTCCTAATCCACTCTTCTCTCTTTCTTCCATCTCTTTCAACATAGCTTAATCTCCTCTGGTGTCTGGAGTCTTTTTTTTGTTATTCCAAATTTTTTCAAAGTTTTTGAACCCAAATCTTTTTTTTGTCCTTTTTTAAATTATTTTTTTTCTCTCAGATTGATTTTAGCAATTATTTTTGTGAATATATGTGCATATGTTTTGTTTTTTCTCTTATATGGCACAATCTACCGTTGTCACGTAGCTGAAACACAGATCAAACAGACATACATGTATTCCTGCAAGAACTAGCTTTCAGTAAAGCAGCATCACAAGATCTTAAAGCAACGTTCATTATCTGCGAAGTTTCTGTGCAACTCATCTATTCTGTTTTGATGTATTTCGTCTTCATCTGTTATTGCTCAAATGGGCTGAGATGTGCAATAAAGAGGAAAAAAGAAGGAAAAAAGATGAGAAACATAGTTACTTCTTTAATTGGTGTTTGATGGCGTTGGATTCTTTGGATCCTTCAGTTCACTATATAGTAACTGAAAGCTCTAATAATTTCAGAAGCAAACTTACCACTTTCATTTCCTTGTCATGACTCGAGTGTCCATTCCTAACCCTCCTTTTCTTCCATGTAGCAACATGTAAATGCAGCTTCATTCTCTTTTTTTCATTGGAACCGGAATGTTTTGTGGAGGTCAGGAGGTCACCTCCTTCATGTTTTTTTTAATTTTTTTTTTAAGGAATGTTCTTCAACTCATTTAATATCTCATGTTTCTCTCATTCTCTAACCCTCTTGCCTGTGATGGGATGCTCCAACCCTTCCCTCATCCCTCATCCCCATGTTGTGCGTGTGTTTGTGGGTGTTTGCAGTGCATGGGCTGTGGGAGGAGTGGTCGTCATGGAGTCTGTGCTCTGTGACCTGTGGGCGGGGCTCCAGAACACGAACCAGGAAGTGTGTGAACGGAGGCGGGGCTGTGGCTTGTGGACGGCCTGAGAGTCAGACCAAGCTCTGCAACATAGCAGTGTGTCCTGGTTAGTACCATCCCCTTTTTTCATGACACAGTCTCTCTCTCTCTCTCTCTCTCTCTCTCTATGCCTCTCTGCCTAGTCATGCATGACTTTTTCTTCTTTACCTTCTACATCACAAAAATTTCAAAACCAAAAAACAACTGGGTTACTGTGACAGCTCTTGAATTTTACCTTCATATGCATTCATATTTTGTGTTCTTTTATTATAGCATTGTGGTGACAAAGTTACTCCCGTGCAGACCGTAATTGAAATCTGATAGTTGTGGTATTTTCTACTTGGTAAAAACATAACTACTATTAATACTAATTGCCAACAAACTGGTGTCTGCAAAACTGGCTGCAAAGCCACCGTCACTGACAATTGAATCTAAATAAAATGTCCTATTGACACTAATAGAAGTTAAGCTACATTAAATTACTTTGTTGACTTTTGTAATGTATGGGCACGCTCTGTATCACCAGTAATTTGCTTATATATTTTCTTGTATTTCTGTTGTTTTTATTAAGATTTAGCCATGTTAGCAGCCATGAAATTTTGTACAGACATTCATGGTCCCCAGAGGATGAAGCATAAAGACTGATCCCCAGACTTTTCCTCCATCACTACTATGAGGTTGACATTTGTTGTTTACTTTGGTTTATGACCAAATACCTGAAAAACTAATGACATTCCCATCAACTTCAGGTGCACTTTGTGTTTGTGCTAATTTAATATTTTAGTGTGCCAACATGCTAAACTATGATAGTAAACATGATACACATTGGACTGCTGAAGATCAGCATATTAGCATTGTCGTTGTGAGTATGTTAGCCTGCAGACATTAGCATTCAGCTCAATGCACCACTGTCCCTAAGTACAGCCTCACCGAGCCGCTAACGTGGCTGTTGACTCTTAGTCTTGTTTTTACAGTTTGCTGCCTTCCTCTTTTTTTGTTTTTACTTTTATCTGATGTTGAACAAAGGAGCTATACACTATTTTTTTTGTACCTTGTTTCAGTTGTTAATGAACTGCGATAAATGTAGCACACATAACACAATAGCAAATTTAGCCTTATTTTCCATGTATCTATAGTGTGACAAGGTTAGTAACAGGAGTAACCAACTTGGAAGAGTGCATGGACACTAACAATTTAGAATATTGGGCACTTTTTAAAGTTCTTCCCTTTCTGCTGACATGGCGTGAATGCAGCATAACCCCTATCTTCCCTGCCTACTTATCTCAAACTCCTGCATCCTCACGACATATTTCAGTTCCATATTCATCTCTGGTCAACCATGGATTCGTGCCCATTTTTTTTTAACTCTCACTCAGCCATCCTAAGGGGTCGTTGCCTAGCAAATCCTTTAGGTTAAACTTCTATGCTTCCTCCACGGTTGGCTTGGTTTAGATTGCTGAGCAGTCCTGCAGTAGAGCTCTTAGGCTATTGTCTCTGAGATTACCTGTTAGGCCTGTACCTTGTGAAGAACAGCAATAAGTCACTGGTGCAGCCCCATCTGATTCTCATGTCGAGGGTAGCTCAGGAGTTTATTTCAATCTGGCTCAGGCTGTCCAGTTGAAACATCTTTATCAGGCTGCATTGGAGAGGAAAAGGAATAACCAGCGATTGAAATAACGTCTCAACAGAGCCGACTCTAAAGAAACAGTAGGGCTGGTTTTGACTAATAACTACCATAGCCTTGTACAGAGCAGCTTTCTAGATTTAGACGTCAACATCAGAGGTGTCAAAAGTATTCACATTCATTACTCAAGTAGAAGTACAGATACTAGGGTTTGAAAATACTTTTGTAGAAGTTGAAGTATCAACTCAAGCTTTTTACTTAAGTAAAAGTGTAAAAGTACTGGTTTCAAAACTACTTAAAGTATAAAAGTAAAAGTAATGTAAGGCAGAGATCTTCAACAGGAGGTCCTCAGAGTCATTGCAGGGGGGCCTCCAAATTATTGTACATTTTTGGGTCTTTAAAAAGAAAAGAAAATTAAAATGCCTTAACATAATTCCAATATATTATTAGCAAATATAAATTCCCACTGATGATAGGCTTACTGGCCTATAGGTTAGGTAGTCACTAAGATATCAGCCCACAGATACAGTTAATCCTAGATTTACTGTGCCACATATGTAACATTCAAATATGATTTATAAAATCATGCCAACAATTAATATTTTAATAGCTTATGAAAAAAGGGTATGTAAGAAGGCTTCAGGTTGCCCTAACAGTTATTGTAGGCCCAGTTTAATATGCAACTTAATTTCATACAATATGTAGTAGGGGTCCCTGCTACATCTCAACTTTAAGTTAAGGGGTCCTTGGCTTAAAAAACATTGAAGACCCCTGATGTAATGCCATTAAGGACAAAAGCTTAACCCCAAAACGTGGGGACAAAACCCCACTTCCACAAAAAACTTTTTTCTAAAGGCCATAATGACTATAATAGCTAAGGTTATATTAAAATCATACCTGCAAACTCAGAAGGTCTGAAAAAGGTGACACATCTCTTCTGTGTTTTTCAGACAAGGGCAGCTACAGTCTGGTGTTAGAATCCTCTCCAGTGAAATACAGACACACTTTTACACAGTTTAGCTCTCAGCATTTTAACCGTGTTCACTCCGGCTGCTAGCTAACGCTAGGCTACCGTTACCTGCTGCCAACTGTAGTGTTAACTAGCGTCCCGTGCGGCGGCGGATTTTCCAGTTCCCTCTAATGTCCGTTTTTTGAGCATCAGAGAGCGCAGTCATTTAAGTGGCACCTAAATAAGGCAACGAAATCGCGTTGCTATTCGGTCCGGTAGATAACGGTCGTTAAGGCACCGGGTGCCGTATTAGCGGTCTGTGCAGGTGCGATTGATCGCGTACAAACCAATAGGGTGTCGGAATGGTATATGTTTATACTTCTCATCCAACCACAATCACATTCACTCTCTCCGGATGGAGCGATCTAGAATTTTTTTGTTGTTTTTTTTGTTTTTGAACGATGACGAGCCGGAATGAAAACAAGCCGAACTGAAATGTGAGTAACGAGGCTATTTTTAAAATGTAAGGAGTAGAAAATACAGATAATTGCGTGAAAATGTAAGGAGTAGAAGTAAAAAGTATGCTGTAAAATAATTACTCCAGTAAAGTATAGATACCCAAAATTTCTACTTAAGTAAGGTAACGAAGTATTTGTACTTCGTTACTTGACACCTCTGGTCAACATATCTAGTGAGATGTAAATACTAACATCTACACATTAGATAGGCCACAGTTTAAATCTAGCACAATGGAAAAACCTTTGGCATTTTAAGACTTATAATGTACCGTGCAATTTTAATTTTGTATTTTAAGTGTCCCTTTAGAGCCTCACTTACTTTGAAAGCATTGACATTAGAAAGGAGTATTCATTTCAGTGATTTAATTTGGGAGGTGCTTTCTGTGTTTGCAGAATGTAAATGGTTTCTACATAACATTGGAATAATGGCATAAATGGACGCGCAGACACTAAACATAAGACGGTTTATAGCTAAATTGGTGGCTACTTTCTGAATAATAACCTTTTTATTTCCTCAATTGATTTCAGTCTGAGTGACTGTGTGTGTGCCTGTATTGTATGTAATCACTCACAGGATGAACAGTTATCACAAGGTAAGTGCCTTTTATGCATTAATGCTAAGATGAAGAATCCTGTATCATTTCCCCCTAGAAAATTATACACACATATACGTTCATGTGAATGCTGCTGGAGACTGTCTTGGCTAGAGCTTTTTTATGTTGTTATGCTCCCTACTGACTCATATTTTTTATTTGTTTTTTATTTTTTGCTTTCATATTTTTCAAAGCAGGGGTTGTATAAGGTTAATATTTAAATAAAACAAAACCCTCCCCACTGCCAGACAAAAAGGCTGCAAAGTTGTGCCTCAAAGACGGAGGAATAGGGAGACGTCGTAATCCAAAGTACGGCCTCCGGGATGTTTTGCCATGCTGTTTTGGGAACAGTGATGGAAAGAGAGGGTTTGGGAGAAAGGCTCGTCCTTCAAGGGCCTTAAGGAAATCTGTGTATGTGTATCCGCATAAGGTTTACATGTTTGTGTATGAGTGTGTGAATCTATCATCTAACAGATTCAGGGTGCTTTGGGGAGTTCAAAGGCAATGGTCCTTTGAAATGATGAATACCAGCACAGGCCTTTTGGCAAAAGCATCCATGCATAGAAAATAGCTTTGATGGGTCTTGTGTGTATGTATGTATGTATGTATGTATGTATGTATGTATGCATGCGTGCATGCATGCAGTGGTGGAACAAGTATTCAGATCCTTTACTTAAAGTGATGGTTCGGAGTAATTTCACCCTAGGGTCCTTTGCACCATGACCTCGAGCCAAACACCCCCAGAAGCTTTTTTCACCTAGCTCTAACATTGGGAGAGTTGCGTGAGAGCGTTAGCGCCACTGAAGAAGTTTAGCGAGAGGCTAATGGATTCGGTGTCTCTTAACATTACCCCACTAATAATGCCCGAAATGATACCAAAGGTCTACACTAGTATATATAGGTTATGCACTCATAAAACGATTGATTGTAAAGTTTGTAAGTACACCAGAAGTTTATGTAAATAACACTGCCTGCTGGCTTCTGCTCTCTGCTGCTGCTGCTGCTGTTACTACCGGGGTAAGAGTGCTTAGACAGTACCTACAAATTACAACAACGAAAGATGCAACAAAACAAAAAATTTATTAATTTAATGATTAAATAAGGTAATGTCTCCAAACTTACCAACTATTACTTATCTCCTGCTAGTTATACTACAGCACTTACTTTAAAAAAGAAGTTAAATTAAAAAATATTTTTGTTGCATCTCTTTCGGGTGTTGTAATTTGTAGATGTCCCTAAGCACTCGTCTTACAGCAGCAACAACAACAGCAGAGAGCAGAAGCCAGCAGGCAAGTGTTATTTACATAAACTTCTGGTGTACTTACAAACTTTCCAATCCATCGTTTTATGAGTGCATAACCTATATATACTAGTGTAGACCTTTGGTATCATTTCGGGAGTGGGGTAATGTTAAGAGACACTTCGGATCCATTAGCCTCTGCGCTAAGCTATTCAGCGGCTAACGCTACTCTACGCTAACTCTCCCAATGTCCCAACTCGACCCAGGTGAAAAAAGCTTCTGGGGGGGTGTTTGGCTCGAGGTCATGGTGCAAAGAACTCTAGGGTGAAATTACTCCAAACCATCACTTTAAGTAAAAGTATTAATACCACACTGTAAAAATATTCTGTTACAAATAAAAGTCCTGCATTGAAAATGTTACTTAAGTAAAAGTATGTAAGTATCATCAGGGAAATGTACTTGCATTATTAAAAGTACTCAATGCAGAAAAATCCTAATTTATGAAACTGGAAGCAATCAAAAGACTTCTGTCAATCAGTGTTTAATCGGCTAATAATTTCAGCTGGGTTGTTATATTGTTGGGTAGTTTAATTTATAATAAAACATTTCATAAACTGTGTGTGTGTGTCTCTCTCTGTGTCTGTCTTTGTGTGGGTGTGTTTTTGTGGTTGTGTGTGTGTGTGTGTGTGTGTGTGTGTGTGTGTGTGTGTGTGTGAGACTCAAATACTATTATGCCATACAACATACTTACATAACCTGTCTATACTACAGTGTGTTTAACCAGTGTAGAGTTTAATCAAATGTGACTCTTTTACTATAATCTCTTATCTCTCTTCCACGTGGCTTATCTCTTATGTAGACAAATGCCAAGATACCACATTAAACAAATTCATGCATATGTGGGCAGAGCAGCAAATGTTAATGTGACAGATGTTGCATTAAATAAAGACAATCAACAGACTAAGAGTAAAATCTCCAGAAATGTCATACCTGAATTATTAATCTGATCGTATCTGACCTTTTATCTCAGAATGAAACCAGTAACTTCAAAGCAAATTATATCCAGGGTTTAATGGCTATGTCTTAATTAAAGGCAAATTAATAGTTCTTGTCTTTGCATTCATATGTGTGTGTTCATATATGCTGTCATGGTACTTGTTTTTCTTCTGGGAAATGTCTTGGCCTATACTGTATGTCTAGTAGGCATGCACCGAACCCAGAGTTCGGGTTCGGCCGAATATTGGGCTTTTTGACGGGGTTCGGTTTCTGCCGAACCTTAAATTTTTTTTCCACCAAAGAGAAGTAACGAGGCAAAACTCAATAGAGCGTTGTGTTGAGTTTCTCCTCTTGTCAAAGAGTATAGAAGTAACAAGAAGCGAAACTCCATAGAACGTTCCATTGCAACTAACGCACCCATGACCGAGCTGCATCTCCGCCATCTTGGACTGAACGCAACACAACGTTCTATTGAATTTCGCCTCTTGTTACTTCTATACTCTTTGACCCTACGCTTGCTCTATGCGCGCTACGCTAGTCGACAAAATGACACCGCCGTTGATTACGGGAAGGTGTTTACGTTGGTGGACCCTTCAATGCAGTAGGCTGTGAGAACGTGAAAATGGAACTTGTGAGCAGAAAAAATTTTGTTTGGCAGTGCTTTCAGTCAAAAGAAGGCGATTCAAGTCGAGCTACATGTTCAATTTGCAATGCCGATATGTCTCGTGGTGGTGAGGACCCTAAATAACACACAACATCGCCGCTGTTAAGACATTTGCGTATGAAACCTCCAAAAGAATAGGAGTTGTGCATGAAGGAATCTACAGACGGCAGCCAAAATGCAGCAACTTCAGGTACGGCAAAGGAATGACCATCACAGCTACAAACTTGTGTTAACCAGATAAGACGTTGTTTACTTCATTAATGTATTTACTATGTTAATGGACTGAGGATGGGAGTAGGATTCGGTTCGGGGTTCGGCAGAACCTTAACCAGTGGATTTGGTATTCGGCCGAACACCAAAAATCTGGGTTCGGTGCATACCTAATGTCTAGCTCGCCTTGAATGCTCAGAATTCGACTTGGGAAATGTCACATTCACATTTAAAGTAATCCGCAACACAGTGTTGGCCCCAGCTAGTTGTAACACTGTACGAGCCACACACCGCGTGATTGACCACATTACCAAGGAGAGTTGGCAATGCTTTCTCACTTGGGAGAACCAGACAAATACATTTACTGCCCTGTACTTCACTTTCTCTGCTACTTAAAGCCCCTGTGTGTAGACTGTGTGCCTCAATATATCATTCTGAGCCGAAACAAGAGCAGTTCTCACTTGAATTGCTATTCTTGTTAATATAGAGACGGGTTACTATACAGTCCTACATCACATGCACAATAGATATGCACGACTGTCTTAGTAGCTTGATTTAATTTTATCATTGCCTTTTCAGCATAGATTAGACACTTGACACAAAAATATGACCTCTACATCTTATCGGCTTGATTTAGGGTTACAGAGATTAAATAATAATCAAACCTGAAATTCTATTAGTTTTGAAACTCAACTACACATTATAGTTTTATATTAACAATTGACCACATCGCTATGTGTAATGCGAAAAGTGTCGGTTGCAGTGATAAACCCACAGGGAATTCTCAACCAACTCTGCTCTATAGAGCGTTTTACGGTATTGTAGCTCATTCAGTGTTTTGCTTTTATAGCCCGCAACTTCACGGTTTTACCTGCAGCAGCGGGCCAGCTGTTTTTAGCGAAACAGTTCTGATAAAACCACTGGGCGCTACCTGCTCAGCACTTAACAGCAGACGGTCAAAGTAGCAACTAGCTGGTGAACACAGTGGGGCATTTAGAGAATAAAGAGCCAGATGTTTCCTTCAACAGTTGGTAGAGAGAGACACGAATGTGTAAATAGACCTTTGCTTGCCAATGTTTTCACTTCGTCAATTTTATAAGGTTTATAAAGAGCTGCTTTAGTACATTTTGCAGGAAAATGTATTCTCATCAAATCATTAGACTTTGTTCAAAATTGTTACAGTTCTGTTGTAACATAAATAAAATCTAAGTTTAGGTCCACATCCAACTGGAGGCAACGCATGAGTTGGATTATTTCCAAGTGAAATGACACTGCTGCCAACAGGAGGAGGCATTGTATTATTACTCAATTCAAAAATATTACCTCTAGGAATGCATATTTGCGTGGCAGGAGTAGAGAAAGCAAAAGCAATTTATCTGAAAATTACAATTGACTATTTGGTGTAATTAAATGCTGTGTAAACTGAACCATGTTTGGTGTGACAATATTACAATAAAAACATTTACTAAATGGTTCTTTTAATGGTAACTATAGCTACAGGTTAAACACTGGATATCACCGCCTCAATACATTCAACTGGAGTAATAATGCAGTTGGACAACACAGTAATAATACAGATGCATTATCAAGCTTTTGTTGACCATGCAGGATACAAGTGTGCTTTTATTAGCATGTTGTCAAAGGACAGGATTTGGGATTTTCAAACCAGTTTTTGATCTACAAGGTTTTGGCAGCTGTTAGAAACCAGCGAAAATTAACATTTGCAAAAATAAAGTCCAAAGTCCAAACAGTATTCTGAAATATAAATGGACATGGTCACAGGTCAGTAATTGGTTCTTCTATCATCAGTTTTTGTATCGACAAGTTCTAATCGAAAATTGTGTCAAGAACCGTGGAGAAATAAATTAGAATAATTCCCTTTATTTGTCACAGATTTTCATTTGCTGGCATGCATTTTCACAGCAGAACGTGGTGTCCTTTTCTGTAACAGATCTACAAAACATGTAACTGCTATAAAGTTGATGACATACCAAAAATCTTTGACTGCACCCGCTATAAATGATTAATCTCCCTGTTTCTGATTATCATATTGTTTTGAATTTGGATAGCTTATTTGACAACTCAATTACTCCAGCAACGCTGGTTTAAAGGGGACAGTGGGGGCTTTGATTACACCTGTGCATGTCATCAGGCTGACAGGAAGTGCTGGATTGTATTAATATTCTGTAATTTGTTTTATTCATCCATTTCTGCACAAACACCAGTCAAGAGTTGAAATGTGGTGCCTTTCTAATAACACTTTGAAAAAGTGTAACTGTCTGTACTCTGTGTGAACTCTTTAAAACAAATCATGAAAAGAATTGTAATCAGCTATTTCCTAACAGATTGAAATATTTAAAATGTCCATAGGACCATTAAGTGTTTTTTTTTTTTTTGTTCTTCTAAATTTTGTTATATATTCTTATTTTCTGTTCGGTGTCTTTTCTCCCATTGCTCCTTTCTTTTCCTTGACATCTTCTTTCCTAACCTTTACAAATGTGGATCAATTTATCCTGATTTCCCCTTGTCTCTCAACATGTTCTTCATTCCACCTTCATTCATTTCTCTTTCTCTCCATATCCACTTCCATCTCCCCTATCCTCTGTCCAGTGGAGGGCCAGTGGTTGGAGTGGGGGCCGTGGTCGAGATGCAGTGTGACTTGTAACACTGGAACCCAGCAGAGGCAGAGACGCTGCAGTGCGTCGGTGCACGGCTGGGCTGAATGTAAGGGCCCCCATCAGGAGAGCAGAGAATGCACCAACCCTTCCTGCAGTGGTAAGGCATACACATTAATGCTTGGTATTCACACTCTAAAATCCCATTATGCAAACATGGAACATGCATTATCTAAAGGCATCTGTATAGTTGTCTTTGATTCGTGTTCCACATACCAGCAATGTTGTAGGTTGGCACCCTGTTTGGCTTGAGTCTTTTTCAACCGGGGGCCCCGGAGGACTAACATACTAGTGTGTTTTAATGAGCCTGGGGCCCTGAAGGGCTCGTATTGACTTAATTTTGGTAACAAGCTAAAAAATTGAAAAAGTTTATAAATTGCTGCCTCAGAGTTCTAACCTAAATTTACTATTCATTAACAACTCTCATTTATATTTCACCTTACATTCCGCTCTCGTTCTCTCCCACACTTCCTCCCCGCTCCCTGATCTTCACCGGTGTTGCTTCGCTCCTGTTCTAGGTGGAGGTAACTGGGGCAACTGGAACCACTGGAGTCTCTGCAGCAAGACGTGTGACTCCGGTTGGCAGCGTCGCTTCAGGATGTGCGAGGGCACCGGAATACAGGGCTACCCCTGCGATGGCTCGGGAGAGGAGGTCCGGTCCTGTAATGAGAAGAAGTGCCCTGGTCAGCGACTCAGTGAATTTTTATATATATACACACAACATTCTTTTTCTGTGTGGCTGTATTTCTCTGCATGCCTCTCCTAGTGGGTCCCTGTTAGAGACAAAAGAGTGTGTGTATCTGTGTGTGCGCCCAATCTGCACATACACAGTATTTGTCAGGCAGAGTGGAAGTGATTCCCAGTGGTTCGCACCACAGCCAGAGGCTTCTATCGCAATTTTAGAACTGCACTCTTCTCATCTTTATCTGTCTCTTGTCTGTCTTCCTGTCAATTCACATACCCATCCATCTTTAGCTCTTCATTGATGTTGTATGTCCCTGCCTTGTGGTGCTTTTATCATCTTTGTCAACCTGAGATATTCTCAATTTCTCCCTACTCTTTAACATTGTTTTTATCGCACTAATCTCACTCGCTTGCTTTCACTCTTTCTGTGTTTTTCTGCCTGCCAGAGGGCGAGATGGTCAATGTTACAGTGTCAGCCATTAGAGAAAACAGTGTGGTTTAATAAGCATGCCACTAAAGCTGTGTGTGCGTGTGAATATGCAAGTGTATGTTCTGTACAAGCCTGAATCCCAGATGTGTACATACTTGCACTGAGCTCTGACAGGCTACGAATGATAAACTTTTGAGTGCAGCCTACGCCATGACCCCTTTGTTTTGAGTAGCTCCCGAGCCTCTTTTGCACAAGACGAGGGTCTTGTCTGTTGGCATTTCAGGGGAACATCATATCATATTTTCTCTCTGTCAGTGTCTCTTTCTCTTTTTCTCTCTTCGGTCTCTGTCCCTCTTCATCTCTCTTCATCGCCTCTGCCAACACTTGTCTACCCCCTCGGAATATCTTCAGAGCACTCTCCCCCGTTTTTTCATCAGGGTTAGAGAGGGAGGGGGGAAAACAGATGAATAAAGAGAGGGGGTAAGATGAAGAGGGAATGAGCTACTGCACTGAGGCAGTGACACTGACAGAGAGCACTGAGCAATGTACAAGGGAATAAGATTGGGAGCTGCTGCAGGAGAACATTGATTTGAATCTTGCTTTTTGTGCTTCTCTGTCTGCCTTTTTTTGCTGCTGTGTATGTGTCTATGGGAATGTGTGCGTGGTGATTTTTCTTCTTTCTGTGTGCCTGCTAGACTGTGCTTCATTTGGGCAAAAATATGTGTCATTAGAAACTGAATTTGAATCATTTATATTATGCTTCATTTGGGCTAAAAAATGTGTCACTAGAAACTGAATTTGAATCATTTATATTATATATTTATTAAATAGCTGCATTCACTTTTTCTATGTTTTCTCTCACCTACCTCTACAGCTCCTCATGAGATATGTAAAGAAGAGCACCTTCTCTCGATGTCATGGAAGAGAGCCTCAGCTGGAGAAACTGTCTACAACAAGTGTCCAACTAACGCCACTGGTCCGTTGCATGATTTTCTTTAACCAAAGCAAAAGTCTGTTACTTGTTAGCAATTTTAGAACAATGATGAATTATAATTAATTAATAAAAATCCTGGGGAAGAAACATTTGAAAATGTCCAACAGGACCAAGAAATGTCCAACAGAAGCAACAGGCGTTTGTTAGCCCAACGAATGTATGTCAGCACCTAGTAGTTAGCATAAGCAACAGCAAACATTACAGTGAGAGAAAATAAAGAACCTACAGAAACTCATACTTGATCAACAGAAGAAAAAGCAGAAATAAAGGACAATGTCTAACAGGAGAAACAGAAATGTATGTAGTCCCATGAATTACCGTTAAACCTGGTAGTTAGCATGAGCAGAGCTAGCTACGGTGAGAGAAAGAAAGCACCCATAGAAACTCATACTTAACAAGGCAAAAAAGGTCCGACAGTACCTTGTACCTACCTGGTACAGCACCTTGTATTTAAGCACGAGCAGAGCTAGCTAAAGGTGGAGACAGAACCTACAGAATCATACTTTATCATACAAAATCTGCAGAAAAAAAATAAAAATTGAAACAACAGGTATTGCAGTTTTTTTTTATTGCTAAAGGACACTGGTCATAAGCCCCATGTGCAAAGCTCAACTACAGGCTACATTACCAACAGTCACCTGAGCTAAACAGTTCACATCACCTGCAAAACTCATTCCAAGCAACAACTCTTCACACACGTCTCAAAACAGGCTCAGTGCAGCCAAACACTATGAACAATCCTCATCTACATAACACACACTGTCACTCAGAACACACTGACAGGAAAAACACTAGAATCAAACACCAATACAAAAAATACAAACTTTCTCATCTTTACAGTTTGTATAATTTAAGTGATATGATTTCTATAAGAAAAGAAAAAAAAAAAAAATGTATATATACATTTTGTCTGTAGTAATATACGTAATTACTGGAAATTTTACAAACTACAGGTATGTAATAGTCCAGAAGTTTTTATCAACAAATTGGATGTCTTCTCTTGCCATGAACCTACATTATCTCTAAATACAAATGACTGTGGTGTTCACATTGCTTCCACATCCATTACTTTGTGAAAAACAGTAAGTGCACAAGTGTTTTTCACATTTTCACAACTGTGTATGTAACCTCTTTTACCTGTTCACGGTTTCTCTCAAACGGTACAATGTATAATGGTTTCATTCTTATTTGGTGTTTCTTTATTTCCAAAGAAAGGCTTTATGAGCTTTCCCAAACCAGTCTAAAACAAGAAACCATTGCAATCAGTGGTGTTTGAAATGCAACAGGCTGAAATCCATTCTGTTTTAAATGTGTGGTTAAGAGTTTTGACAGCAGTATGTTAGCATTCGAACAAAGTGCTCTAGATCCACAGTGTTGTGCAGGTTGTGGTTAAAGTCATGGGATAAGTGTCTGTAGTTAGAGTTTTGCACGTTACTCCAGTTGTGCCCACTGTTTAGCAATCGAAAAAAAAATGTCCAACAGGAGAAACAGAAGTGTGTTAGCCCCATGAATGGACGTTCCCACTTGGTAGTTAGCTTAGCTAAAGGGAAAGGAATAAAGAACCTTCAGAAACTCATACCTAATCAACAAACAATTAACATAAAATAAAAACCTTAATGTACACGCAATGCTTCTAAAGTTTGCCTGTCAAGTGGGCTCTAGAGTGCAACAACAGCACAGCAACTATCTCAATAGTACCAAAGAAAACATTGTAAAATATATACATTTATAGTCAGGGTATCCTAAATTACTCTGCTTCAAAATAAGATGTGCTCCGATGTCTGGAACAAATAGGTACTCACATTGATTTATGCTGAAATGCATTTCTAAATCTCATCAGATTGGTGTCCTTAAATGGCATTACTATTTTGAGCTTTGGTGTACAGAGGCGGTCATTAAAACCTTTCCAACTCGTGTATTATCTAGAATCTACCCTTAATTAGAACAGCAGACATGTCATTCTTCAAAGTAAAACCTTGTTTGTGTATTACTTATCACTGTAATGTTAAGCTAAACTGAGGAGTTCCTCAAACAGCTGACTGCCAGAACTTTGCTTTCAACTTCCAAAAGCAGAAACAAGAACAAACCTTGATTTCTTTTCAGACACTTTCTTCTTCAGAATGTAAGCCAAGAGCAGATGGTTCAGAATGCCTGTAATATGAAAGTGTTACTACATCTTTCAAACTATGGCATTGGCTCCGACAACAAAAACGCGGCCCCATAAATCAGGTAGCCTGCCAACAAAACATTACAGCTTTAAGAATATTACACATAAGGTAAATCAATTTACAAACTAAATTGAATTAACTGTGAAACTTTGTGTCGCTTTACTTATAAAAAGGCAGAGCCACAGTTCAGTAAGTGCATATTTGTTTGGCTAGGGAAAAGGGTTTTGTCTTCGTCAAGTATTTTGGCAGGCTTCACCAGTTTGTCTGCTGGCTGCCATGGTAGAACAGCCAGCAGGTGTGAGCTGCCAGACATTGTACAACAAATAAAACATTTGGTATTTGTAACTAGCCTAAATAACATTTAACTCCAAGAAAAGGCAAATTCACAAAAGTGACCTTTTTGTTTTTTTTACTGTTTCATAAGTGGCAATATTGTAAATGTGCTGTAGTTTCCCTGTATTAAAATCCATCATGTAGACACTCTGTGCATTAACCCTGACCTTAATGTTGTGATGAGTGGGAATACCGGTTGGATTTAGAATAAAGATATTAATGTATTTTTGGCAGTACATTTTTTGAATATTGTCAAGTATGACAATATTTATTGTGTATATCATACTTATGCACTGCAGCATGCAACAGCTTTCCTATTCCCGGCCAATGACTATTGGACACCATATTAACACAAACAGATTATGTGTTTCTTGGGCTGGTTTCATTTTTAAATTTGATAAATTTCATATAACATATTCGTCTTTTTTTTCTCTTTCTAGGATCTGCTAGTCGTCGTTGCATGCTGGACAATAATGGAGTTGCTTTCTGGGGTCCTCCGAGCTTCGCCAGATGCGTCTCACTTGAATATAGATATTTACATTTATCTGTAAGTTTCCTTTTAACAAACAAGTACTCAGAAACTCTTCAGCAAGAAGAAACAAAAAAGATGTGTATATTCTTTCAGATTATGCAATGTCACCTTCATCAAACTCTCATTAGTGAATGTATGAGAAAGTGAAGGCTTTGTCTGTTTTTAAAAGTTATTGTCTGCCTCAATTGCCCCTTTTTCACCCATCATGTACCTCTGTTCCACTTTCTTATTTCGAAAGTTTACTCAAAATAGCAGAGTGTCTTTACTCAAGGCTTGCCGGTATCTCTAATTAGCTTTTCCAGAGCTTTGCGCTCACACTTATCAATTAATGAACGTAGCTAATGAATGTGTTCATCAGCCAGACTGTTTTCCTGCTCTGTGAACTTCAACCTTTTTCATCTCCTCGATGATGGCGGAAGGAGATGGGGGTCAGGGATTGTGCGTGACAGAGCTGATTGTACTGTTAGCTTCTGTACCAACCTTTCATTAACACCAGGAGTCGATAATTAATTTTCTGTGATTGCTGTTATCTTCTGTTCTTCCAGGCTCTCTCTCTCTCTCGCTCTCTCTCTCTTTCTCTCTCTCTCTCTGCAATTCACGCTGTCTCTGAAGTGATGAGATCCAATTTCTGTCTGAGAGTGTTACTAGGCCTCTTTTTGCTCGCCTATTTTAAGCACAAGCACAAGCACAAAAACCCAACCGTGTACATATATACTCCTGTCATGAAACATCCCCCTCGGCTTACATCCCAAAGATTCCTGTGATTTCTTAGGAGGAAAAAACATGATCTATGGTTTGCTTGGTGCTTTCTGTTTCTGACACTTTTTACCAGCTACATATTTTGAATAAGAACACCATACAGTAAGTGTCAGTGGACATGCATTTAATCATCTTGACTGTTACGTGCAGATATGAAACTATCAACTTTTCTCAATTTCTGTCCCTCTCTGCACGTTGTAGTTGCGAGAGCATCTCGCGAAGGGTCAGAGGACCCTGGCTGGGGAGGGCATGTCTCAGATCGTAAGGACTCTCCTGGAGCTCTTGCAGAGGAGAAGCTACTACAGTGGCGACCTTCTCTTTTCCACGGAGATCCTGCGAAATGTGACGGACACCTTCAAAAGAGCAACCTACATCCCAGCTCCCGACGACGTGCAGGTAAGCAGAGCCCCTAAGCCTTCTCTTGAAGCCCTCTCAAGTCACCATACAAAACATGCGCTCTCTCGCGCACAGATACACCTGCAACACCTCCAAATGTGTTTAATGTAGGAGCTTCACTTTCTACTGCACGGGGTGTGCATAACAATGAGCTACAGCTACACAGTTGCTGTGGCCTCAAACAGGATTTTTTTTTTTAAGCAGCATGTTTCTTCTTTTCACTGCCTGTGAGTGAGCAAAATGCTCCTGTCTCAGACAGTCGTTTGACAGACTATATTTCATGTTTTTCAATATGCCTATGTACAGAGGACTACTGTACCAGACTTGACAGAGAAAAGCTGCAGTACTGCTGCAGTACTAATGGTTGGTGGGTGCAGGTTAGCTACACAATGTGATGACAAAATTGTGCCCTGCTAACAACATCTCCATCTTGTGTCTAGAAATTCTTCCAGATACTCAGCCTAATGTTGGACATGGAAAATGTAGAGAAATGGGAGGACGCCCACCAGGTAAAGACTGTGTGTGTGTGTGTGTGTGTGTGTGTGCGTGCGGTTAAATACTTTATGTAAATGAAAGTGTGTACAGGTGGGTGTGACCACGTCCCACATTAACTTTTCATTAGAGTCTAAAAACACACCTGTTAACTAAATACAATGGCTACCTATTACTTATACTAGGTGTGTATGTGTGCACATTCTTGCGTGTGACCCAGCTTGGTGTCCTTGAGTCGAGTTGTGTTTACTTGCCATCTGGACAAAATAAACACGCAACCCAATGTGATATTATATGCCACGTGATTACTATAATAAATGCATATAATGCAATGAATTAAAATGTTTCAATGTGTAAGAAAAGTCTCATAGAAGGTTTGCCATGGATTATAATTTTGACGACATTGTGATTGAGGCTCACCTCTCTTTTTCATGCCTCCATCCACAGGTCGCTCCCGGTGCTGCTTTGCTGATGAGGATAGTCGAAGATTTCATTCACCTCATCGGAGAAGCCCAGAAGCCTTTCCAGAGCTTCCTGGTGGTTACCAACAACCTCAGTAAGTGTCACACAATGCTGCCACGTGACGTGGCATGACAGCGACAGATAATAGATTATTTCACACCAACTGAATTTAAAGGCATTCACTTATTTAAATATTTTATAGGATTGAGGTCAGAATTTGGATGTTCATTTTTACCATTCTTTATCCTCCGTCAAGCTCAGCCAAGATCTTTTTTTTTTTCTTTTTCATATCAAAACCACTTTTAAATAATCCATTTTAACTTGTCATTTAATACAGTGTAGAGTCTCATTTCCAGAAATGTACTCATTTATGAATTTTAACACTTAGCATGACTATCAATTGTTTTGCACTGTTGCTTTCATTCTTCACATTTTGTCCTTTGTCCTTCGTTTCAGCCCCTATTTTGCACTGCAGTGAGTGTATGTGGTGTCTCTTGTTTTTTCAGTGATAACCGTCCAGCGAGAGCCGGTGTCTGCCGTTTCCAGCGATATAAACTTCCCCATGAAGGGCCGGAGAGGGATGAAGGACTGGGCCAGAACAGCAGAGGACAAGCTCTACATCCCTAAAGAGGTCTTTACCATCCCTGCTGAAGGTAGGAGAACTAAGACAGATATCCATTTAACTGGAGCCTTTTTGGTACCAACCCGTACCACTCTGTTGGACAGTCATCACACATTCTTGTTTCAAGGGTTTTTCCAGAATAAATCATTTAGATGGAAGAATCAAGGCACAACATATGGCATGACATCATACTGATGTTATTTTTTGGAGTAAATAGCAGTTCCAGAAGTCTGTCTTAAGTCCGGTTTGAGCACGGAGCTCCGTAACCGTGATTTGGATCTGTTTTAGTTGTCATCCTCACTCCCAGTCTTGCATCTTAGACGTACAGTATGAGGACCGGTTATCACACCACTCAACCCTCTCTACAGCCAAGGTCAGACCAAGAAGTTATGCCTGTGTGAATTCGCACACAGAGATGTGTCTCATGGAAGCAGATTGAAGGCTTTTCAAGGATGTTGAAGGGTAATGCCGAGGAGGGGCTGGACTGTAAAGAGGAGATGCAAGTCTTTTATCGGTGAGGAAATGTGCCACATCCCCTCGAGAGCATCAAGTCCTCAGACAGTTTTAAAATATGTCTCTTTGCTTTTAGCAACATAAGACCGCTAACTGTGTCTTAACTGTAAATCCATGTGGTTTCAAGTAAAAGCCAGCAAAGTGATGTGTAGGAGAGTGTAAAGAGAAAGAAGACACCAGGAAGCATAGGAGCTGAAGGACTTAATAGAGTGGGAAGAAAAGTGGATATGGATCAGATACGAGAATTACTGTGGCAGATGTGATCCACTACCAGAAGGCAAAGGTCACATCCCTCTGGAAATTACACTGGCAGACTTCCTGTCTGGCACTCCGTCCCCTGCCCAAATTAAAGTTCAGAGATGCTGCAGGCCGAGAGAGCACAGCTGTCTGTGACCTCTGACTCCCTCTAATGACACAGACTCTCTTTGATTGGCGTTCAAGACATCCTGTATGCTAACCTCAGGGTGCCGCACCTCGACACACTTAATCTCTCTCTCTCTTTATTATGCACAATGTAATATGCTTATTTTGTGCTCTTATCCCATCTAACCATCCATCTTGCTTTAACGTAGCAGAACCTGTTTATGAGTTGCCCGTGAGTTGTTTTGTTCAATCTGTTTTTCCAGATTTTATGGAACAGCACATTCAGATAACTCAAAGGTGGGATGTTAGGTTGTGAAAGTGTGTACAAAAAGCTAAAACCTGTTTCATGCAGCTGCATTGCAGTGTTGTCTCTTTTCTTCTCCATTTATCCTCCCTTTGTGTTTTACTTTACTGCTTTTATGCTCTTCTTGATTTTTTGTATCCATTACCCTCATAGTTTGTGGTGGTGAATGTTTTGTCTCGTGCAATGCTTGTAGTTAGGGCTGCACCATATATATGACCTAAAATCAAAATCACGATTAATGTACCACAATAATAAAATTTTTTGTGATGATTTGACGACGACGTATCATTTTTTTTAATTTTTTGTATGAGGAACTTAACTTTTGCAATAAAAAAAAATAGCAAATAGGCTATACAATCTATTTCTTAACTGCTAATTATTAACTTAGCTAGTTAGTCCTAACTTTGAACCAGAAAGTTGGGTTTTAAGCTCCTCTTTTTTTCTGCCTGTGGAGAGCTACGTGACACATGAAACTATATCGATGAGGACCGGCGAGTTAAACCGGCCGTCCGAGAGAATACCAGGCAGACACACAGCTGACAACCTGCAGGTGGAGGCGCTGGAGACAGGCTCGGACATACACGGCGCGGGCCGCTGCGGACTTGTGTCAGTCCCGAAAGTGGTTTCAGGAAAGTGGCTGCATGTGTCCGACAATGCACAAAACATCAACACCGGTACAAGCCTACGGCTGTCCGCGGACACGGAGTGCAGAAAGTGTGTCAGAGCCTCCCAGACGGGTGAACTGAGACTCCGTTTCCTGCTTGTCGGTCAACGGTTAATGATCGGTTAACATTTAATTTCATTGTGCTTTCTTTTTGAAGGCTGGCTGCCAAAAACTAGCTAATTAATTAGCCTGAGTTAAACGCTAGCTATCTGTAAACAGAAGGTAGTGGCTGATGTCTGGTGTGTGCCCCCGCACTTGGTGACTGGCGAGTGTTAATTTCGGACCCTGCACACGCGGTAGAATGTTTTTAAGGAGAAAGTAGACCTATCAACAGAAATAAATAATGGAAATTATCGTCATGGGAAAAATACGTCTATCGGCTTCAGAATTTCGATGTCGATACATTTTCGATTAATCGTCCAGCCCTACTTGTAGTGCAATAAAAGTGACCTGCTGCATCTCATTTACTTTTCCATTTTCTCATATGATATTCAGCACATGCCATTGCCACTTTAGCATATGCTATTTGGTAAATTGTTTCATCCAAACTGCATGTCGTTGTATGAGTTAGGCCATTATTAGTACTCTTTGCCCCTGTGGGAACTCTGCCTCTTCCCATTGGCAGTCCATAAGTTGAAGTCTTCAGTTGATTGCTATCAGTTTGATTGGTTCATTTACGCCATAATGAAAGCCTATCTCAGATGGACAGCTTAACTATGCTCATAAAGGCCCACCGGCACCTTTGTGTGTGCACACAGTTGCACATACGCACAGCCAATTGATAGGTTCATGAATCGCTTCACTGGGCAGAGGCTGGGACTGTTCTTCACTGATTTTCAAAGTGACAAACTCCCTCTCTCCAGCCGCTGTCTCGCTCTTTTCCTCACAAACACACATGCTGGCACAGGCTCTGACATGCAGGCACGCACATGCACATCGAAAACATAAAAGCCGGCAATTACTTCATATTTTAAATACACCATTGCTGGTACATGCATGCGGTTATGCTCCATTAGCTTTGAAGTATTACTCGAGCAAGAACGCAAAACAACAGAGTGCTCTACTCTCTAATATTGTGTTAGACTGACTTCCTTATTAGCAGTTTTAACTGTTTTGTGTTGGGTTTCAAAATATCCCCAGTGAGCTGGGAGTTTGACCATTGGTGCTAAAATAAAAGTTGTGTATCTAATAGGAATAATTTTGATATTGGCCAATTTGTTCTGTTGACGAGAGTAAGAGGAGATTATTACCACTCTCACTTCTGTGCATTAAGTACAGAGCTGCTGTTTTTTGCTGTTGTGGAAAAAGCAGATTGCAGAAGAAAGAAACCAGGAATGAATAAAAAGAGTAATTCACATGGAACTTTGTTTGGATGGAGCGTTCGATCTTTGATTAAAACCATAAATTATGGCTTTGCATCACCTCCAAGCATATCTTTTCCCTGACAAATGGCATATTAAAGTCCACAGCTGGTGACTGCTGGTTTGCCATTTTGCTGGATTACAGCTGACCACCAATCATTTAGATGTTCAGCGAGCGAAGAGCGACGAAAAATCTGTTCATGGGAAATTAGGGTTTTGTGATTGAGTGCTTTTGTAGTATTAATCATCCTCTTGCATAGGAGTGCCACCCCATCACACACTGATTTACCGTTTACCCACAATACACTGACTTTCTCATTTGCATGCCTTTGCAGACACTGTCCAATTAGGATCCATCACACTCACAGGCTTTCTCATGCTGACTTTGATCTGGGGTTTTTGCCACCTCACAGTCTAACAATTGCTTTTTTCCCCCTCTGCCGAGATCTTTTTGTCTCTTCCTCTTTCGCTCCTTGTCTGTCTTGCATAGCCATCTCTCTTCCTGAGTATTACCTCTTAGGCAGCAGGCAGACAGATTTTGGATGAGTCACCAAGTATGTCTGATACCATCAGCCCCCTCTGTCGCTTTCTCTCCCGCCCTCTGTGCCTATGCTCCTCCGTCGCTTCTCTCAGCCTGAAAGGGCAAAGGAGGGAGTGGCGTCTCTCAACATGAACTCTTCCCCTCTTACTTTCCCTCTCTGCCTCCTTTCGCCTCCCTCACTTGAGACAAAGTGACATTTACAGAGGGACACTACATCTCCTTGGGAGCCCCTGCTCTTTTTGGTGAAAGAACACTGAAGGGAGTGGTGGAAGGCAAGGGGTTGTAAAGAAGGACTGTTGTAAAGAAGGGTGGCAAAGTTGAAAATAGGGTGGGAGAATGGCGACAACAACAGAGGAGGAAGCGAGGGGCGAGGACTGAGGAGAAGGAAAGGAAGAAAGGGGATTCAAAACAAGGAAAAATTGGAGAACATTGGAAAGAAAGACGCATTGTTTTAGACACTTTGGCTTAATTGAAATAATTGTAATGAAATTGATCACATGTTAGAGCAATGGACTTGGTTTTACAAATGATGCTTCTGCTGAGCAATAGGTAAGCTACTAACTGTTAAAATGCAAACAATCTGACACAAATGGTGTGTCCTCCCACACAAAGTGTGAAATGAGGATCTTGCACCTGAAATAGTGGGATGTTTTCAACTCAGAAGCATAATAAGTCTGAATATGTAGCTGTCATATCAGGCGCTGCAATTAACTAACTTCTTATTTTGATGTAGTCAACAAAGCATTTGTCAGACACAGCTCAAGAGTAAATGTAAATAAGGCTGAATTTGCAGGTTGAGACAGGTGAAATCTGTGCTTGTTTGCTTCACCGACTAAGAGATGTTTTTGCATTTAGTTTATTAATATCACATGACCAACTTATCAGTGCAGGTTATCTCAAATTAATCACAAATACCAACCTCCTGCCTATAATTTAAATGTCAGAATAGCAGGTTTGATAATGATATTCTATGAGAAGTTTCTACTTAACATACAAGCACATTTGTTATTTTTCTTGTTGATATTTCAAATATTAATTTGCTCCAATGACCCATTTACCTGCCACAAGAGTTCATATATGTTGTAATTAAAATGACAAATATAAATTAGTTTCCATACATTTTTAGCTGTACTTACTTACTAAACCCATCTTTGGCAACCTGTGCCCTCGCACAAAAGAACAAGTGGTGTACATAATAAATTAATTGTTGGATAGATGGATTTATAATCGATTTTTCAAGATGTTTTAGGCAAACCATGGCACATATTTGGGCTGATCGGTCACAAACGTTCCTGTGTTTCAGAGACAGAGACAGAGACAGAGTCTCCAATGTACTATGTCATCGGAGCCATCTTGTACAGGACGTTGGGCGTCATTCTACCTGCACCAAAGTGAGTACTTCTCATGTGATCCACTGTCTAATTATGATTCTTACTTTTTCAAGCAGTTCTCACCTTCTAGCCCTTTCCCTGTCCTTTATTTTACCTTTCTGCATCTATTTTCTCAATGCTTTCTCTGACGACTTTTCATCTCCCTTCCATTTGCCTTTTTTTTTCTTGGTTTACATTCTTACTACCTTTCTATTTCTGTGCCCTTTCTTCTGTCGCTTCTTCTCTCTAATTCCATCCTCAAATTCTACATCTGTTTTCTCTCTCTTAATGTCTCTGTTGCTTCTATCTTTTTCTTGTGTCTGCCTAGTTATCAGACAAATGTCTTGGATCTCCAAAAAAAAGTACATTTCTCTAGATGTTTTTTTCCTTTTCTTTTGCATTGAAAATGTATTTTTAGAATTGTGTAGTGGGCTTCAAATGGGTGCGGGCCTAATGGGTCCTTTATTGTATAGAACTTGTAAAAATAGAAGTTAGGAGGATTCAGGAGTTTGTCAAAAGGCCACTGTGATATGGTGTTTGTGCTGGCCCTGGGCCCTTTTATTCAGGTCAGTGCTCTTGGTTGTGGATGAGCTGGATCTGTTAAAACCATTTTCTCCCTGTAGCTCTGCTGAATCTTAATAGGTCCAGTGTTCTGACTTTACTTGGGCGCTGACTCTGGCTTTCTCCCTTTTGTCATTAGTTTTTTTTTTTTTTTTTCCTATGTTTTTGTTTTGTTTGTTCTATGGTCATTTATTTATGTATGTATTTATTTTGAGCAAACACACTTCTAAACCATCAAAAGCACAGCAGGGAACTGTCTTTTTCGGAGTGTGTTTGAATGTATGCATGCGTTTTGTGTGTATGACAAACAGCGTAAGAAAGCAACTAACCAGCATCACAAAATCAGTTCAAGCCAAACTTGAATGTGCTGTACAGTTCTTAAAATAAATAACTCTTGTGTGTGACTGTGCGTGTCTTTGCAGCCCCCCTGCGGTGATCAACTCCAAGATCCTGACAGTGACAGTTCGGCCGGAACCACAACCCAGCAAGCCCATGGTGGTGGTGGAGCTGTTACCGCTTTTTAATGTACGTTTATTAATTTTTTTTATCTCTCTTTTTTCCCAGTCATAACAGCCACACTGTTTTTATGTGTTCCCAACCAGATACGTGTGTAACTTCTAACCATCATAAAACCCAGTAACATCAAAGTGTTACACGCAACACAATGTAAATATTTCAATGCAATGGTTTGCATTTTATATTATATAAACTATAAGTGCATTGAGCAAGCTTTGGCCAAGAAAATAAATTTGTTCAAGGCTTTAAAGGATTTCCTTTTCTCCCAGCTGACCCATGTTTCCTGAGTTCAGATGAAAGAGAAAGTGCTGCATGCTATAAAGCGGCATTGTGCTCGTTGAATTGCCTAAATAAATGCAGACCTTTTTGACTTCCTTATATCGCAAAGTCTCCCGGTGCCTATTCAGTTTATATTGCAGTGGAGTCTGTTATTATAAACGACTCGTGGGGTGTCTTCAGCGGAAAGGACTAAGTGCAAGTTTAATGAAAGGCACTCCGCACGACCTCAATAAGATGTGGGTTTCATTAGCCATTCTTCTGTGCATAGGTGGGCACAGTTTTGAAAATAATGTTGAATATTTAATGGTTCTCTCTAGACAACACACACATATTTACACACTAAAATCTGCCAATAAAATCAGTCACTTGCTGTGTCAACCAGGAGCTTAGGATCACATTATTGTTTCATATAAATACTGTACTTTTTATTTGTTCTCCATCTCTGATTCATTACTTAATTAGGCCATTTCCTTTATATGCCTCTATCTTTTATCTTCTTTTTATTCTACTTTTTAACAGTTTTTGCAAAAGCCAGAGGTACTGCAGGTTGCACACCCTCTGTCTACAGGATGATGTCTTAATGCTGGTCCATGCATGCTGCTCTGGACAACTAACTGGAGGCTCCAATTGAGGACAGACACTTCTGCACACAGTGCAGTACAAGGCTGGGATGCACATATGCATACCTTAGTCCAGTGTCTGTAAAGACATTCTTACAGCTGGAACACACCACATGCGTAAGCGTATAGCCGCGTAGCGCAGCTATTTTTATTTCAGCGCCCATGTTATCCAATCTGTCTGGCCACACCGGGCGCGTTGCGTCCGTGTAGGCCCGCACGCTGCAGCGATAGTTTCGGCTCTTCCTCTACTTTTTGTGCAATACGCGAGCGTATGTGTCAAGCCAGGCAGGTAATCACATACAGGAAGACCACAGTGCAGCCGGATGTTTTACCAAAATATACACATTTCAAAATAAGGTTTATGGTTATTTTGGCTGTCTTGACTTCTCACAGCGAGACACGCGATCAGGCACAAGTAGAGAGAGACCGACGGACAGACAGAGAGAGAGACACACACACACACACACACACACACATACACAATTACCACAGTTTTCCCCACTCATCCTGTCTCTTTCAATCAATCAGAGAGAGAGAGAGAGAGAGAGAGACTGGCACATAGAAATACGCGTCCGGTATGTACAGCCAGGCGCACAATCAGGCACGCCAAGCGAGACTTACGCGTGCGGTGTGTTCCAGCTGTTATCCTGCTTTATGGGGTACTCCGACTATTTAGCATTACGCTTCCCTAAATTTTGGAGATTCACAAGAGAAAATAAGGATGGTGAAAATTGATGCAGTCCTGACTTTCAGTCCCTTTTGTATGGGTCAGCACCATAAAAGCTCAATCTTGTACAGTATTTCCCATAAAGCACCTGAATAGTGTCTTTTATTAGAAATTTTTTTCCTGGTACAGTAAATCCCCCCCATCTTTTAAACTCCATGACCCCATTTTATAATGCAGGCTTTCTGTAAAAAGTTATGTCTCATGTCCAGGAAAGAAGTTCCGTATACAGCATAACCACCCTCAAGAGAAATAATTGACGAAAGTGATGTAGAAATTTAATTAATACTACGTTTGAAAATTAATATATCTCTGCTGTATAACAAAAACGAAATGACATTGCAGAGGATACAACCATTAGCATAATATTAATGTGGTTTCATTTGAGATGTAACCATTGCTCATATCCATAATTGCTACTTGAAATTAATTAGGGTTTTTAGCAACTCCTAAAAGCAAAATAAAAGACAAAACAAATTATGTTTTTTTTTTATATAACTAAAGTAGTTTGTATTTGTAGTATTGCACTGAAGGACGAGATGATGATTAAAGCAGTTTTTCGACATTTTGGCAAATACACTAATAAGCTTTCTTCCCAAGAGTTAAATGAGAAGATTTCATGGCTGTTAAGTATGGAGCTATAGCCAGCAGCGAGTTAGCATAGCTTAGCATAAAGACTGGATGCAGGGTGAAGCATCTAGCTAGCATTGTTTGAAGGTAACTCAATCTGCCTACCAGCACCTCTAAAGGTTATCCTCAGACAGAGCCAGCTAGCTACTGTAACTGATTCCCCCTGTTTTTAGACTTTATGCTAAGCTTTGCTAAACGGCTGCTGGTTGTAGTTTGTTATTTAATGGGCAGATATGAGAGGTATCAATCTTCTCTTTTAACTCCAGGAGAGAAAGGAAAAAAAGATGTATAACTATCCCTTTAACACTATTGAGGTTTCGCATTTAGCGAATATGTAACCAAAAAAGTAAGTGAAACTAGTTTGATTACATTCAGTAAAACTACACATAATTATTTTACCTTAAAGGCAGTGTCGACCTCTGTTCATCATTGCTCAGCTTGGCCTGAACTTAATTAGTGCAGAAAATGCTGAGCTACTATATGGGAACCAGAGAAGGTATGGAAGTGAAAAGGAGAGCCTCCTCACAGTCTCCTGTTGTGGTCTTCAGCTGCAGTGGATGTCGACCTTGGCCGGTGTAGAAACACCCAGCTACTGAAGCAGTGCTCTGGCAACAGCTGCCTCAGGCTTCGCTCTCAAAGGGGGGTGTAGGGCTATCTGTGCATGGGCATGTCTTCACTGAGAGGACATCTGGTCCAGTCAGACCCTTACAAACCAGTAGACCCACAACCCCTCCTCCAGCTATCCTTCAGCTAGCAAGGCAGCTTTGTTTAAGTTTCCGAGCCATAAAGCCTTTCTGGTAATTTCCCTGTAATGTAGTTTACTTTCATCAGTCAAAAAGCATCATCCACGTTGCTCCATTTCATTTTCTGAATCTATAATCCCTGATATGAAGTGGAAGGATTTGAAGGCTCCCTGAACTGAACTGTGTGGTCTTTTACAGCAGCTCTTTTCATCTGATTAGCTCACCATATTCAAAGCTAATATGCATTAGGCATTTTGCTGCCAAATGGCTACCACATGTGATTGTGAATGCCTTGAAGATAAATGGCTGTTCCATTTGAAAGAAAATAGACAGAGCTGTTAAGATAGACGCCATTATTGTTGTCCATAAATGCAGCTGTTAGAATCAGACACATGGTGCTCCCTTTGAGAGGCATCAGTCGAGCAGACGCTGTCATGATGCTACGTATCAGCTCTACAGAGGAGGCCGACTTTGTGGGAGTACACGGATGTCAGTCCCGCTGCAGCGTACAGTTGGGCATGATGCACACTGATTGATAGTCGAATGCTAAGAGAGCCCTCCACGCTGAAGCACGCCCAGAGACAACTAATGTCAGTGACGGCGGCGCTCTGCATGTGAGGCAGAACAAAGCGCTGTCATCCATCAATCTGTGTCGCCTTGCCTCTGATCCTGTGTATATAAACCTTGCATCATCCAGTCCTCTGAAGTCCAGCAATGCAGAGACCCCAGGATCCACTGATTCCTGGGAGATCAGTTATGAACTATTCAGAGTAGTAGGGGTGACCTTGCCTTTGGAGAAATACATCCTCATAGTGCAGACTTGAATGTGCTTTAGCTCCTTCTCTCCCTTTTTTCTCAATTTAAAACTGTTATTCATTCATTCATTTTTATTCTGTTAGGAAACAATCTGATCATGATTGTTTTGTGGTCCCTGTCCCTATCATCTACTGGCTTGACCTCTGTGAGTTGATTCTGAAAGCAGTTACGCGATCTTGGATAACAAAGTGACTCGAGGCAGGGTTCAGTTCACAATGTTCTGAAGGCTTAATGAGACACAAGGATACATCCATTTTCTAACAATCGCTCCGTTCACTTTGATGACGTGGGAGTAGAAAGATAAGAAAGAGGCACCAAAGGAAGGAGGATTGGTTCAAGGTAGATAAATATATCTTGCAGATAAAACACATGTAACAATTTATGATACAAATGTATGATACCAATTAAAACGATGAGAGAGGCTTTGTTGAGAGTGTTTACAGAATGGAATGTAACATATTCACAACATATTCACCTTCAGTTTGCTCTTCACTCATGAAGAGGTAATTTCTTCAATTGTTTCTCAGGTTTCTCTACTTACAGTGGACATGTTATTGTTACTGCTATTATCCCCTTTACCATAAGGGGGAGCTCAAAGGCAAAGGGCTTAATGCAGGACTCAGGAAGGACCAACAGACTGGCACAGAGAGGGATCCATTTTCCTCTGCAACAGTGGAAAAATGGCATCTCAATTGTGGGGACCCAATGTAGTTACACAAAGGCCTGATCAGTCTTACTCTAAAGTGGATTGGTCCGCTGTTTCTTTCAGACGATACTCATACCAGTTTGAGACTCTTAATGCTTTTGATTCAGGAATGAATGTAAGAACAGAATCATGGACCCAGAACAGACAAACCCACCTAAACGGTCACCTAAAACCAGTTGCAATCCCAATCGTTACCAAATTAGGCGTGCAGGTTGAAAGGGCACGGCCGACTCTTTAAAAGCAATCAATGCTGAGATCACTGAGGATCACAGGCGGAACAAGCTGTGATGAGTCAATTCAAGATATTGATCCCGTGATTGATTCACTGATTGAGTCATAGGGAGTCTTCCTTCTCCACCACGTCTGCCTGAGCTTTGATTACCAGATGATTCACCTGCCTCGGCCCTCAACGATAGGCTTTTGGCTCCAGCGAGTCGATGGATTAAGAGTCAGCTGGATGGCAAATCAACAGCGTTTACACCACTGTGAAGGGTTAAGTGACTTTATTTTTTGTGGTTTTAAAAATGTTTTAATCACCTCCCCAAATTCAAATTACAGTGTTTAGAGATACAGAATTTAATAAGTACTTTACACAATCTTAAAGGGCCATTTCTTCACAATAAGTACTTGTTATACTTAAGTACATTTTACTGCTTCATAGTTGTTTACTTTTACTTTACTATGGTTGTAATAAAGTAAAGAATTTCAATGCCTTTCCACTACTGGATGTTTATGACCCCAACTTGCTGTGTATTATCATCCATGAAATGGCTTATTTTGTCTCTCAATTTTTTGCTCACACACCCCTCTTTTTGCAGCAGCAGCTATTTGCTGCTCTGTCCGCTGACAATGACTCTTTCTCCATCTCTCCCTCCCGCCCTCTGTCTCAATCCTTCTCTTTCATTGTCTGTTTACCTCTCTCCATCGCCCATGCAGCATCACTCTTTCTCCTCAGGCAACAAACTATTCTGTCTTCGCTCTGCCTCCCTCACTCATCCTCTCGACTGGCAATAACAGCTTATCTTCTCTCCCTCCCCTCCCTGTATCTTGCAGGGTACCTCAGATCCACAGTGCGTTGTCTGGGACTATGGCAACCCGTAAGTCACTCTAAATTATTCTGATGTGTGCATGTGAGAGTGTACAGTGTGTAGTAAGGATTGTGTCTGTGTGTTTGTTTATCTGGTGTGTGCTCATGCCCAGTGAGATTAATTTCATTAATGAACTGAAAACAGTCTAATGAAGTTCCCTGAGTTAGTGTTAATTAAATTAGTCAATGAGAACAAACACCATTCTCTCTGTGTTGCTAAGAATTCACAAGTAACATCACTCAGAATGCCTCATTGGAGTAGGTTTTCCTTTGTTGCAATCCTCTTTTTCAATGTTTACCTATAATCACACCATGTTAGAGGTTTAATATGCAATTCTGAACTGTGGTCATTTGGCTTTATGTGAACAATCTAGTTTTATGCCACCAGTGACCCAGTGACCCGGATGGGTTTTCTCTCGTCTGTCTATGTAGGCCACTGACTCTTTGACATCTAGGGAACTACATAATGTAAACCAGCACAATTGATCATGCTGTTTTAACCATTAACCCACATAGTGATTACTCTTTATGTCAATAACAAAGTCAAACTTGTTCAGGACCATTAAGCCAGGATTTGCGTGCAGGTCATGGTCTCATTGCACTTTTACTATGAGGCCACTACTATAGCTTTGAATGGCAAATATCTTCTTCCCGTGCTAGTATAAATGAACAGATGCATCCCCATCTCCTACAAAATATTATTAATTAATATTTTATCGTAAATGTATAACGTTTATTGGCAAGTCATGGTAGGTAAGGTCGGCATTGGAGGTAAAGCATATAAAGCACAGTACATATTTTTAGGTTTAGGCCACAAAATCACTTGGTTACCAGCCGCGATTGTTGGTATTGTTTTCAGCGTGTGTGTGTGTGTGTGTGTGTGTGTGTGTGTGTGTGTGTGTGTGTGTGTGTCAGTCATCATGGCAATATGTGGTCCTGGAAACACTTCACCTTTGAGTACTTTGCCAGGTGTTTTGATTCTGTCTGTTTGTGATCTATTTCACCGCGAAAGCGGCACAACCGTGCAAGATGCAAAACTTCACAGTTATATAGTTGAGATCAATGGAGGCCGAGTTCAAAGATTGGTGTGGTCCCATACACTCACACACACACACACACACACACACACACACACACACACACACACACACACACACACACACACACACACACACACACACACACACACACTTTATGCCGTGGCTGGTGCGATCCCATTGCAAGATGGTCTCTAGTTATTGTTAAGAAAAGATCATGGTTTGGGTTAAATATTACAAAGCTCACATCTTTTCACATGCTTTGGGTCAGCATTTCCTTTTTGAATATGTGACCTGGAAAGGATATTGTTAGGACAACGAATTAAATATATTGACTCTGAGCGATTTGCAGATACCCGATACCTGAAGTTGACAGTTCATTCTTGGTATTGGAAACAGCAGTTGACAAAATAATCTCCACTCAAGATCTATTTAATCTATATCAGCAAGTGCTCAGTTGTCATGGAGAAGGCCTAAAATTGCTCAGAATACTCAATAACATCTTCAGTTCCATGACAACTGAGCAAAAACATCTGCTAAAGAAGACAGTGTAATTTGAACATTATTTATATATTTTATTCTGCATTTTATTTCCTTGATGTATTTATTTTTGCATGTTGTATGTTACTGTGTTTGCAAGCTACATGTAACTAATTGCCCCTTGTGGGATTAATAAAGTTGTTTTGAATTTGAATTTATGGTTAACAGCTCCAGAACAAGTGAGTAAGTAGACCTTGAGTGGAGATTAATTTGTCAATTTGTTTCATTGTTACGTTGATTAGAAATACCATCCCCATGGTATTCCTTTCCTCCAAATTGTATTTGCTAATATACAGTACCTAGATCAGTTGTATATGAGCATCATTTTTAATAACCAGATTTGACAGATGAATCTTTAACAGAGCAAATGGCTTTCATAACAATTGAATTAGTCATCACAGTGGGTCTCCCTGTCTACTATGACAAAAAGATGGATGACAGGAAAATCTCAGTCAGCTCAGCTTCCCCCTCGAGATCACATTATAGTTTTACCCAGTTCTAGGGGAGTATCCTCCAGTGTAAAGTCCAAAGCACACAATGGGAATGCAGGTTCATACGGAGAGGATAAGACATTTTGTAACTTATCAAACTACCCCTCTCCATCAAGGTAGGAACAAAGCTCGGCAAAGTCAATTAACTAGCCAGCAGATTACAACTGCAATCAAATTAAATTTGCAGACGTTATGAGGGCATAAAAGAGAGCCAAACAGAATATAAAGTGGCAAGGTGGAGGCGATGTCTAGCAACAAACCATACTCAAACTGGGAGGAATGTGGAAAACTTCCAAATGTGTTTGCCGGGGATTAGGTAGCATGTTTGCAGACACGAACAATACGGAGCACAGACAGATGCTTAGAAGCTTTAACACACAAACACACGCTGACCAAGACCTAGTTCATGGGCCACACACTGAGATGCAAGCTCATGTCAGCTATTCCTGCTCTCCTAACCTGACGAGGATGTTCATGATCTCCATTGGTTGTTTACATTTTGAGCGAAAATGGGCAGACTTGACCGTTTCAGTGTAAACAGCCTTAGGTCATCACAACATGCTGTTTGGGTGCACAGATGGTGTTAGGAGAGGGTGTGAAGCTGTCAAGCAAAGCCAACTGGTGCGCTTCAATTCTAATTTGATGGTCACATATGGAATTTATCATCTATACATTATGTACATCCAGGGTACATGCACACATACAAGGACAGAAAAGGACACAGATGTATCATGTGTATATATACGCTGACTGTACAGTGTTGGTACTTTAATCCTCCTCCATTTGCATGTGTGTGTTGCCGGGCAGCATATCTTGAATGTAGCTGGACGGGAGCGTGCAGTTGATATGGGAAGAGAACATGTTGTACAAAGCCGCCGTTTGTTTGCTGGAGGATATCACCTCTCTCAACCTGGCTGTCTCTCTAACTGAGCCAAAGGCTTTGAGGTTGAGCGAGAGGCAGACAAGAGGAGGAGAATGTATAGATAGCAGTGCGGAGGAAGGGCAAACACGGCAGCAGCTGAACCAGACAGCAGGGAAACAGAAGTTCAGCTCGGAGACAGACAATTAACTTTCAATCTATGACCTGTATATGGAGACTATATTTAGTGCACAGTTGCACCCACATTTAAAGATGGGTAATCTATACTTACTTGGAGATCAGAGGCTCACATCTCTAAAGCCTGCTGTCATCCTACAGAATTGTCTCCGTGCATGTTTTTCAGCAGTTGTCGATTTAGAAATCTGCAAGCAATTTCAGTGGTAGCTCTGTCTCATTTGCACTCTCTCTCAGCCGGCTAAGTTGGCCAACAGTTTGTGGCACTCACAGTTCATCTCAGTATTTATGTGTGAGTGTTTATTTATTTATTTTGCCCCTAACAGGCCCATATGTCGACACCATCTGCCCACCCAAATCGCTGCGCTCGCCATCCCTCCCTCCCTGTCTTTCCCCATGTTCCCGTTTCCCCAACCTACTCTCATTCATTCGCTGGCTCAAATATATACTGTTATGTATAGCTCTCATAAAAGTTTTACAAAGTTCCAAACCAGGAGCTCAGGTTAGTGGAAGCAAAGGAAGCTATTAAGAGTAAAAACGTACACATTTGGAGGATATCATTTTGGTCTACCTTGAATCTTCACTGGGTTATTTCTCCAAAGTCTGTCTCTTTTAGTTTTCTGCTGTCTCTCAATAACTCTTTCTTTCTCATCCATGGATGATGTTCGGCTTCTCTCTGCTGTGTGGTTGCTGACCTTGCCTCTGGCATCTCTGTGCTTTGACCCTCACTCTGCCTCAGTATGGAATATCTGGCTGACGCCCCACTGACAAACACACACTCACTGTACACTGCAGCACTTATCTTATGTCTGGTGCATTATAGATTGGCTCCGTTAGATTGTGTGTATGTGCCACTCCCAGATGTGCTATACTGATTCTATAGCTGCTGCTTTTTCAATTAGAACAAACTGTTTTGCTGCCATCTATAAAATATACATAAACTGTATGTATGTATGCATCATATAATTCAGATTTTATTTCTAATAAGCATAGAAGCTACAGTATATACTCATACAAATGACAAAGCTCAAATGCATTATGGGTGGGCAAATGTGCAATCTCGATTTAAAGCATGCTTAAAAGAATATGACCCAGTACTGTACTTAGAGATGAATGCAATATACACTTTAGATGGATGGATGAGAGTAAGCTTGTGAAGGGTTGTGGGTCACTTAATCCTATTCCTAATCCCCTGTGGTCTTCAGTTTGACGGGGATCAGTGGTTAAAGAGCCAGGCACCCCACCCTACCCCTACCATCCTTCACTGCCATAGAGTAATAATGGCCTGGTGTGTAGCACAAGTAGCTCTAACATCCTCAATCTGACACGATAGAGCATGGTTTGCTTTGGGCTCAGACTGATCTGGCAACACTGTCAGCTTTGGCACTCGCAGGTCTCAACCTTAAATTAAGTAAAAAGTCAAAGGCATATTCTGCACATTGCCAAAAACTAGCTGGACACAAATCTGGCCAAAATGTAGTCAAATTTATTTTACTAAAAGGCAGAGCGGCAAGTTCTGACCTTAGCCAAATGCATGACATTTTGTTTTGTTCTCGTGGCAGCATTATGGCCATCTATAAGCCATTGATTACTCTCCTGTGAAACAAACAAGCAAGTAAATTATAGAAAGAATGTAATACATAAAGTGTGGGAAGACAGAGAAAAGAAGCGCTTCTTTTTGGTGGTGTTTGAACAACGTCTAACAAGGTGCTCTTTGGTGCAGAGGTAATCCAAAAGAACAGCATGAAAACCAAGGCACTCTTGTTGAAGAAAATATTAAAAAGCCTTTATTGATGAGCCTAATGCATAGGAAAAGGTAAAAAATTTGCGCAAACGTGCCTTGGTTTTCATGCTGTTCTGATACATAAAGTGTATTGATACTCAACACTTCACTTTCAAAGTCTGTTCCTTGTCTTAAGATGCCTTATATTAAAAGAGTACTGCATCAATTTAGCATTATTGTCATGGAGAATTTTCAAAAAAAGATTGAAATCAATGCAGCAGAACCAGAGATATCAACGTTCTTATGCAGAACATTGTTCTTCCTTTTCAAAACCATGGCACCTACATTACCCACACATTACATTACCCACAATCCAATACAATGCACATTATGCTAGTAGCAGCAAAGCCTCAGTCAGAGATAAGGAGTGAGCTTTGTGTTTGTTTGCATGTATGTTAACCCTGTGATAGAGCCTGACCATAGTGTATCCCACCTCTCACAGGCCCAATGCATTCTGGTATATACTTCAGCTCACTTCAACCCTAATGGGATATACGTAGAAAATTGATTGATGCTATACATACAGTGATATCACTAAGGAGACAGCATACAGTTTAGCCCCAAAATAGCCCTCCTTATGTTTACGTCTATAAGACAAAGTTATCTGCCTTATTCTGGTCTTTTTAAAATTCTTGTGTCAAGGCAGCTTCTGAATGCAAGTTTTATTAAAAAAAAAAAAAAAAAAATCAGTTGGCTGTTCCTTAACCCCATTTGAGATTGAAATTCCTTGTATTCATTTACTACCTTACAACATTTCCACTTATTGCATATTTCCTCATCCTTCCCCGTTGTCACAGACACTTACCCAGAAACACACACAACAACACACTTAACAGCGTAGCCACCAGGAGGAGGAGGGGGGTGGGGGGTTGATAGGGTTTGCTCCACTTTTCCATCTGACAGAGCAGAAGGGATCAAGACTGAGTCAAACAGCGAGTCAGCGCAGCAAGAGGGAGTCGGCCAGTAGGGCTTATGTGGGCTCTGCCTCCATTGGGCATTTCAGACGGCGACAGGATCTCAGCTTATTTCCCCAGCTATCACAACAGCAGTTATAGTGCGCCTTAACATGGTAGCTTCAATTCTCAGTGCCGAATGCTTGGGTTCTTGTCGAGAGTATTTGTTGAGGGTACTTTTGTAGCTATGAATATCTGTTTCATGTTGAGATCAGTTCTAAGTAGCCGTACATTCAAATCTGAATTTTAGATATGATTTATTTACACTACTGGACTTCAAGTGTGGGCTGCTTGCGCTTAAGAAAAGTTCTTCTTTTTAGTTTGGGTGATGAAATTCTATAAAGCAGGAAAGGACTGTTAGGTTAGTCTTTTACTTCATGCATTATTTTTATTGATTGTGTCATCATGTGACCACTGGGAGTGGAATAATGCACTGTATCTCACTGTACAGCCAGAGATAGCCTTTAGAACTGAAGCTGTTTCCCTTGGGTGAAGATGTTAGACAATTGTAATGATTAGTAATTGAAGTTTAGATTAAATGTAGAGAAAAAGAAGACTTGCTCTCTGCTGTCAGTTGGAATACATTGCCTCCTCACTGCTGGACCTGTAGAGTTTAAGAATCACTGGGTAAGTAACATCTATATACCCCCTTACAATCTATTTTAGGTCAGGCTGTTGTGTAAAGATCTCCTGACAGATTAAGCAATGCAAATTCACTTTTATAAGATCTCCCATGTAACCTAAAGTCAAGTGCAGTATTCACCTTATGCTTATCTTTGACTCGCATGATATCCGCTTATCCCTTGTGCAGCTGGAAGTAGTCTGAGAGGACACTATATTAGTGCTTTGTGAGAGTCCTTTTTGAGCCCCGACAAGATGCTCAGTTTCAGAATCCCGCCACGTTTTCTTTGAGGTGTAACATTTGAAGATTTTGGGTTGCAAAGTCAATTCAGAAAAGAAAACAACTACTTTTTTGAATCTGGATATAATAATCCATTTTCAGCAGCAGTCACTTTCTTCAGAGCCATGGGTTGGGTCCATGTTAATGTTATGACGGCAGGCCATTTATGGCTGTAGCTGAAACCTGTTTCTCTGCTTTTCCTGTTAGCAGAGTAGCTTGCACACCAGGAAGAAAGATAATCCCAGGAAAGAAGCTTATAAATTAGCCCATGGCCATGCCAGAGAGCAGATTGAGGCACTGGAGGTCAATGACAGAGCATCCTCCTCACACGAGTAATCAGGGAAGAAGTAGGGTTTGTGTGACAACTTCACATCCCATGAACCACAAGCAAGACAAGTAGGATTAAGCAAGGACAGTTACATCAGTCTCTTTCAAGTTTCCATTTAAAAGTAGGTGAACTAGACATCCATGAATTTGTACTGAAGAAATAAAGGTGTTGTAAACTACCTGCATGCTATCCTATACAAATATGTTTTAGTGTTCACATCTCGGGCCTTTTGATGGCGCCTTCATTTTTTATTTTATTTCATATTGATACATCCACAATAGTGATGCACGCATTCTGATGAGAGATTATTAATGTTTTCTTCTGAATCATTCCATAACACAAGGGACTCGCATCAATAAATATTTCATGTTTGAGTTACCGCAACAAGGATAACATTTAAAAAAATGTAAGGTGTACGGTCTTGCACATAAACATCACAGCAAGCTTCAGATAATCTCACTGCTCGTTCTTGTGATTATAAAAACTAATCTTTACATTAGTCGGTGGAAGAGAGGAAAGCTTAGTTCCTACAGAGTTACTATCTGGGTTAAGTTCATTTATACATGTACACGCAGATACACACACACACACACACACACATCAACTGAAATGGAAACACGGGCCTAGATCATGGCAAATACTGTGTAAATGTGGGCTTGTCAGTCCTGCATATTAGGTGCTATCAAGGGTTGAGTAAATTACATATGATTTGTGTCATGTGAAGTTTTGCTTCAGTGCTTTCTAGCTGTATTGAGAGTAAAATGGCAGTGTGCACTGCCTCTGAGTGTGCATTCTGGCTCCCTGGAGAGGTCAGGGATGTAATGTGTTACAGAATAGATACCAGCAGCAGGAATATGTTTTCTCTTCACACTTTATTTTTCCATTTCTTTCTGTGGCTTATATCAGGAAACTAAACTCCTGGCATCATAAAGAGGTTAGAGAATATATATTCACACAGGCACAGAGCTGACAAAAAGATAAGTAACAGTGCAATCAAAATCTGCAATAATGAGTTAGATAAGCTCACAAACCACTGATGCACCACTGATTCAATTCTTTAAATATGAAAAAAAAAAAAAAAATTGGCACTATCAGACACCTCCAGTATGTGTTGAAAATACCTGTTTCACACTTTTAGTCAGTACATTTAGAATTACATCTGAACAATAGAAAATTAAAATGAAAAGAATGAAAAAAATGGTTTTGTGATGATGATTATTATTATGATTTACCTTGTTTATTACACAGTTACCAATGTGGAGCTTCAGGAAATATGGGAGAGACCGATTAAGAGATGAACACGTGACATTTCTTTGGCCAGATTAAAACCCTCAATGTGTGGCATTTGACACGGTAACAGACAGCTGGGCCGCCAGGATGACCCAACCCTTGTGGGTGGGAATTTGCAATATGAATCTAGTTGAGTCTACTGTTCACTGTTCACAGGCACGACTACCTTGTGGAAATAACTCAAGCACCTATAGAAGTATTGGGAGACCATACAAAAGCTTGCTTAGTGTCTAATATGTAAACCTTTTCAGGGTTTTCACTTATTTCTGATTAGACCTCAGCTCTGGTTGAAGGTCTGATGCCTTTTTTGTCACAGCCGACACTTTGACTTGTCATACAGTAGTAGAAAAAGCACATTAACGATGGCTCTGTCCTGTGAGCCAGCATGAACAATACCAGAGGCCTGAAACTTTAGCAGGGAAATGGAATTAAGCCATTATTTATTTGATTATTTATACCTGTGCTTTTATTGTGTCATGTCAAACGTTCTTCTATGTCAAAGGCCCATTACATGTCGAAACCCAGGCCTCAGAAAGAGCACTCAGCCTTGCAGCCAATTTTGTCCAGTGGCCAAGAAAAAGGAAAAAAAGTTTTCCCCATAGGCCACTATTGTAAAAGAGACGCCTGTAAAACTGCTGCAGGACCCCTTGAACTGCATACAAGGTTGTTTATGACTCTTTCTATTCAGAATTTTTAATCTATGTACTTTTTATATTTGAAAACCTTCCGTCTGGCTGAGAAAAGCGATTTAAAAACCTGTAACATCACAACAATGTAAAGTCTATGGGCTGTGCAGGAAATTGCGGGCGAGGCCAAACGGGAGATGCTTTACTGCGCATATTCAGTGGGCCGCACGCATATCACTGAAGTGAAGCCGGAAGCTTAGAAACAGTTTTGCTGTATGCCCCAGGCGAGCAACTCCATTAATCTAATTAGGCGCCATTATGGGATCCGGTATCCAGTTAAAGCTGCTGTAGGTAAGATTGTGAAGATCCAGGACTTTGCCAACAAATTTGAACATCGACAACTTCTCAGTCCCTCCCCCTTTCTGCTGCAGCCCAAACTGTCTCCTAAGCCCCTCCCACACAAGGGAGTTTGACAGAACTGCCGGCATGTCAGACAACATTTTCAATAACTAAACACTAACACAATGTTAACTTTACTCACCAACAGTAAAACGATGCTAACTAGCAGGCTAGCGTTAGCCATTTCAGCATCATATCAGACCGACCACTGTGCAAACGTTACTATCATCCTCACCAACGTAGCTTTGTGGACTTTTGACTACTAATAACCAAGTGAAAGATAAATCATTCATGGTAATTATGTTACCTGTCGAGAAGAAATGTGGCTACATCTGCATCGTTCTTCAGATCTTTAAAATCCCGGAGCTCACGCCACCTCTGAAAAGCCACTCCAATATTCACCCAACTTTTGGGAAACCTTTCTGCAGCTTGTGCGCGGGTAAGGGGGAGGGGAGAACCCTATTATATGCATGTGCGTGCATGAGCAGTGATTGACAGGCAGATAGACACCCCCTGTGGCTGTGATTGGAGAAAATCAACCGGGAGCAGTGGAATTTTGCCAATCGCACTACAGGCTGTAGGTGGTGCCGGAGGAGCTGGATTTTTTTTTATATTACATAATTCAAGGGTCAGTTTCAGCAAATATGAAAGAAAGTTAGTTTTATAAGACTTACCTACTGCATCTTTAATATAATACATCCATGTAAAAACCAGACTTAATGTACCAATGAGAATCAAAAAGCTGTAAGATGTCCTGCCCTCACAGGGAGATGTCAATCAAGCACAATCTAGAGGTCTAATCAGGTAAATGAAGTAAAAGCACTTTTGTTGGTGTGCGAGTGGGTTAAAATACTGTTTGCTGGAATATAATGATGAACATTTGTTACTTTTATATTGTCATAACTGTAAATTGCTATCTATGCTTAATTTGTGAAGAAAAGAATGGAGAAAAAAAACAATTGTCATTGTCCCTTTAGGGTTTCATTGATGCTGACGTACAGTGACAAGTTTTCACCCGTTGCAACTGTGTCCACTTGAGGCCACTTACCTCCATGATCCTTAAAATCCCTCTCTTCTACAACAAGCCCTCTCCTTCCCACTAGTCCTTCTGTCGATGGCTCATTATCTCGGTTTGCAATGTGTGTCACCAACTCTGTGTTTTAGACAATGACTAGTCAAAGTTCTATTTTTTTTTTTTTTTTTTTAAAACATCAGGTTATACTGTACAGTATATCTTTGGCAGTTTGCTCAATGACTTCACAATATCATGCACTGAATATTAAACCTGTTCCTTCTATCTTCTAAAGACTTAGACATAGGTATTTGACTTGAAAGTATTCTCTGTGTAATGAGGATCATTTTTGTGATTTACATGCTATTGATTTCAACCTCTGTGTGAAATTCTTTTGTCATCCCTCAATGCTTTCTTCATCTCTTTGCATTCATTATTGTTTGCCGTATCTGTCCCACATTTTAGTTCTTTCTCCTGTGTAATAGCTTTGCTTGTCTGCACTTCCGACCACTGATGACACGGACACATACACACATTTGATGGCAAATTTTGCCAGAAATGAGCAATGAGAAACAGAGCAATGGGCACAGGACGTGTGATTATTACTTTATTGTTTGGCTACGGTCATGTCATAAATCAGTTTTGACAGTGTTTGCCAGCAGCTGAAATTAGCTGATAATGTTAATCCTTATTACATTGATGACAGCTACAGTATGTAGAACAACATTTTCCCATATAAAACTGGTTCAAATGCTTAGCAGTGACAGTATATTAAATGTTGCCTACATGACGCATCCTGTATCATAAGGCTTAATGTCTTGTATTATCTGTTCCTTCACCTTTCTGACATTATGTCATCTTTGCCTATTTAGGATAAAAGGCTGCTTTGGATGAGAGACATTGGCGACACATCACTTTTCTATGTGCTGGGCACATGGAGGGGTAGCTTTTTCAGTGACTTTACCTCCATACAGCTCGACTCCCTACATAAAACCCTTTAGTTTTAAGAATTCCAAGCATGTTTAACCTTTACTGTTTCCTAACGGCGTGCTTTCATAGCATTGCCTCAGTAGACAAAAGGTCAATTAGCGCTGCTGTTCAGGAAGTATTTTTCCTGTTTTTCTCAACAGCTATAACATAATTCTACAAGCAGTTAGGGAACAAAACACATTGTAAGATGTTACTTCTGTGGTGCACCGTACAGTCCGCGAAGTGCCCCTTGAACTTTGCCATTTTTTTCATTTTTCTAATAAAAATGTAATTTTTGTGAAAATCAACAACAAGTAACAAAAGTAAAATAATATTCAAATTTTTAAAAAAAAAACTGAAAATGTCAAATTAATTAAAATACTGTCACCAACACTGTAAGTATTTATTAAAACATTATTTTCAAAACACCAAATATAACAAAATATATATTTTAATATAATTTAAACAACAACACTACCACCAATTATATATCTTATCAATTTAAATTTCCCTGCTGAAAAATTATATTGATTTAATTATACGGGGACCGGCCTTTATAAACTACCAACAGGTTTTTTCCTAAAATATTTATAAACATTACACACAATTACACAACATATACCACACCGAGAGATTTAAAAAATTTTTATTTAAAAAAATAATATTTTTCCACTTAATGTTCCCACTTGTTGTTGATTCTTCACAAAAAATTACAGTTTTATATCTTTATGTTTGAAGCCTGAAATGTGGCAAAAGGTCAAAAAGTTCAAGGGGGCCGAATACTTTCGCAAGGCACTGTACATGTTTTAGTACACTGTTGAGAAATGACACTTTAGCGCGGTTTGTCTTTCACAAGCAGAGCTGTTTTTTTGTAGCCATGCTAACGGTGTTGCTGTAGGGATGGCCCACCACATTTGTCCAGACAGAATTGTCTTGACAGCTGATGGGTGTATTGCCATGAAATTTGGCACACACATCTTTGTTGATCCCTTACCTTTTCATCTAGTGCCATTGTCAGGTCAAAAGTTTAATTTATCCAATACTTTGCTATAGGACCAAACACCTACAAAACTAATTTACTTCAGGCTCAGCTGTACTTTGTGTTAGGTGCTAATTTTAGCATGCTAAACTAAGATGATGGACATAAACATCACACCTGCTAAACATTATTTTCATTGTGAGCATGTTAGCATGCTGGCATTAGCATTTAGCTCAGGGCATCGCTGTTGCTTATAACAGCCTCAGAGCAGCTAGCATGGCTATAGACTCTTAAGTCTATATTTTTGGTTTTGGCTCAGGTTGATTAGGGCAAACTGTGTAATTCCCATGTGTACCGAGGGATAACCTGTCAAAATGAAACCAACTCTAACATCCCTTAAATAAAACTTTATTCTTTGTCAAAGTCAAGACCAAACAACAGATGAATCGATTATCGTAATGCTATCAAACTGGATATATGTATATAATATACTGGATGTATATTTACCCATCTTGGAATGGAATCTTTTGCACTATACATTTGGCATTCATAGCCTATAAACCAGCTTTACTGAGATGTACACCTGTTTGCACATCTGGTACCTGTTTTTCATGATAAGAGGAGTCGGTAGGGGCCACGGGCTCATTCAAGTGCAATAACAGAAGTAAAATAAAAGCCATGTCCTTTTAATTTTTCCCCGCCAGCTAAGCCCAACTGATAATTTAATACTTCTATGAGCCCAGGAATGCAAACAGCAGTAGTGTGTATCTGTAGCTGTAGTGGACATGTAATAACAAAGATCAGGGTTTGCCTAAACTTTGTAGGTGAAATAAAACTTAACAAAAGTCAAAGCTGGCTTTTTGCTGAAGACATCAATACCAACAATTCAAATCCAGCTGAACTAGATGAGGGTCAATTAAGCTTGAAATTCAGCAGCCAAAGCAAAGAGGTCACAGCTAATGTGTATCTTCAGCGACCCCCTGTTGTCAGCTGTCAATTTGACCATTATCCCAACTTCCTCTTTGCTGCCAGACTGGCATAGAGTACTTGATATGCGTGTGTCCCTGTTGCGTATAGTTAGACCGTTTGTGTCAGTAAGTGAAGGGCATGCATGCTTTCACATGTGCATCTGCCGTATTATACATCAACCGACATGCATAATTCAGTGTGCAACATTTGCGTATGTAACCCAATCATTAATGCATGTGTAGTCAGAGTACATATGGCTTTGCTTTTTCTGGTGTGAACGAAGCCATTTGTAATTACTTTACATGACATCTCTTGGGAGTTCACAAACACAAAACTCACGTTTTCTATTCATGGATACAAGTAACGCCGGATAAATCACTGAAAACTCAATGGCTTCCACCAGAAATGTAAATGTAACCCAAAAAACTACCTTACAAAATGTACACACTTTGGAAGATTTCCTCATAAAAGGTCACAAGTGCACATGTTCTCTCATTCACTCTATTTTTGTCTTTCTCTCTCTCTCTCTGAGACACACACACAGAAACATGCACAGCCGAGCACCAGGTTGCTACCTGTCAAGCTGTCTCCAGGCTTCACTGCTGTGACTCGTTTTCCGATCTTTAGTCTTTGAAGTGTCACTGTGCAGATAATGATCATCAGGGAATTGTTCACATTTCATTACTGACATTATGAATTGAGTGTCTGTCTGTGTGTGTGTGTGTGTGTGTTTGCGTGTGCATTCATGTTCAGATATACCTTTTTAAGAATTAACGTTAATACTTTCTTGTCATTTAGTTTCACACTGATCATGTTTGAGTGGCCAGTCATGGCAGAAGTGATGTGTTGTACTGTGCTGTGGTTAACATGTTGTGACTGGCGGGTGGTTCATGTACTTTTTATTAATTTGTTCACATTATTTGATTGACAGCAGAAGAAAACCACATGACAGCTTTTTTTGTCATGATGCAGATGCTCATTCAATTTTATTTAACACGTATCACTTGATTTTGAGGAATTTGTGTGCTAAACTGGCAAGCAATATCAACAAAATACTAATAAAGATATTTAGTATGTCCCAATACATATGTCAAATGCAGTATGCTAAAAATACAAGGATATCCTACTGCATCTGGTTGGATATTGCAGTATGTAAGCCAGCATGCATTTCTGGCTAGACTGACCCATATTTGTTTGCGCAGAATATAGTTAAAGGCACATTGTTATGAAGTAGTATGTCCCAATTGTATGCATGCTGCATGCAACAGTATGTACTTTGTAAGGGCTGCTGCAGGACATGCTAAACGTAAAAAGAAAAAGTATGCGATTGCTGGTTTTGCATCTAAACTTTAAAATAAAAGCACAACATTTGCAAAAGTTAAAAATGCATTTAAAACTGATTTGTTTGTATTTCATTGTGACATCTATAAAGAAAATGCTGAAAAAGATGAGACCATAGTCAGAAAATAAATAAATAATATAAAGTACAAGATTAAGGAATCTTGTACTTTTATATGTTGAGTGTGAGATTATTATATTTCATGCAAAGGTAATGATGAAAATGCCATAATATGTGATATTTGTACAGGTACACATAGTATGTGTCTTAGTAAGGGAAGTGAGTGCCCCTCGTATTGACTTTGTACGTAGAGCAACTCAAGGAAGGTTTATTATTCTTAGGTTATACATAGAAGAGGAGTATATTGTAATCTTTTTTTAGATGTTAAACTGTCTGTTATTTCTCCAAAGGCAGGGTAACATCCAAAATGTGCCTTAACCATAAATACAAAAAGCAACAAGCCAGCTTATCATTTCTCATAAAGCAAAATTGTCACCAAAGCCTTCCCCTCGAGATGTTAACAGGGCTCAGATATAATATTGCCAGTCAGTCGAAGCCCATATATTTTCTGCGTATTGAGTGATTTAAAAGATTGTCAGAATTATGCAAATCATTATATGGTGAAGTCCATACTGTATATAAGCAGCACTTTATTACATTTTCTACCCATGTTGACGGTGCTCATTGCTTGAGAGGAGGTAATTAAGTTCCTCAGTAAAGAAACAGGATACCATTTCATCTTATCTGCTTTACAGATCTTTAAATAAGAGAGAACAAAATGAAAAGGTATAATCTATATGACAAAACAAAATACTTTGTTAGCTTTTCTTTTGAAATGTCTAGTCCCCAACAATTTGAAATTGTTTCCTTATTAGTTTATTTTTCAAGAGTTTGTTTATTGAAATCTTTAAAAGAAAGTATTTTTTTTTTAAATAAAACCCTTGAAGCCCCTGAAATTTGGCTGCATGTCAAGTATTTTCAAATCAAGGGAAGAGGTGAAAAATATGAAGAGAAATAAAGTGTTCAAGGTTCTGTTGTATGAGTTTTGCTTGTCAAAGCATTGACAATTTAGTGCAGAATAATCCCCATCCACCATTAAGCTGCACTGGTCTTTGTCAACTGGTTGCTGATGCAACCCTTTTCATTTGACCTCAAGGCCTCAGCTCTTAAGGTATTCTTCTTCAAAAAAAAAAAGGGAGATGAAATAGAAGAAAAGACAGAAAAAGATGAGAAAAAAGTGTTTAGGGTGCTAAACACGGAGAGAACTCGAGAATAAGTGAGGTGAATATTGCCCGCTGGGTAAAAGAGCCTGTCGGTGTGTGTGAGTGGTGATGACTGAATATGAAACCTATAGAGTGAATGGGTGAACTGGATGGCCGGAACTCAGTCCCTCTTTCACCCCTTCCTCGAGTTGTAACTTCCTATGGACGTGTTTAGGTTTGTGACGATTTTCTGTGTGTATTTGTCTCACAGCCAGTGTTAATGTCCCCTGTGCCACCCCCTCCACCAACCACCACCCCCCTTCTCCCCCACCTCCAGGGAAGCTGGCGCAGAAAACTGGGGCACAGAAGGCTGCCAAACATCCCCGTCAACCGCAGTCCACACCAAATGCCTGTGCAGCAGGATATCCACCTACGCCGTGTTAGCGCAGCAAGCTAAAGACCCGGTGAGTCACCTATGCATATCCTGATGTACTCTGTGGTACTTGAGGGCTAGCAAGGCAACTACTACCAGTGGCCAGGTCAGCGAGCTGATGACTTTGCCGTAGTATGAATTTAGATGGCATCCCTGTCAGTTGGATTGGATTGTAACATATATCAGGCTGTTAAGGCTGTCATTTATTGTCTTTATATACTTGTCTTATTGTATAACAAGCCTCTTTCCTTGCACCGCTGACAAGAAGAAAATGGGTACAGGCTAAATAGAGCCGTCAATGTTTAACATTGTCACGGTATGAAATGCTGTTTTGATGAGTGTAGTTTTCCAATTATATCTTGATTGGCAGTCGCTCTTTCAGTTTTACAACTTTTTTTTTAGCTTCAACTTCGTAAAGGTCAGGTTGTTCAGAAAGATACTTCCATAGGAGAGAGAAGAAGCGTCAAGAGATGGAAAGAGATTTTATTATGTCTGTGTGCGATTGTGCCTGCAGCTCATAAACCTGCGCTTCTATAAATAGTTCTTGCAGTCTGTGTTTGACATGATTAAAGAAGGCTTTTTAGCAGTTCAGGGTAATGCCTGTTCTGATACATTGACCCATTCTCCTGTATTTGCGCTAATGGACATCCAATGAGCTGACATCACTTATTTCACCTTCCTCTCACAGCCGCCCTCTTCGTACAACACACCCTAATTCATTAATTGCATAATCCACATAGACATTTCACACCTTCCTTCAATACACACCTCACCCAATTTATTATTTATACCCACTTTTGTTTTTGCTCCCTTGTTTCGCCATATTTGCCTTTGATGTACCTTCTCATGTATCAGTTTTTCCCTCTCTGCCTCCTCCTTTCTTCACCCTCCTTTCCACCTTGCTACACTTTTTAACAATTATTTATCTCACTTTATGCCACAGCTCCTTGACTGCTGGGGTCACAAAATGTTCCCTTAAGCTTTGGCTGTTAATGTGTCTCCATGCCTGCTTGCACCTTATGCCCACAAGGATAGTGATTGCATTAAATAACAAGGGAGTGTAAGAAGATGGAGTTCGGCCTAATGTGTTGTCACACTCTAGAAACTATGGGAGGTTGTTGTTGTTGTTTTTTTAGGTTAGAAAATGGAGCTAGCAAAGCAGAGCCCCAGTAAGCACTGGAGGGTAACTCCAGGTGTCACAGAAATGAAAAAGTGATTGTGAGGAATGGAGGATTTTTGGGAAGGAAATGTTTAACCAAACAGAAAAGGCAGTCTGGTCTCAGCTGGCTGGGAGAACTAAGCAAGAGAGAAATAAAAAGCGAGAAAGAGAGACAGAGATGCGCTAAGTAATAATGCAATAACAACCAGTGTCGCTGAGATAAAGAGCTGTGGGCTTTTGTGGACATATATCCCTGTGTAACCTTTACAGGGTGAAACAATACCTCCATATACATGTAGCACTCACCAGTGCTGTGCATTCACCCTTAGCTGTTACATTACTGTTAAGAAGGTCTTTGTCCATACACTCTGCATCAAATATGAAAATGGGATTCAGACTCACATGGTGTTACTGAGCTGCGAAGTGAATGGAGCAGCAGCTTCCGCAAGTAGTTCTCAATTCTGATTTGAATTTGTCTTTTAAAATTGTCCTCAATGTTCCTGAGATGGTGACGTGGATTGCACCTTTCAATTTTAGATGCCCTGCCTATGCTAAAGGTGCTGAATATACTTTTTAGATAGAGGATATAAACCTCTGATATTCCGTTGGTTAGCAACTTTAGGTATCTGTAAGAGTTAATTTATTTCCCCTGGACATTCCCCCTCCTTTTCTAAGAGATTTTATTAAGTGTAAGGATGGTCAAAATAAGGTCATGGCCTCCAGGTGAGTAACTGCAGTGATTTATTATTTTGTCCCTCACAGCTTGAATTACTTCACAGGGGTCTGGAACCTATCACAAACCTCGGTGAAACATTAATTCCCATTATATGGAAAAACACGATGGCTGCGACCTATAAACTGGATGGGTCATTCCAGCCGCAATTTCTGGTTCCTGTGACTCCCCTTCCAACTGAACAATATTGACTTGTGCTGTTTTCCGCAGCAAGCAGGTCGGCCATGTTTAGTGACAGGGGGCTAAGAGGGAAAACACATTGACTTTTTTGACATTTGTGATATCTGTGAAGAGTGTGTTAGTCATTAGTGATTCATCATTCAGCCCCCCGGTTCCACCCTTATACCCAGTGCTGAGGACCGGAGGGTATGGGTCACTGTGTTTATGTCCGAGGCTCTCAGTCGGGAGCTGTTGTGGCCCACGCTGAGTGCACCTTGTTGCTTTAGGGTCCTCCAGAGTTAGCCTTTTATCCCAGCAGAGATTGGATTCTATAAAAGAGGAGGGAGAGACAGATTGAATTTAGCAACACATAAAATACCCTGTCACATCCAGACATGCAAACACAGACAACTAGGTATGGATGTTTTACTTTTATACACCCTCGCACACACAAGCGTGCGTGCACGCACAGAAATGCTCACGTAGACACACACACACACACACACACACACACACACACACACACTCGAATGCTGTGTTCAGGCTGTGTGGCTGTTGGAGCAGAGCTGAGTATCAGCAGCCCAGCTCTGACAGCTTATCCTGGGCCATGGCGCTAGGGACAAGGGGGGTTGAGGATTAACCTCCACGTTTAATAGAAAAGGGAGGAAGCGAGGGGGAGAGAAAGAGATGGAGGGATTTAGAAGCAGTGCTGCCATTACAGGCCGTTTACAGTGGAGCGAGGGATAGCAAGTTAATCCTGTTTACTTTCTATAGCCTCTGAGATTTCCATGTGTGTGTATGTGTGTGTTCTGCCATGCCTGTGTGTGTGTTTGTCTATTGAGAGACCTTTACTATCAGACACAAGACAGAGGTTGTTACTTTGGAGAAACAGCAGAGAGAGAGAGAGAGGGAGAGGGAGAAAAAGGAGTTGATTAAGTGAGGTCATGAAACCATACAATAAACCAAGCTACTTAATTCCAAAAACAACTGCAGTGGGAACACAAACCCTACGGATATGCCTGGACTTATTGCCTCTGCAGCGCTCATAGGGATCATGGGATTTGGAGTTGACGGAAGTATTGGCTTTTATAAAAGTCAGTTTCACATTCTGTGCCTCAAGTTAATCAAGTGAGTTATACTTCTTTGCTTGGATTTTGTCAGCGCATAAGGATGCTGTCCTAGTTGTGTAGACATGGAAATTGATCATAGTTATCAAGCGCCTCTCTCAAACACGTTTTCACAGCTAGAGTAGGATTCATAGCTCATGCTTAAGCAGGTAACCAGAAATGCATGCGAGAAGTTCAGTGGTTCAAACAGCACCTGAGACCTTGATCCAGTCAGTGTGGATGAGTACACACACACACACACACACCAGTCTCGCAATGGCAGACCTATCTCCACAGCGCTGTGTCAGCCCTAAGGTCTGACTGCACCACACGCGTACATTCTAGGATAGAAAAATAAAATGCTCTGGCTTGTTTACATTTCTTTAAACCAACCACAATCGTCTTGGGCTGAGCTCCGGACACAGCGACAGTGCCTCGGCAAAATAGTTTTGGTGGAACATTTGCACATAGCGAGGCAAGCTCTGGATTAGCTTATTACCTGCACAGGAAAATGTCACATAACATATTAAATTAAGTTATTTGTTAAAGGTCCCATGGCATGAAAATTTCACATGAGGTTTTTTAACATTAATATGCGTTCCCCCAGCCTGCCTATGGTCCCCCAGTGGCTAGAAATGGCGAACGGTGTAAACCAAACCCTGGGTATCCTGCTCTGCCTTTGAGAAAATGAAAGCTCAGATGGGCCGATCTGGAATCTTGCTCCTTATGAGGTCATAAGGAGCAAGATTACCTCCCCTTTCTCTGCTTTTCCCGCCCAGAGAATTTGGCCCACCCATGAGAGAGAGACATCATGGCTTTCAAACGAGAAAAGTGGCAGTTGGTCAAGGCCACACCCCCCACCCTCCACCTTGGACTCCCCCCCCCCTCCCCCTCTCAATAGCTACAGATAAAGAAATGGCACATCCTAAGGAAAGCTCATTGTGGGACTGGCTCTAGTGGCTGTAATTCTGCACCAAAGCTGAATTTCGGGAAAGAGACTTTATATACAGTATTAGGGGAACACTAAGGCCTATATAAAAGCATCCAAAGAGCACCATGTCATGGGACCTTTAACACAATATAGTAATGTGAGCTATTTATATTAGCTGTGTACATGGTTACACCTTATGTGCTCTTACCAGTATATCGCTGAAAAAAAAAAGGCTTTTTCTATAACCGGTGGGCAAACATGCTACTACATCTGTTAGATTTTAAGATAATTCACAGAAAGAACCAAGCATAAGGGCCTGCCTTATTGCACAATTAAAATTTTCGTCAACACTTGCCATTTTCAGCGTGCATCTTGCTCGCTCATAGGTTGTTGTTGTTTCTCGTAGCGAAGGGATTTTGTGAACGGTAACACACAAATAGCAGAAGGGTAAGGGGCAAAGCCTGACATCCAGCGCAGAGCCACGCACCGGATGTCAGGCTTTATCCTGGCAATGTACTTCCGTTGGCACCCCACACACACACATGCACTCACACATTGGTTAGGAACCTTCTGCATTTCCATAACTCATTTAGAAGGCAATTACTGCATCAAAGCAAGAATAATATGTGAACCTATCTCTGCTGTAAAATATCTCTCACAGTTTCTTTACCTGCCAGGCTAACTGCTTTGGCCACAATCATTCTCATGAAATGATTGGGTCTACTTGAGTCTGTTGTCTCTGCTGTCATCACTGGCACCTAATAAGAAGGAAAATATCTCACAGCTGATTCTACTATTTAGAACTAATGGCGAAAGTGCAGACTGTGGAAGGAGATAGCAATGATTGAGGCACTACAGGATGGCAGCTCATATCTTAACTTATTATAACTTAACTGAAGACAGTGTTTAGAAAGAAAACAAGGCCTGCCCTAGATGGAGCATGACTCCAAGGTTTCAGTATGCAAATATTTTGCCCTTGTCAACTGTAATTAAAAGATGAGGGTTGGTAAAATTTATGAGGGGACTGTGCGGAATTGCATTAGAATGTTTGGATCCCTCGTTGCATTAATTGAAGGTTAGTTAGTGACAAGGGAGATGATGAGAGAGTAAACAGGTGAAATGATTTAGTGGTGTTTCTCTGGCTAAGGATGCATAATGGTGTGTGTGGGTGTGACAGATTTACTTGGTAATTAGACATTTTCAAATGGAGCAGAAAGTGTTTGTTTTGGATGCGTTGGCATTTTAATTTTCTTGTTATGTGAAAAACAAATGTTTTCCACAGTAGAGGGTAATATGTCCTCATGGTAACTTTGTGATTACAATTTGAGAAGATGTGTGTGAAATAACAAGGCCTGTTCTAGTGTATCTAAGATGGTGTTGACAGTAGCCACGAAGAAAAGGTATATATCTTAGTGCTACTGCCTTTGTTTGTAGCTGATACATGTTACTTCAACAAGCAGTGCAAAACTCAAATAGTATGTAAAATAAAATACCTGAGGATAAAGCCTGACTTTACATTTTAAGTCACTATGTCAGCTCTCCAGGTTGTCACACGCTGACAGCAGACTTATGGTTTGCCTTGAGGCCACTGAAGCCAGAGCCTGTCAAGTTAAACCCTCGTGGGTCTGCTGAATTGATTCAGTTGAAGCATATCGCAGTCAGTATTTACCTAGTGCCATGACAGCAAAACAGACAACTGAATAGCTGGAATACTAGATTAGCAAGATGTGGAACTTTATATCTCTGTAGCGGCACAGTGTGCAGTTTGTGTACGAGTGTGTTTGTATTCCTGTACCTGTGTGGGGACCAAAGGAGCACATGACTGAATTTTGACATATTTTCAAGAATTTTTCAGCATTTCATTAGCATTTTTTCACAGCGTACGTGGTGCTATGAGACACACTGTAAAAGTACCATACTACATGAATGTCACAATGTCACAAATGTATGCTCTAAATGCAAACAGCTGCCTTATAGAGTATTAAGAGCCTGAGACTGGTCTCATTAGAAAAACTTGCAATATTGGTTGTGTGTTCAAATGCCTGAAACAACCTATAGTGCATTTACCTTTTTCTGACAAGGACTTCTTGTAGCCTTACAAGTTATGACCGTTCTCTCTCAAAAGAAAAGACAGAAGTAATGTGATTTTAGTTAGAACCTTGTTAAAAACCTCTTCAGGAAGAGGTCAGTGTGGATGAATGGGTCAACTTTGACATGCTGTTTGCATCCCATTTCCTACTAACCTTAAAACGAAAGAATGGGAGACACAGGGAGGGAGGAAGGGAGGGTGGGTGGGTGGAGTGTCAGTGAGAGGAGATAAGTAGGTTAAACTTCCTGAGCTGAAAATAGCTATCTTCTCCATCACATGGTAGCCAAGCTGCCCAGGGGAGCCTGGCCATATACAGCACAGCTTCAGCACACTCTTTCTAATCTGTGCTCTCTCTCTCTCTCTCTCTTCTCTCTGATTTTCTCTCCTCTCCTCTCACACACAAAACACATCCACATACCCCATCCATATGCAAAATAATATTACTATACCTATTCAGAGCAGGGCATTTGTGTGACACTGTAGCCTCAGGCCTGATGTGTTGTATTTGTGTGGGCATTTCCTTTTTTCCCCCTCCATTTCTTTTGTAGCATCCTTCCACATGAAATCAGACACTTAATCTCACCACGCACACATAACCTAACCATAGCAATTAAGAAAACACTGTTAGACAAATTAACACAATGAAGAGCTGTGGGACAATTTGTGGATGTATGGGTAAATTACAAGTAAGAGTGTATTTTTTTCCATTTCTTGTCTGGTAGCGGCTAATTTAGGGCAAACTAAGAGAGACTGAGAAAGAAAAGGATGTGTATGAGTGTGTGCTTGTCATACCCCATGCTTCCTTCATGTTTGATCTTCAGACTGCAAATAAAAAAAAAACACAAATGGCTGTGTATCCTTTGACCTTCCTCTCTACATAATATCAAACACACCTGGTCTCTGTTGTCTCCCACACTCCTCCTAGGCATTTCCTTTTTTTCTGAAGCAGATGCTTGTCATATCCCCTCCTTCTGTTTTTGTGTCTCCCCTTTCTTATGAGGCCGTTTTGATTATGTTTCACCTCTATTCTCCTATTGGTATTCCAGCCTATTCCCCTTTTCTCTGGAGAAATTGGCTTCCTTTGATGTGCCAGGGAAAACCACTAAAAGAGGAGCTCTGACTGTTTTTTTTTCTTCTTCTTCTCTCTATCTATTTCTTTCCCCTCCTACTCTTTGCTTTCTCTTATTTGTCCTTAACTCTTCCCACTCCATCTCTCTCTCTGAAATTCTCTCCTACTCCTTATTTTCAGTTTGCATTCTTTATTCCTTTCCAAAGTCCTCTCTCTAGCTTTCCTCCTATGCCTTTCGGCTCATCTTGAATAGACACACACATAACATCCATATAGCTTAACCACTGACTTTAATTACTTGGCGCATCTGCCTGACGTGCCTTTGTGTGTGAGTATGTGCTTTATTTGCTAGAAAGACACCTTGTGCAGTATGTGTGTGAACAGTAATAAATCTTGTGGGATGAAAGGGAAAGCTAGCCACCCTGGGAGGTAAACTGTGTGATTGAGAACTTTAAAGCAGGCCAAACATTAAGCCCATTTGGGACACGACGTGGTTTGTGATCTCCACGCGGTTTCATTTGTCTGTTGCTCATCCTTTCAAAGGCACACCTCGGGAGAGAGGCAAAGCCGAGGTCCGCTGTACATCATGACCTAAATTGCTTAATTATGCACTATGGTCGAGTGCTTTTACCCTTGTGCATGTGGAATTATACAATGGGTGTAAATAGGTGCACAGCGGGCTCCCGCTGTACATTCTCTGTCTCTGTAATTGGTTGGTTACCTGAATGCGTCCTCATGTCTCAGAGTAAATAACCGTTAATTGAAACTATAATTATACTTACAAGTTCTGTAGGTGATGCTATAAAAGTTGCATAGGTGACATCAAAGTGGTCAAGATGCTTCGAACAAATGAGAACTTTGACATTAGTGTAATTACGTGTTATTATCCTATATTAATCTAACAGACTTAATTGCATGCAATTAGCAGGTACAATCAAAGGGATTACAACTAACGAAGTGCAAGAGTTAATAAAAAGTTTAAGTGCAAAAGCCTGCAAACAATTATTTAACCATTACAGTAAAGGATCTAAACAGGATTTATTCAAATCAGTTGTCACTCTCCCTCACACATCGATCGATGTATCTCTCTATCTATCTATCTGTCTGTCTTTCTGTATGCTCTTAGACACTTTTTACCTGCTAACCCTGTGTATGAAGCTCGATATAACATAGTACATTTAACCATTCAGGCTGTTAGCCTGTTGCTGCTTACATAAAACTTGAGTCAGAAACTAGCTTCAAACACGTTACTAGCAAACAAGGTTGTTTGCATTTATGATTTATTTCTTTGGTTACCTAATGAAAAAATAAAGCTGATTTACACCTCACAGTCAGATGCATGTAGTTTTGCAATAGTGAAGAGCAGAATTACTGTCCTATCTAAGAGGGTCAGAGGTCTATAGTGGTGTGTCTGTAGGCCATTGGTGACCCCATAATAACCATTTAGTTACTGTAGAAGCCATTCAGTGCGCCATCCATGTAAAACACTGAGGCAGAGTCGCAAAGCCAGTGTATAGACTCCGTTATAGTCTTGTGTTCCCATGTAAATTGTTGTTGTTCATAGTATATTCTTTATTATATGTAAAGAAAATGTTTTTATATGAAAACCCTGTTTCAATGTTTTTGATGACTCACCTTGAACTCGGGGATGTATACATTAATGACTCCAATCAAATGTGATTTGGGGCGACTAGCTTAACCCACCCATCATAAGTGAAGATACTCTGCCATTTCAATGTGACTTAAAATAACCCATTCAGGGTTTTTTTGGGGGTTTTTTGTATAATAAAATAAGATGTCATTTGTCTACAAAAGAAAACATTTGTGTTTTGACAAGCAAGGTACATCCGTGGGGTAATATCTTGCAGTAATTATTAACTATCCATGTTTGTTCCTCCTCTTCCCTTCCTTTTCACTCTCCTCAGGAAATGGGTCCTACCAGCATGCCCTCTGTGCCCCTCATGGTGGGCTGTGGGGTCTCCTGCACTGCTCTGCTCATCCTGCTGCTAATCTACGCTGCCTTCTGGAGGTACACGTGCACACATAGAACACAGAACTTGATTGTGTCATGCCTGTCTCTATACTCACACATCGACTATGCAGACAGTTGGGTTTTTTCTCATTATTTAGGCTCCTACAGTACCAATACATAAAAAGTGCAGTTTGTGTGTGTCCTCTACTGTGCCAAAACTCCAATGTGGCCTAGTAAGGAACAAATGGTTCAACTACAGCAGGGGGGTGGTGATTAGTTTTCGGTTGCACACATGACAGATGGCAAAATCAAGCTAATGACTCTGTCCAATGTCCAAAAAGATGCTGTTCAGTCCGTCAATCTGTCATTAATACTTATTTCATATGTCTGCCCTCTCTCTCTCTCTCTCTCTCTCTCTCTCTTCTCTCTCTCTTGCGCTCTCTCGCTCTCTCTCTCTCTCATCCTCTGCTCTGTAGGTACATTCGTTCGGAGAGATCCATAATCTTGGTGAATTTTTGCCTCTCCATCTTGGCCTCCAACTTATTGATTTTGGTGGGACAATCTCAAACGCTCAGCAAGGTAAGGCAAAGATAAACACAGAGAGAAAGTTATATTCCCACACAAAGTAACTGGATTTCCACAGTAAACATGCCTAGAAACTAAAGTGTATAAAAGGGTCCTACAGTGGAGTTCTCAAAGTGGCAGGCTGACTTGGCTCACAGCACTCTTGAGTACTGACTTAGCAAGACAGCACTGTGAAGTGGTCAGTATCGATCAAAATGCCGAAAATAGCGGTGCCAGGCCAAGTCCTATTCTTCTAAACAATATGTACTTCATCAGACTCCCTTTTTCCCTTTGTCCAATTTATTTTGCGGAGGTTTCATTTCACTCTGCTGAATAGTCCTAAGAGATGATTCATTATGACACATCTCATAAACTACCTTTTTTTTTTAAACTTTTTTATCACTCTATCTCCCTAACTTTCTTTTTCTCTTTAGGGCCTCTGTACCGTGACTGCGGCCTTTCTGCATTTCTTCTTCTTGGCGTCCTTCTGCTGGGTGCTGACGGAGGCGTGGCAGTCCTATCTGGCAGTTATCGGCAAAATGAGGTCACGACTCATTCGCAAGCGTTTTCTGTGCCTCGGCTGGGGTAAGTCTTCATGTGATGCTGAAAATTGTAATAACTGAAGTCTTACAGTAGCAACCATTTTTTCCAAAGGTTACTTTTTATGTTGACAAAATTAACCCAGCATGATTGTACATCCCTGTGCATGCACGAGAATGCTGAGTGCACACACTGAAATGACTTCATTATGATTGTCTAGAAACAACCTTCAGAATAATCAGCATTGACTGTAACACAAAGGTGCTATTGTAAGTTTCTGCCTTTGCTGTTGCTTGAAATATGTCTAACTTTCTTTGTGTGCCAGCGCAAATGAAGACGCTTTTATGAATTGGATGCGGATTGAACCACTGTTGTGTGACATGAATTTGTGAGCAGCAAGACAGGCTTTTTTAATATAAAAATGTAACAAATTATTATTTTGTAGTAGAGGTGTTGAAATCGGGGACATGGACGATGCTGCATCGATAATCGGCAGGCTCATAATCGATTATTTCTGTTTACAATTTAATGTAGGCCTAACAACATTTCTGTTTACATGTTCTGTTATGTTTTGCACATTCAGGAAGTGCCACGTGCTCAGTGCTGTAGTTTTATGTATCCAATTTATTTAGTATTCGAGCACTGCAGTTTTTGAAGCTTGAAAAGCTATGAATTAAATATCCTACGTGGCTTTAGTAGAAACATTTATTTGATGCATCGTGATGCATCGAGATATTGAATCGAATTGAATCGCTGACATGATAATCATAATCGAATCGGGAGATCAGTGAAGATTCACACCTCTATTTTGTAGTGTTGTAAGTGTTGGCTGCATAAGGCTTAATAACCTTAATTTGCTCCGCTCTAATTTATATAACATTTTTCTTTGCTGTATACTATTATTTGCCACCTCAAGGACTTGATTTCCTTAAAAGACAATTATTACAGATTCTAATATAATCTTACCTAATACAGCCAAAGCTCGACATGGGGGTTTCTACTACTCACGGGATTCAAGCTTCAAGATTCAAAAAGCTTTATTGTCTAATATGTTGCCATGTTAGAAAATTTTCTTTTGATTGAAGGCAGTGTGTGTGAGTGATGTGTCAGTGGCATGAGTTTTGTATATGTATTGCATTGGGAATGAAGGATTTGTTGTATAATGACTTTTTAGCCAGAGGCACTCCGAACCTTCTTCCTGATGGTAATAGCTCAAAGCTATGGTGGAGGGGGTTGGAGCCATCCTGGATGATGAAGTTCGATTTTCTTTCCACTGCTTTTATATAAAGATCAGATGGCTGTTTTTGTGGAATGCCTATGATCTTAATGGCTTGCCTGGCTATCCTAGCCAGCTTTCTCTCGCATTTGTTTGGTAGGAAGCTGTACCAAGATGTGATGTTGAAAGCGATGACAGACTCTGTCAGTGACTGGTATACTCTGGATAGAATGTCCTGTCTCACTTCAAATCCTTTAAGCCTTCTGAGGAGACACATGCACTGTTGGGCCTTTTTGTAAATTGTGTCAGCATGTAGGGTGAAGGTGTGACGGTGGTCAATCAAAGTACTTGAAACTTTCAACCTGTTCCACTACTTGCCCTTCCAGTCTCAATGGTGTGGATAGTGGATGAGGAGTATCAAGCAGTCAGCCCCAATGGCAACACAGTTCCTTGGTCTTGGTGATGTTAAAGGTCCCATAGCATGCTGCATTTTGGATGCTTTTATATAGGCCTCATTGGTCCCCTAATACTGTTTCTGAAGTCTCTTTTCTGAAATTCATTTTCTCAAAGGCAGAGCAGGATACCCAGGGCTCGGTTTACACCTATCGCCATTTCTAGCCACTGGGGGACCATAGGCAGGCTGGGGGAATGCATATTAATGTTAAAAATCCTCATAAAGTGAAATTTTCATGCCATGGGACCTTTAAGCTCCAGTGAGCTTCTCTTGAACCAAAGTGCCATTGTGTTGACATACTGCTTGTAAGTGGACAGGGAGTTGTCATCAGTGAGGTTGGCCACCAAGGCCATGTCATCCGCATACTTAAATAGCTTGAGGCTGCTGCAGGTGATCTCATTTGTATAGATGGAGAATAGGACAGTTGACAACACACAGCCCTGAGGCGCTCCGGTGTTTAAAATAGTGTTGGTGGACTTAAACCCATTTACCCTCACACGCTGTGCTCTGTCCTTTTAAAAACTCCTTAATCCAGAGTGTCAGAGTTGGGTTAACTTGCAGCTGTTGGAGGCGCTGCAGAAGAGTGTTGATGTTCACTGTATTGAATGCAGATGAGAAATCCATAAGTAAGATCCTGACAAAGGAGTTGGGAGAGTCAAGGTGTCTTGTTACAGTGTCCCGAAGAGTCAGGCTGGCATCCTCTACACCTCGCTTTGATTTATAAGCAAACTGTAGTGGGTCCAAGCTCTCTCCGACCATGGTGATGAGTTCATCTGTAACATCTCTCTCCATGCATTTGCAGAGGATGGAGGTAAGCGCCACAGGTCTGAAGTCATTCATCGCTTTGACATTGGGTCGTTTTGGAACAGGTATGATGGTAGTTTCCTTCCATGCCCTGGGTACAAGGCTGGCATCAAGGAACAGCTGGAAAAGTTGTGTCATCACACCGGCTAGCTGAGGTGAACACTCCTTTTAAGATGTGTCCCTTCAGTCCACCTGGGCCAGGAGCTTTGGTAGAATGAAGACGGGTAAAGATGGAGGCAACCCTCTTCTCCTCCACACAGATGGATTCAGAGCAATGGCTCATGTTGTGTGGGATCCAACCCTCAGCAGGATCTGCATTGTTGAACCTGGCATAAAAGGTATTCAGTTCCTCTGCAAAGGCAGCAGGATCTGGGCACTGGATCATGCCAGCATTCGGAGTCCTGCCCATCATGGTGTTAAGACACTTCCAGGCATCCCGCATATCTCCCCTGGTGAACCTCTCCTCCATTTTGTTCTTATAATTAAGCTTGGCAAGCTTGAGCTTATGCTTTAGCTCTTTTCTGAGATCTTGGACATGTTGTTTGTTTCCTTGAATAAAAGCTAATTTCTTCAAATTTAGTTTTAAGTGTTTGAGCTCTTTGTAATCCAAGGCTTGTTATTACCATTATGGAATGACACTGTCTGCATAGAATGATATATAAGAGCAGATGGATTTATTAAGTGTGTTCAAGTCACCATTACAGGCCTCAAAGACCATTTCCCAGTCTATGAGCTCAAACCATCCCCTCAGCCTTTCTACAGATTCAGTATTTCAGACTTGGATGGTTTTTGTCTGAATCTTCTGTGTTTTTAATTTCTATCTGTATTTAGACAGTAGTAATATCACATTATGATCTGACAGACCAAAGGCAGGACGGGGCTTGGATACATATGCACCTGGAATGTTTCCAAAACATAAATCCAGCGTCCTATCCAATCGTGTTGCTGATGTGACATACTGCTCTAATTGGGGGAGTAATGGGGTGACGTCACAGCTGTTGAAATCCCCAAGCAGAAACACGGGCTGACCAGGTGCCATGGAGACGGCATTGTTGTGATGCAAGTTTGTTGTCAGGGCCAGGTACATAAACAAGGATCACAGTTATTTGTTGGAATTCACGGGGTAGATAGTGGGGATGAAACGACCCCACCATAATTTCATAGTGGCGAGAGCAGTGCCTCTCACGAACGGTGTAGTTTGTTGTCCACCTGTCATTAACAGCCATGCAAAGACCGCCCCCGAGTGATTTCTCTGTTCTCTCCGTGTCCCGATCATAGCGAATTAATGTGAACCCATTAAGGCTTAATGCAATGACCACAGACAACCATGTTTCAGTGAAACTAAATAAACTTGTGTTTTGATAGTCTGAATCATGCTTAACCAGTGCGGAAAGTTCATCATCTTATTGCGCAGGGATCGCACATTTGACAGAGTGAAAGCAGGTAATGGTAGCTTACTTCCTAGTCTTCTTATCCTGTTCCTAATTCCTCTTCTCAACCCTCGTTTCCTCCGTATCCTTTTCCTCAACAGGAATTTCGGAATAAGATCCAGTTGGCCTGTTGTTATTGACTGGTGAGCTTGTAGCTTCAGAAGGTCTGCTCTGGCATAGATGCGTCTCGGTGATTTTTCTATTTAGATGGTCCCATCAAAACTCTCATAACTTGATGCAGATTGGGTTTTAGCGTCTGCAAACGCAGATTTGCAATTGTCCGTATCTCCTACACCCATTGCCACTGTTGGTAGTGTCGGTAAATTATGTATAATATAATAAAATATATTTTCTATAGCCTTCAGTCGCGAGTCGCTCAAACAGAGGAGTGTCTCGTTGCCATGGAGATACATTTGGAGTAAAGATGATCTCACTCCTTTCAGCTGTACATCACCTCTGCTCCACGTTTTTCTATTATGCTGTCCTCGCAATGTACTACAACCTGAGCAACAGGCATCAGGGATGTTCGACGATAATCAAAACATATGATAACATCTGCATACCGCTGGCGAGATGCTTTGAGATAGCCCTAGACATTACAACCACAGCCTCTAACACCATTTCCAACACACACACACACACACACACATACATACATACATACATACACACACACACAACAAAACGTCTGTTCATTTCGCTTGATATTGATCCCAGCATTCTAATCTGCCAAGTCACAGATGCCCTTACCTGATACAGAGATACAGAGGAGGGTGAATGTATAGATTGTTGTACGGTCATAGTTGGAGAGATTGTGTGTGTGTGTGCGTGTGTGTGTGGAGTACTCAGTGATATAATTATTCACTACACTTACAAATGGAAATGAAATGCCTGAAACAGTCGAGCAAATTGAAGGGGATCAAACAGCTTATCCTCCTCACGTCCATTTCGGCATTTTCCCCACAAATTTATGTGATTGAAATCAGTTGCCATGGAAACAGGAGGTTTGGGGTGTCACTGGATCTGTGTTAGATTAGCAGTCGAGCATGCATGCGTACTGTATAGGTGTGTGCTTACCGTATTGTATATCGGTAAACGCTAGATGAATGTTGTTATAATTGAAACTTGCTGGTTAGTGGACCGGCCTGGCTCCCCACCATCTTATTTGTTAATGTTAATGTGACTTTTTCTAATTGCTTTTCATTTGCAGCCATAATCACAGCTTTGTTAATTACATGAATATTTCAGAGCCAAGCTCATTACGCAGCTCAGCATATTTCCTTCTTTTCCTGGCAGGCGCTCTGTGACACCCAGTCTAACTCTCTTTCCCTCACATTTACACACACACACACACACACACACACACACACACACACACACACACACACACACACACACACACACACACACACACACACACACACACACACACACACAAACTGCTTGATTTAGCTAATTAATGAATAACTTATTGACCACTCCTCGCTATACCTCACATTTTTATGGACTTTTTTTTTTTAGTCTCACATGCTCACTCACAGGCATGCAGCATTTTTGGGTCACCTATTGTATGGCAGCGTTGTTGTACACAAAATGTCCTGAAATGCTAAATCAGAGCTTCCATCCCTGCAAGGAACTGGGATTTAAGCCCAGTTTGCATGCATGTAGCTAGACCTGTGTGTCAGGGAGCACATGCGGCGCACTCAGGCTCACCTACAGAGCACTAAGTCGGTTTCAGTCACACATGCACGCGTTACGCGCTATTGCATGGCTGCTTAGCATTTGAATGGGAAGAGCCATATGGAGTTGTTCACACTGGAGAATCTTATTTAGCTGACATGCTTTATCGTCCCCATTAGGGCATCCTTTTATCCTTTGTCTCACTCTTTTGATCTCTCTCTTTGTCTGCAGGTCTTCCAGCCCTAGTTGTAGCAGTGTCAGTGGGTTTCACCAGAGCGAGAGGTTATGGCACAGCCAGCTAGTAAGTAGCGTTTCCCCTCCCCCTGCACTGTCCTCTAACACCAATCATGACTGGATTTGGGTATCATCACTTAATATCAGCACATTGCCCTAACTGCCAACCATTGAAAGCATACCCAAGTTTACCCTTTGCTGTTTGAAATACTTTATCCTTCCCTTTTCCCCTGAAGGTTGCGGAGGCCTATTTCATAAATCTGTATTTTTATACAATTTATTTTATAACTTACCAGAGGGGGTTATGGATTCAGTGGAGGCTCTGCTTTAAAAAGCTGAATATGTAACGCTAAATGTACTTTTTTATTTTTTATTTGTATCAACAAAACTTTTTCATCCATCCATCAATCTATTCATCCAATTTATATCCAAATTATAACCACTTATTCCTATTATGTGTCACTGGGGGACTGAAACTTTTCCCAGCATTCACTTAGTGAAATACACAACAAATTGCAGTTGCTCATTTATATGAACACAAGACCTTGTTGGTTAAGCCAGTTGTAAGAGGGGTTATCAAGATTATATTAAAACACATTAAAGCCCCTAAAAACTAGATTTACTAAATAAGGAACTGTCTAAATTAAATTAGTGACACTGAATTATTTATTATTTATTTTTAAACTGAACAGTCAAAAACTCCGCCTCAAAATCTACCTCTCAGAGCTGTTTGGGTAACACTAGCTGCATATGCAACAACCACAGTATTTTCTACACTTTTTTTATTCACATGATGCTAAACTATGATTATCACACAGAGATATGTGACATAACTTTTTCCAAATGCGCCACTTTAAGCGCCCCCCTTTAAACCGGGCTAATAAGCAGTGATAAAGCACAAATGCAGAAATCTCTCCTGTGAATAAAACCACACCTATTCTGACTTAGGCAGGACATGTGATGTTATTTTTTGGAATCCATCACTCATGTAAGAAGCCGATTGAGGAAAAAAACATTTTCAGGACCTTTAACATAAAATACCTCATTAAGGTGACAAGATTATCCACTTTATGTGTTCGGAATAGGTATTTTGAGCAATTTTTTTATCTCTAAATGTGAGATGGACAGCAACAAGTTTGTATCCTATCAAGTGTAGTGCATGTGTAAGATTTATATTGAGTCAACAGCCATATTCAAGTCCTTTCAACAGCCATATGTGAAGCTTATTATGGATGTTTTGTTTACTTTGGAGCAGCCCATTTAAAAAGCACTATTGATAACTACTGTTGGGCTTACCGTTAAACAGGCAATGCCCACAAAAAGCTCTGTTAACCAGTCAATGGTCTAATTGATTTAATGAAAACACATTTTAAAAGATATTTACAAATGTGTCTTCATACTTTACTCAACATCTCATTAATACGAGGGACTGTATAATAGCTTTTGGGGCCATTTTTCATCTTCCTTTTTATTGAGCTGCAATTAAGACAACAGAGGGGCTTCAGTATGCTCAGATGACATCACTCGAGGACACATTTAAACTCATTAAGTCCCAGTAGCTTTCACACCAAATGAAATTTTCACGAGAGCATTTACAGTTCGGGGATATGTTTTAGGTAATGTACACAATACATTTGCTCAACACTAAGGGCAATATTTACAGAAAGAGGTACTTATCCAGCCACAGCAACGACGGCTTTATCCCTCACTTAGGAAATTCAAGGTCCTTAATTGCCTGTGTGCTTGTTGTGGTGAAGTGCTTGGCACTCACAACGAAGTAAAATGTGAGACCTGAATGTGGTGAAGTGACATTTTAAACACCAGCAGTTATGTGATTTTGTGCTTAAACACTTCTCCGTTTTTTCTTTTTCTCTAGTTGCTGGCTGTCCTTGGAGGGTGGTCTGCTTTATGCCTTTGTTGGGCCTGCTGCTGTCATTGTATTGGTGAGTCTGTCCAACGTACTCTCTATCACTGGTCACATTGCGTAATTCTAAAAAGAAAAAAATCCTAAATTAGCCCCCAAGCTAAGAGCTTTAAAGCAGCTGACCTCTGAGGATTTCCCCTTCTCCCTTCACTTTGCACATGTGAGCAAACACCACTGGGTGTGCAGGATACAATGATGAAATGAGCACTCAGATCCTTGAGTTTTAAAATGTCAGCCCAGAAACACTCAAATGTTTTCTAGCAGGCAAGAGCGTCCCGGCAATGCAACACATGCCTGGACTGAATAACAGCCCAGCGGCCAAATCTCTCACTCTTATGTGTACTTTCAAAGTATGAGTCACCATACTCTATGTATTTAAGGCTAAATTCATTTTTTTAAACTTCTTTTCAGACATGAGTATGTGACTCACAGTGTGCACCACAATCATGATAATGTGTATTTTGTTTGCTTCTGCTAAAACAGACATTTTAATGTACAAGAAAATATAGCTCTATATTGTTTGCAAAATTGAGTGCATTGATTGCATCTCAGTGGTGTTTTAATCATCTGTTGTTGTATGCTGCTGTATGTGGCTGTTTCCAGGATTAGCTAATTTCTCCTAAATGAATCCCTGGGTGGATATTTCCACCACTAAGCTTAATAAGTCTAGATGGGGTACTAAATTTTAGTTTGGTAATTGCTGTGACTGCTGCTGCTGTTGTGTTTCTGCTCATGCATGAGGATGTTTTTTTCCTTGTTGCTTGCACACAAGCTTGTATAGTACAGTACATGTCAGAAAGGAAGCATTAATCAGACAGCGTCACAGGTGTGCAGAGTGATATGCATGTTTTTGAAGTAAATTCCTGATAAGAGAGCGGCAGTTTGACAGTTTGGGACGTGAGGGAATACGGGATTATATTGTGCTGAATATTCATGATTATGATAATTTGGTGGCTTTCAATACTACTACTATTATTTAATGGTTACATGGTCAGAAAACACAGGACACCACCACCTGCACATCCCCACTCACACTGACAATTCTGTAAGAAAGTACACACAAGGTCGGTGCTTTATCGAACAAAATCCATTTTGCGTACATTTATAATTATAAAACTAACAAATTGTAATAAAACAATGGTTAGAGCTAAAAGATTACAGCCATCCTGTGAAATCAAAGGACAGTTATCCACATACGTCGTATGTCAGTGTCTGGTGTTCCTTGGAATGTTTCCAACCTTCCACCATTTCTACCTCCATAATGTCCATGTACACTCCACACCCCAGCTGCTATGTAATGGTCCCCGGCCCCCCGGTGTTGTTCCTGGGGCCCCACTCCAACAAACATCTGTAATGAGAGTGGGACGTCGGGCAGAGAAACGCAGACCTTCCCACAGGACTCTTCTCTAATTAATGAACCTGGCCCTGGGCAAATAGCAGAGCAGGAGGATGCTGACTCACAGAGCCGAGGCCAGACATGACTGGCATGACAATAGTGCTCTCCCGATCTGGCACATCTTAGGCATTTGTCAGCAGCAGCACACACAGCAGACCGAAGGAGAGCATAGAGTTTTTAGCAAATTGCAAAAGCTGCTAGATGTAGCAAGGAAATAGGCTCCAAGTAAAAATCCGGCTTCTGCAAAAGCTGCAAAAAAAACCGAAATACAACAGCCCACATGAAAGTGAGACTTTAACTGTTCAACGACTCAGCTCTTTCTTTAGGATTTCCAGCAACCGTGTATTGAATCTATAAAATGTTTCTGCCGAGCCAGAAGCTGCTCTTGGTGACAGATGAAGGAAGGAATTCAGGCGACATTCAGTTTAATACCTTGATAAGAATAGGAATTCATTGCGCACACGGTAAAGGTATGTACGAGAGTGTAATTGTAATTACTAATGCACCGCTGACATCCCAAAGAACACTAGCAGATGAATAACCAAACAGAGACTCTACAGGGAAACCCATGAAGGGTGGAAGAAAGAGTCCAGATGAATGTTGGAAATCAGGATTAGAAGGACTACGTTGCCGTCATAGAAAATCTCCCAGATGGGCCGGATTTCAGAGGTCTACATGTGGCAAGGCTTGTGTGTGTGTGTGTGTGTGTGTGTGTGTGTGTGTGTGTGTGTGTGTGTGTGTGTGTGTGTGTGTGTGTGTGTGTGTGTTTTTTTTTTTTTTTTGTGTGTGTGTGTTGTGAGTGAATAATAGTAGGTGACTATGGCCAGATGTTTGGCAGGCTTAGCTATGCTAGGCTCCCCATTGAGGGATGTTTTTAAAAATGGATGTAAACAGTGCTCATCTAAACGTATTTTTAAAAAATTGCAAGTGTTTTATAAGTAAAGAAACAAATTCAACATGTTTTGTGAGACCTTTGTGAGAGAATGTAAAGATAACTTTAGTTTGTTTGCAAGCAAACTTCACAGAGTACCTTTTAAAATTGGCGCAATTTCTTCCTCACACACTGAACGGAGTGCTGCTCAGCAACATTACACTCAGTAATGCCAGTAGTGGCCATAAGCAATAATGCAACAATCAGCTGTCTTACATTTGCATTGTTGAATCTGAGGAGGAAAAATATTTCTAGATCATAAAATGTCTGAGTGGTTGGTGTCAGAGAGTTTCTTTTAGTTCTCTTAAAAATGAAGTCGATGGTGTGATAAATCGGGTTTTCTTTACTCATGCAGCATCGAGAGAAGCTCTGGAATGATGTTTTCTGTCCCACATTGGTCAGATGTAGAGTTATATTGATTGTATTAAATACACATTAATTATGCGTCACAATGTTACAATTTGAGTTCACTTTATGAAAAGATAATATAAATGTGCCTTTGTTTTGAAAGCACAGCACCAGTTTAAGGATCATCACAAATATGTAACAAGGTTGGGATGCTGTAGTCAAATGTTTAGGAATTATGTTTCACTTCCTCTTTGGCCATTATGGATTTTCATAAGTAATTGTAAGTGTAGTAATAGCTGTGTGCTATGAAATCTATGTATGCTTATAAAAAAACTTTTTTTGTTGTTAATGAAATAAGCTTAAAGCTCCTCTTGCATATGAGCAAGTCATCCTGGGAGCCCTGCCAACAAAGGCACTGTCACTTGCAGTCTTGGGTCTGTGGGACAATCAAAAAGTCGTCTTCAATCAACCGAAACATTAGGAAAAGAAATCTAGAAAAACTTAGCATGAATTGAATCCCTGTTGCCAACCCATCTATTATAGCAACCCTGATCAATCTCTGTCTCTCTCTCTCTCAGGTGAATATGCTCATTGGAATCGTGGTGTTCAACAAGCTCATGTCTCGAGATGGCATCTCAGACAAGTCTAAAAAGCAGCGAGCGGGGTAAGTAAATTTCCTAAACTTTCTGCACCTCATACACACACAACTACGCACAAAAGACATCAACACACACCACTTACTCATCCATCTACACTATTCTTGGTGGGAACCGACTACAAATTTTCTAAGTCTTAAATAAGTCTCACCCCTCTGTCAGACACAAACTCAGGGAGACAACATTTTCATGTCAACTAACTGGAGCTGCTTTCAAGGGTCTCTGAACACACACCTACTTGTGCACCTGTGCCTTCCGGTAAAAGTAATTGAAAAAATACAGTCCAATTTGGCAACAAAATGACAAGACATCTGCTATGTTCTGTTGCTCTGTGAAATCTATCAGCGTTTAACAATCGCTGCCATGTCTAGTTCGCTCAGTATTATGTGACATGGATGAATATGGCGGGTATGAAAATCAACGGCAGATGGAAACCTAATTAAATACTGTAAACACCAGGCTAATGTGTGTTGAACCTCATGCGCTATTGAAATCCGTTATTCTTTCAGACATGCACACACACAATGTACTGTATGCATACGTATAAGACACGCATGCATATGCATCCACATACAACATTACTTCTCTTGAAGCAGTTGGCTGGTTGTTCATCATCTTTACTAATCCTATGAGTGGAGATTTCCTCAGCCCTCGCACATTTTCATTTCCATACCTATTGATTCCATTGTTTTTCTCTCTCTTTTTGTCTCTCTCATAACATTTCCTCCCATGTCTGTATCTCTTGCAAAATTTGATAATTTGTCTATAGCTGCAAGGGTTAATATTACAGATCAGCTCTCCAGGGGGTTGATTAGCTTTTGTTACCCTTTGATGCAACTATGATTAAACCGGATGATGTGTACAAACAGCATACACATTCAGACACACACACGCACACACACACACACACACAAAAGATGCACCCTTCTTTGTTACAGGCGAGGTCCTTGGTGTTATGAGAGTATTAAGCACGTTCCCTCTCAGATTCTCAGAAGTGTGTGTTTTAGGAGCGCACACATATCTAAGCGCTCCTGCAGAGTAGTTGCTTGTGTTACTAACAGGACAGGCTGTCATTAGTGTAATGTATTTCCTTATGAAGCTGTGGGGATGTGGCTGGCGCTAAGGCAATGAGCTGTGATGGGAGGCTAATGTAGCATAGCCCGTGCATGGCCCCATCATTCTCCACTTGCGATACACACACACACACACACACACACACACACACACACTGTTTCTCTCCATCTGAGTAGTCATCTGTAAGTAAACAGCCAAAGTATTTTTCTTTCCTTTGCAGTCTGATAATATAATATGCACAGGCTTGCATACACTGCCAGTGGAATGAGATAGTTGGTGTTTTTCCTGTCTGTCTGTAATCTGTTAATCCACACTATTCTGCTATAACATTGCAATGTCCGTCTCTCACTTTCTCTCCACTTGCTCTGATTCAATCTTTGTATTCTGCCTGTTGTTCATTGCTGCTACTTTTTTAAGATCTGGTTTTAATTTGCCTTTCTTTCTTTTCTCCCTCTCCTTCCCCCTTTTTTTCTTTTCCCCTGCCTCTCTTTGATGTGCCCACTTTTTCTCCTTTTCTTTTGATTCTTTTTGCAACTGTGACGCCTGCACATTCACCTGTCCCCATTACTGGAATTTGTGTTTCCACACATCCCCCACCCCACTCCCTCTTCTCCTCCCCACATGGTTGGGTGGGTGTGTGTGTGTGTGTGTGTGTGTGTGTGTGTGTGTGTGTGTGTGTGTGTGTGTGTGTGTGTGTGTGTGTGTGTGTGTGTGTGTGTGTGTGTGTGTGTGTGTGTGTGTGTGTGTGTGTTGTGTTGTGTGTCTGTTGTAGTTACAAGTGTCCCAGCGGGGGCGCGTAGCCGACTGCTCCTGAAATGCTCCAAGTGTGGCGTGATCTCGAGCACCGCTCTGTCCAGCTCGACTGCCAGCAGTGCCATGTTAGTCCATCTTCATCTTTCTATTTCTCTCTCTCTCTCTCTCTCTCTCTCTCTCTCTCTCTCTCTCTCTCTCTCTACTCCATCCTTTTAATCTCTGGCTGTCGGTCATGATGCAGGATGACATTCAGACGTGTCTGGATAAAAAAACAAACTAATGAAAGGGAACAACACCTGTACTGTAATCCGCCACTCTTAATGAGAGCATGGTTTAATCCAAAATGGATTTTCCTCAGGTCGTGCAGCGCAAATCTGACCTGTGACAGACAGTGTTTGTGAACCATTTTTAGAGTTTGTTTTAACGTGTTCATAGTGCAGTATTGCAGAAGCTTAACGCATCAAGGCAGTACAATGTCAGGAATAACACAAACTGTGTTGCTTTCTGAAAAGTGTTGCTGTACCTGTGTTGCTAAACTTTCTGGCTCTCATTATATTATCTTATGTGGTGTGTGTGGTCATCTCGGTTCCACCACTTTAAAGGGATAGTTCAGATATTTTGAAATGGGGTTGTATGAGGTTCTTATCCATAGTCAGTGTACAGTAGATGGCGGTCTGCACGCCCCAGTTTTTAGAAGCAGGCAGCAGTGCCCAACACGAAAGCTAAGCATTGTACTGGTGTTTACGGTGGCAGCAGCAAAACGTCATTTAGCCACCTAAAAAATGACCCACCTAAACAAATCAATATCAGTTTACGTGTATGCTATATTAAGAATATTTTCTTTACCTGCAGACAGCCCTTTCCAACTGAAGCCATTCTATTTTATCTATGCTCTCTTCAAAGCCACCAGATTCTTTTGACAAAAACGGTAATTTTACCTGGTAGTTGCTGGTCCACCGCTGCATCGATCGGGTGGTTTGTTTGTGTTATGGTCTGACTTTGTAAATCTGAACTTTTTCGAAATATCCTAACTATCCCTTTAAACTGGTTGTGACAGTGAACACATCATATTTCAGATGGAGTTAAGTAATGGAATGAGAAGAAAGCATTTACATTAAGATATGTAACATACCAATAATATTACATACTGTATATACTGGTGTTTCAGCAGGCATTTCAATCTTTCTGTTTTATGATTTTTTTTAGAGTTCTTACAACATGTCTAATTGTGCAGAGTGCTATACAGTCTGTGAAAATAGTTTTATAATGTCTTTTTGTGACTCTGGAGGAAGCTTTGTCAAGTCAGTAATACATACTGGGGGCGAGGAGTTAGAATATATTGGCCTACATTTTGAATAAATCAGTATTGTCTTATTCTGCTTCTCAAAAAGTCAAGTCAACTTTATTTGTCAATTCTGCAATGTGTGCCAGACAAACCGAGCAATTGAAAATACGTTTCAAATATACAAATATAATATAAAAGATAAGAAATATATACAAATAAAGATAAAAGAGAAGTAATATGTACAAATAAGATAAAGAAAGAAGTAATATATACAATAAAAAAAGATAATATGTACAATAATACAGTAATAAATTCGAAATAGTGCAAATGTAAGGCAAAATCGAACAGTACAGAAAACTAAAGATGAAGATATTGAAATGTGCAATATAAAGAAAGTTCTGAGTGTCTTAAAAAAAAGTGGCCAGTGCAAATCCTGATGGGGGGTGGGGTTCAGAGTCCAGCGTTCTTGGGGGCAGAGGGGAGCTTCCTGACAGCCTGGGGAACGAAGCTGTTCGCCAGTCTGGTGGAACAGGCTCGGATGCTCCGGTACCGTCTCCCAGATGGCAGGAGGTTGAAGAGGCTGTGTGAGGGGTGGCTGAGGTCACCCATAATGCTGGTTGCTTTGCGGGTGAGGCGGGTTTGGTAAATGTCCAGGAGTGAGGGGAGTGAGACACCAATGATCCGCCCAGCGGCCTTCACTATGCGCTGCAGGGTCTTAGGGTTGGAGGCAGTGCAGCTCCCGTACCACACAGTGATGCAGCTGGACAGGATGCTCTCAATGGTGCCCCTGTAGAAGGAACACATGATGGGTGGGGGGGCTCTCACTCTCTTCAGTTTGCGGAGGAAGTAGAGGCCCTGCTGGGACTTCTTGGCCAGTGATGCATTGTTTGTTGTCCAGGAGAGGTCCTCACTGATGTCCAACTCCAGCAATTTGGTGCTGCTCACTCTCTCCACAGCAGCACCGTTGATGGTCAGTGGGGGTTTCGGGGTGGGACGTCTCCGGAAGTCAATAACCGCTTCTTTGGTCTTATCAACGTTCAGGAAGGGTCCGGGGCGGTGTGGATTTTATGTGAGCCATGACTAGCCTTTCAAAGCACTTCATGATGATGGGGGTCAAGTGCATGGGGCAATAGTCATTGAAAGTGGATGGAGAGGGCATCTTTGGAACAGGTAGGATGGTGGTGGCTTTGAAGCACGACCGAACAACAGCCTGTCTCAGAAGCGTTGAAGATGTCTGTGAAGACATCTTTGAGCTCCTCGGCACAGTCCTTCAGCACACGACCAGAGATGTTGTCTGGACCTGCAGCCTTGCGGGTGTTGATCTTGGAGAGGGTTCTCTTCACGCTGGCCGCAGTCAGGCACAGAACCTGTTTGTGGGGAGGGGGGGGTAGTTTTCTGTGGGGGCATGCTGTTGTGTGCTTCAAACCTGGCAAAGAAGCTGTTGAGGTCATTCTTTATGGGAGTGCAGTACACATTTCCTAGAGTATCTTTTTACATGTTTGTCTTTCCTTCATACTTATAAGTGCACATTATCCAAACAATGCAGTGATGCATATGTTATAAAGTGTGCTGCTATAAGAGATAATTTGGGATGCAAAACAAGGTGATGTAATTAAAAAAAATGGACAGTATGGCAGTTACAGTATATGTATTTCCAACTGTAGGCCACTCTTTGAACTTAAAGCGTCTCACAATCTCCCTATCAGCATCTCCTATTGGGTGTTGACATGTCAGAAGGTGCCACTATATAGTGTCACAAGAAAAAGATCAAAGACCTTTTTGTTTTTGGAGACCGTATTATTTGCCTGCTAAGAGGTTGGTAGTCATGGTTTCATGTTCAGAGCAGCCAGTTTGTTAATGAAAGCCCCTCCTCCCGTTTTACTCTTGCAGACAATCCTGTGCATATTTAACGATGTCCTTGTGCAAATCTTTCATTATGGCTTTGTGTTTACTTTGAAAGAGTGCTTTGTTTAAAGGAAGGCTCTGTTCTTAGTTGTGTTGTTGCATGATTGGACGCTAATGGGATGAGATTGCCTATTTGCAGTAACAAGTTTGTATCAGTTTGTTGTTGTCGCTGGGTAAACAGGCAGCCATTATTGACTTTATTTCCACACAGCTTTGCTGAACGCAGATCCACCTACGTCTTTGCTGAATACATATAGGGCCCAATTTTAACGATCTATGCCCACGGCGTGAAGCGCAGGTGCGTTTAGGGCGTGTCCAAATCCACTTTTGCTAGTTTGATGGCGGGAAAAAAGGGTCCGTGCGCCGGTGTCTTCATTAATTTATAGGTGTGTTTTGGGTGTAACATGCAATAAACCAATCAGTGTCATCTCCCAATGATGACGAGTGTCATCTCCCAATCCCCTTAAAAGCCAGGCACGGTTGATACCTTGGCGCATTGCTATTATGATGGCGGATTTGCACCGTAATATTTTATTTGTAATCTTTTGCATGTTTGTGTACTGCTGCCCTTCCCTTTGTGTGTAACAAGCATAGTGTGTGCGCGCTGTGCACGAGCCTAGGCACATTTTACTAATTCACTGTTACGCTATTAGACCAGGTTTTTGTTGGTCAATGGCACGATCACTTCCTGCTGCCTCAAGATAGCAATACGCCAATAATGCACCTGAACACACCTCCCTGTAAGACCAGCACGCCCATGGGCACACAGATGGGCACAGGTGCATTTGCTATTTAAACAACGCGGACGCTGGACGGGAAATTGACAACTACGTCGGTCTAAAACTAGCAAAGACACTTTGTAAACAAAGCGCTGCGCCGGGTGCAAGATAGGGCCTGTAGTCTATCATTAGATATGGTCATTCATATTCACATTACTTCACTTCTTCTTGCTGCTTGCAGTATACTATTTGTTTGGAAGGTCCTTCAAAGAATCTGCTTCCAGAAATCCTTGTGGAAATCCATAATTAAACAGTGTGCACTGTGTAATGTCTGTATTGTTTACTGAAATAGCAACAACAAATATATAAATAATTCAGTTCAAATGTTGCTGGTATTAAACACTCCTTCATTCTCTGTAGCATTACTATATAGTAAGCCTGGTCTGTGTATACCTTAGTGTCTTGATAAAGCATTAAAGACTATGACTTGGGAATTTATTTCTAGAAAGAAAACTTGTGACAAAAAAAGCTTTCCACATATTCCTCCCAAATGACTTTGAAATATAACAGCTCATTAAAATAACACTTATGTATGATGAGGTACACTTGCTGTATTAGAGTATGTATTTTCACATAGAATGTAGGCTGGCTTTACTGAACCATATTGTATGGTTACATTTTTTTTCTTTTTTTTCTTTATTGCTCTATTTTCTCTTTTATTTATTGCCTTTGGACATGCACCTGTAAAGGGACGTGCATATTTCTCAGCGTAAAACAGAGCTGTCTTTCTGTCAGACTGACGGTTATAAAACCAGGAATATGTGCTTAAACAGCATGAACATTTTAAATTGGTCTCTGACTCCATAGAGTTACAGAACCACACACTCCCACACACACTCACTCCTCAGAAGCCCCCATGTCAGTACTTGTCAATGGCCTGTCTTCCTCCTCCCTGTTGGTCCTCTGCCTATCGTCTCACAGTCCAGCAGCATGACACTTAGTGCGCATCAACCATGTAAATGTGAGCAATTGTCAGTCTCATAACGATCTACATGATTACACATCATCTTCCACTTCTCAGTTGGAATATCAAGTGTGATGCAAGCATCAGTGTGCCAATCAGCGTCAAAATTGCCCACCATGGAACCTATGACTTGTGTGTGGGTGGGTGGGTGGGTGTGTGTGGATGTGTGTGTGTGTGTGTGTGTGAGAGAGAGTTATGTGACTCACCAAAGCTGGCTGGTCTGGTGTTTGAGACTGAAGCCCTTGTTCCTTCTCCTTCTTTCCCCTCCTCTTTCCCACTCTGTGTCTGCCTCCTTTTCTCTTTCTCTGACAGGGCGTCTCTGTGGAGCTCCTGCGTAGTTCTTCCCCTGTTAGCATTAACCTGGATGTCAGCAGTGCTGGCCATAACCGACCGGCGCTCCACACTCTTCCAGGTGATATGTCTCAGAAACACTAGCAGATGCTTACACACACTGTAACTTACACATATACTGTACATACCTGTGATGCATCATGGAAAAAGCAGCTTTAAAATGGCATCAGGCATCAAAAGTGCAACTCTTTAGGAGCCTCGATTGTTTACTTTTTTTCTCCACATTTGGCCATGAAGACAAAAAGATTAAACCTGAATGATACCATGTTTAAATAGAGGATAAGCCAAAGAAGAAAATAGAAAACTAAGAAGAACCTACAATCTCCACAGTGTCAGGACCATGAGCAGAGACACAGTCTATGAATGAAAGTAAGAATGGCTGCGAAGATTTATTATGAATAAACATGACTTGGCTGACTCATTTCCTTCCCATATCAGTGTTTCTGTAATGATTACTGAGTCATTTTACTACAGCATTGCAGTAACACAGGATATTATAATACATTGGAATGCAAAGTGGGGGCTGCTTAAAGACAGCTAAAGCATGCAACAAGATTTATTTCTTCTTTTTTTTCCGAGCATTTTCACCTAACTCTAACCCATCATAAAACAAGGCAACATTTACATGCACTACATTTTTATATTCTGTTTTCAACTGTACCAAAAGGCGAAAAAATATCACCATATCACGATTCTAAATGCTTAACTTTGCCAATTATAGTACAGCTAAGAATGGTCATGACAGCTCAAGGTTGCTGTTTGTCATGGCAACACAACACACGTTCCGGCTAGTGAGTTTTCCATGTGCACATACAGTAAGTCAGAAATGTTGACTGTCAGAGCAGTGATGGAAAGTATTTGTCTCTGTAAAAATGTAAAATGCGGATACATCTCAGCCCTCAACATAGTTTGATACAATTGAACCTTCCGGCCAAAAGAACTATAATGAGTCTGTATAATGTAAGCAGCCGCAAGCTTACAGCTTTTTGTGGTGAGTAGAGGTTAGCTGTCCTGCATTAGAATGCCTCTTCTGTAGGGAAAAACTGTCAAAAGCAGCAATGGTGCCGAATATTGATATTAGTTCATATATATCCTGTGTTACTTGTGGTATGTGTGGTGGAGTGCGTATGGAGGAAACAAAAATGACTATGAAAGTGTGCCATGGTTTAATAAGGTTTGGGAACCACTGCAATAATATACAATGTGCAATAATTCACAAGCCAATGTTTCTTGCCACTCCAGGTCCTCTTTGCAGTCTTCGACTCTGTCCAAGGTTTTGTCATCATCATTGTCCACTGTGCAATGCGCCGGGAGGTGAGTCCGGTTTGCTCTTCCTGCTAAGCAGCTGTGTGATTCCCAATAATGTTACATGCATTTTTAATTAGGCACCACACAGTGACCTCGCTGACATTCACTCCCTACGACAGGTGCGATTTGTGTTCGCAAATGTCACGTTAGTTTCCGGGTCAGTCCAAAGTCACGGCAGAACACAAGGAAACATGAGAGGGATTAGCACGGTATTTATGTCCTATGTTGCGGCGTTTCTTCTCCGTAATGCAGTATGATAGTGCAGTATTGTCCGTCTGATCCAAGGCTGCTCTAAGGAGCTTACTAACATGCTGTACGGAATAAGACGATAAGTCCCTAACTAATAATGCCCTTGAGACAGACATTTCCACACACAAATGCGCGCACACTCATTTTTCCATTAGCTAACTCACGAATGCACTCACTTCAATTAATGGATTTACAATGTCATCAGTTTTCTATAACTGTAAATGTGTTGCAGATGCGTGTACACCCCACAAAGCCCTGCCTATATCCAAGAGATCATTATGATATTGAATGCACTGCATAGTGTAAGTGAATTCTTAAATGCCTGGAATGCTTAGCTGCATTAAATCAATATCACAAAAGCGGCAGGGATCAGGGTACAGTAAATCCAGGAATTATTTATTGTAAATGTATGAAAATCCCTTGTATAAATCCTTCGTAGCTGCTGAACAACAGGCAGAGGCGAGTTCCATACCAAAGGGAGGGAAGGAGGGGGGAAGACAAGGAACAAGAAGGAGAGTGAGGAAGAATTACGGTGCAAAACAAGAGAGAAGGCAGTTCAAAGTGTGATGTTATTTGAAGTGCAGACAAGTACAGACACAAAACATGCCGGTGAGCGTGGCGCCGTGGATGGCACCTGCTGCATGTGAGGGTGCAGCAGAGAATGAAAAGACGGCGGTAGCTCAGTCAGCCTGCTGAGATCAGTCGCAATGAAGGCAGGCAAATGAACATATGCAACATGAGTAGAGAGGAAGGAGGATGAACACAAATTACACACTGAGATCTGTGGGGGGGGGGAAACATGATTCAAGAGTGAAGCAGGGGATGGAGGTAAGGGAGGAGGAAATAGAGAGGAAGGTGGAGAGAGAGGTATGGACACATAGAGGGGCTCTTCACTTTGAAGTCCGAATGAGCTGCATTGGCAACACACACTCGCACTAAGAGAGAGTGGGGAACAAATGCTGCCGAGGATGAGTATTGACATAAAGAAAAGAGACGGATGGAAGGAAACAATGGAGGCAATACCCTAGCCCACGCAGTATTAATCAGACATGGGTTCTACTCCAATCCACTCCATTTGTAGCGGCACACACACAGATGAGACCACCCAGCGACTAGCACTCTCGTTTCCACCCATAAGATTCTTATAGGATTAAACAGTGGCAAAATTGAGAAATGATGTTGTTTCTCAGCAAGTAACCGGTGTATCCATAATACAAAGCCTGATGAGGGGTGGGAGGGGGGGGGATCTCGGAGTTCGCTGTGAAACATAATGCGAAGGAATCGCTTGTATTTGAGGTGTGTTACAAGAACTCATTCTTTGACGGTGGGCTGGTGTGTGTTTGCTTAGGCACCTTTATGTGGGAGGATAAAGAAACACAAAATGACAGCAGAAGGGCCCCCGGGTTAGAACATTCCTATTCCGTGCTGTTGGTTCTAATTTGGACCGAGCGCCACTGATCTCACAAGGCTCAAATAGGCCACTTTGAAGAACTGATGTGTGCTTTCTATATCAATCCACTAACTTCTGCATAAGCTACAAAGTGAGCTACTTTGCGATGAATAAAACTCTTCCATTTACTTTGCCATTTTCACATAATTTAGTATTCACTGAACATGTGTCATTGCAACGATAAAGACCAAGAATATAACATTTCTAAGGGAGCAAGTTTCCCCTGTTCCAACATTTGCCAAACTAACTTGAGTAAACGTTCCTCCACTAACTTCTTTCCTTTGCATCTGACCTTCCTATCCATCATTCTGTCCCCCTTCTACTTTTCCTCTCTGTATTCATCTTTCCTCTCCTCCGTCCCTTTCCCCCTTCAGGTGCAGGATGCAGTGCGCTGTAGGATGGGGGGATGTAAAGATGACAGCGAAAACTCACCAGACTCCTGCAAGAACGGACAGGTGCAGATCATGGTGAATAGCATTCCATTTCATCCCAAATTGCAGTCCATTAGCCTCGGACTTACATTACCCCGGCTTGAGCTTTCTGGAATCTTCGGCTCCTCTAACAAGAAGCATGATTGCCATTATTGAAGTGCTCAAACTCATACCTGGCTCTGTCTTCTTTCTTTTTTATTCTTCACCATTTTATCCCCCTTAACAGTAATTCATTATTGTTCATGCATTATGCATCTTTCACATTTTATTTTCCAAAAATGTCATTCCCCAAAGTAATGCAATTTCACTCCCAGCCTGAAACTAACTTACTATAGTGCCATAACTGGACATGAAAAGTTGACAACAAATACCATTTCTGTAACAATATCCTGCTGGAATAACTATCCATGCATTTTTTTTTGACATTCTCGTTTTTTGTACTCACAACAAGATAAAAATGTGTACATTGCCCACAGCTTTCCATGAATTACCAAAACATACACTTTTATTTACTTTTACCCTAAACTTCCTTCTCTTTGTTTGAAGATCACAGAGCTCCCATAAGGTTATTGTGTCTTCCAAATGAGCTAATAGTGTGATAAATCATATAAACTTGTACTGCCTTGCCAATGTCAGTACGGTCACACTGCTATGATGAGAGCATAAGCGATTCTCACAACGCTCTTCCCTTTATTTCTCCCTCAAACCTGTTTGCGGTAACGATTATGGCTTTCTGAACGCCCCTCTGAGGTTATCAAGATTAAACTTTGGAGCCATCATTCTGCTCGGGGAGCCCATTATGACACTTTCTCTGTCTCTGTTTTCATAACCGTGAGGAACATTTACAGTCTAACTGTGCTCATTTAAATTTTGGTTGAAGGTATTGTTATCATACACACAGCTCGTTGCTATGCCTACTATTGCTCTGTTAAGGAAGACAGCTAGTGAACCTGTAAGTTTTCTCTCAATATGTATGACTTTGAAGAAATCTTCTCAGACGCCACATGTGCACGGAGGGCACATGTCGTATGAACGACACAATATTCTTGAGAATATTAATTGTGAAGGATAATTTGGTGAAGCTGCCGCCAGTTAGGCTGTATCACCATCATTATCACTCTCAGGTGTTTGTGCTGTATCTACAGGAAATCTCATTAGAATGTTAAACCTGACACCCTAAAGATGTAGAAGTGTAGCTATCTTGCTGAAGTTGAATCCAATCCGTCTTTAGACAAATCATTTTGTTAGTTGATCTCTGATTAAAGCTCAGTGCTCTCCTCTACAAAACTGGTTACATCTTCTCCTCTAACATTGCAACTTTATGTTTTCCACCATTTTTTACACCATCAGAAGTGTCCAAACGTGAGCTACTGTGGGCAGCAGTGTGGCTCTCTGCGTTACGGCACATACCCGTGCCTGTCAGGTCGCCACCCACAGCAGTTCCCACCGACGGCCCACCAGGCATGCCACCAAGGCTGTTACCACAGTCTGCCCCGCAGCAACCCCGGGCCAGAGCACAGCCACGCTCATGAGCATAACCCCATCCTGAACAATACCCACAACCACGCTCATAATCACATCCACAACCACATCGGCAGCCAACCAGTATGTCACCTGTAGAAAAAAACACCGTCATCACGAATAGTAAAGCCCATAGATTGATAAAAGGTGGAATCTGTAAAATTATATTTTGTAACAAATACGAACAAATATTAGGAATGAAAATTTCAACATTTTGGAAGATACACTTATTTGCTTTCCTGCCAAGAGTTAGACATTAATAAAGATATCATTCTCATGTCTATACGCTGAATATGAAACTGCAGCTGGTGAGTTTAGCACAAAGACTGGAAACGGCTACTAAGCTTACTATTTACCATTATATCTTGTTTGTTTAATCTGTACAAACGTTTAAAAACCTCACATTGTGGTTTTACCGGGGGGTTATGTGCTGTACTATCTCTTGGCTAGGGGCAGGGACTTTTTGGTCTTAATTTCAGAAGGTCACTTCTCTGTGCAGGGAACATCTTATGTTCCCACTTAACAAGATATAACATGCTAATTAGTGAGATTAGAGGTGCTGGTAGGCATATTCTTTTACCTTTGGACAGAGCCATGCTAGCTGTTTCCCCCTGTTTCCTGTCTTCTTGCTAAGCTAAGCTAATAAATTGCTGGCGGAAGCTTCATATTTAGGTTACAAACAAGAGAGAGGTATAAATCTTCTCATCTGACTCTGGGCAAGAAACAATACACTTGTTTCCCAAAATGTCAAACTATTCCTTTAACCAAAAAAGTCATCATTGCATTAAGTTTTGTTTTGATTACATATTGCACCTTTAAATCTTAGTAGGAATACCTGTGATGTATAAATAGAAGCACGTTTACTGTAGCAGGGTAAGCCGACAATGTCTATAGTCTTTGGGAATTTTTTATTTTTTATTCTTTGCATTCATTTCAGTAGTAACCTCACCAAGAATGCTGTATATTATAGGCTGTAAAATAAGTCAGTAGGACTCGACAATAGGGCTGTGTTCCCTTAGGGTGTTTTTACCATTGTTTGCAACAGTTGACGTTGATGACTCACTGTACTTAACCTGTGAGGCTGTTGCAGAAGGAGAGTGTGTTATAGTTAAAATAAAGATGATTTATTTTTCTCAATTTGGATGGCAGATAGGGACTGAGAGAGAGAGAGGGGTTTCTTTCATATCCTCCTCCGTCCATTTAGTAGAGACCCATTAATGGGGCTGCGGGTGATTTGCGTACTAAGAGCTTTTCCACTCCTCTGAGACCTTTACACATTCTCTCCTTCTCTCTTTCAGTTTTTCATTTCTCCCCCTTCTCTTTGCCTGTGTGGCGTGCCCAAACTGTCTAAAATCTGTAGTTTATTATCCAAACAAAGGCTTTTGTAAGTGAATCCCGCCGAGGACAGGAGAAGGCTCTGTGGTGAGAGAAGGGAGGACTACAACTGCATAGCAATGAGCTTCACTTTCACTGAAGTTTCGGAAACTTGAGTGGTGACCATTTTGGAAACAACACTTCTTCATTCAACCCACTGCCCTCTGGGTTTGGGAGTGTTTTTTTTTTTTTACCCCAAGGGGTAGTGTCACCCTGCTTTCCTCAAGTGAATTCTAGATCAAGGCAAAAAAACCATCATATTCTGTTGCCTTATCTACATAAAACTACTACTGAGCGCAGATAGCGTTGTTGTGAATGTGTTTTGGTTGTTGGTGTGAATAAATCGTAGAAACATTTTGTATTCTTACATTGTATATTTGTTACAGTCTAAGAAAAGCTCGGCTGGAAGTTTTGCTTCGACTGGTACAGCAGATAATAGTTTTGCTGCAGTGTAAATTTCTGTCCCTGTTTGCATTCAGACGATAGCGAGGTGACTGATGAGGCATACAGTAGCATTACATACCTGGCAAAACTCCACAGCTCTCTGCTCGTCTCTTTCAAAGACTGTATTTGGATCTGCTGCTGTGAACTGATACACATGGTGAACAAAGTAGCAGTGTGTGTCATCATACAAAAGTGTCTGTTCTTTTTGGTTTGAAAAGGCTTTGGACAAATTCACTATATGAAGAAATCTTTTATTCTTTTGGTCTCGTTCACAAAGGACATTACTAATTGACTGGGTTGGGAAGTGTCACCATGGCAACAGATCCTATTATTTTCTTTAATGTCAAATTTGAGCATCAGAGTCATTGGATAGAGCATACCCATTCAAGATCCAATCACTCATCAGGCCTCTATAATGTAGTGAATGTAATGACACTCATTGTCTTTCCTCTCTTCCTACCCTGCCACCCTCTCTCAGACGGATTTTGAGAAGGATGTGGACTTGGCATGTCAGACAGGTGAGCTCTCCCTTCCACCTGATTTCTTTTTCCCTTCCTCCCTTTGTCTCTCTTCCTTTTGTCCAACACAGGATTAGCATTGCAGAAAGGCAATGGAGATCTGTAACTTAAGCTGGCTGCTGTGCATGTTGATAAAATGACAAGAGATGATGTGCTAGATCTCGACACAGTTGTGCACAAAATGCCTTAATGCCTTATCAATCGCACTGATTCCGCCCAATAAGTGTTCAGCGAGCATATGTTTGGATGAGACTGTGTTTAATTGCGCATGATAATAACACTCCTCAATGTGTTCCGACTGGTTTCACTCACAGCTGACAATGGTTGTGTGTGGGTGTGGATGTGTTACAAATGTACCACAATGTGTTGTGCTTGGAAATATTAACACAGTCACTTTCCCCCCTCCACCCTTGCAGAGAGAGGACACCCATGTAAGTTTTGCACCCAATTGCCCTTCTTAACACTGCCTGGTCCGTCCCCTTGACTTAATTCAGACGAATCTGGGTTGTACTGTAGAACTAGAACTAGAAGGAAGCCACCATTACTGCAGTGGCACCTCACATGTAAACTTGCATCTAACAAAGGATTTCACTTCTCAAGCACTTTTGCCAAAAGAATCTGTCAAATTAATCCTGGAGAACAGTTTCTACAAAATCTACAAAACCTAAACTTTCCAATGAAATTTGGTTGAGTTTTAACAAAAGTTTTCTTTTCTGGGCTGTGCTGTTCTCAGCTGCTTCCACAGCAGAAATTAAAAGCCATATGAATCTGCTCACAGAAATCAATTTCACTTGTATAAATCTCCAATAAATCATTATGTATCGATCACAAAGGACCGATGAGTGAACACAAAAAGACCAAGCCACCTTATGTCTCTTGCTAGCTGGTACTTTCTTATATTTTTTGGGGGCGAAATTCCAATTGTGCAGTATTCTGTGTTTCCAATACTTTTAATGAAATGCTGCATTTCTTCTGATTATCTTCTGAAATCATGGAGTTTGATGATTGTAATCATAAGCTAGCAAGTAATTCCTTCAGGGTTTAAGCTACCATTATTCCACACAGCACTTTGTTAGCCACACTGTGGAGGGCAGACAGAAGCAGTACGTTAATGTTACTTTATTTGCCCCAAAGGCGGTGTAATAATTAACAATATGTAACTTTCACATTCACAGACCACCTTCATTTGTCAGAGGTGGCGACTGCCGACAGTGATTAACCCAAACATCTCTGCTTTCACTATCAGTGGAGCTATTCCACCGCAGTAAAAAAACAACTGCCGGATTCATTTATAGATCATTCTCTGGGTCTCCACTGTTTGATGCAGATGTGAAGGGATCAGATTTCCCAAAACCTATCCAGTCCTTTCACATCACATTGCACCAAGAGGACGGCGAAACAGAGAAAATGCTAGGTTCTGTACTCAGACAGTGTCCTTGCTGGTATGCTCAGACTCCGCAGGATCCAGCTTCAACTTTTGATGAAACGTGTAGATTGACATTTTGTCACATCAATGCTGTTAACATGCTTTGGTCTAGAATTGGATTTTTAGTCCACAGAGTGAATATTCTTTCCTCTGATGGTGACAGAATGAGCATGACATCTGGCATGAACTTCCAAACGGTTTGAGTTTTGTTTGATTGCGATGATAGATTGATGTAAGCTCTGAACATCATCTCTCATCAGCATGTCATAGTTTATTTTAGAGTAGCTACTCTAGAAATGTATAGTATCTTTTTGTTTTTCCCCTCCACAACATGCATGAAAGCTAACCCAAAGCCTCTGTAAGTAGTTTTATGTTCTGTTTTTATTTATTTGTGTTATTTAATAAAAAATCATACCCTCATACCAAAATACAAGTTGATACGATTCAGTATTAAAAGAACATAAACTCAGACAGACTCACACACAGGGAATAATAAGCTGGTGAGCAAGATATGGGCCAGGACTCTGTAGCGAGGGAATTTGGCTCCATTTCATTTCAAGCACACAGCATTTTGCACTCGGGCTCTTCTTCCAAGCTAATAAAAATCCTGGCTCACCGGCAGACCTCGAGATGCAGCAAGACTTAAGGTCACAGTGTCAGAGACAAAACTCGTCTCAGCTACTATGAACCATATAAGCCCAAAATGAGAACTGAAACTTTTTTGGGAGATGCATCTGTGTCACAGCTATACATTAAAGCTGCAGACAACCTTAAGTATCACAACCTAAGTTATGTTTCTGTTTCGCCTATCTCCGTCAACTGTCTTCTGTTTGGCATGAACTATATCAATTCCTTTCCATTCAACATCTTTTCCTCTTTCTCTCTTTAAATGTTCCTTTTCCTCACCCTTTGCCCCATCTTTTACCTTACCCATACGCCCTTCACCTCTTCTTCTTTTCTTTCTTTCATCAACTACCCTAACTCCTCTATTTTATCCCTATCCCCTACTCTCTTGTTGCCTCTACGGCTTTCCTTGTCTCCCTGCATCTCCCTCTAGTCATATTCAAGGAGGTGAACACCTGTAACCCGGCCACCATCACTGGGACCCTTTCCCGCATCTCCCTGGATGATGAGGATGATCCCAAGCTGGCAGCCCATCAGGAGGGGGGAGTGGGGGTCAACTTCACCTCCCTCCCCGGAAACATCCCCCCTCCCAACCTCATCGTACAGGTACAGGATTAATGTTTACATTGACTTACAGATTGGATAACTGTTAAAAAATCTAGCCTCAGGAAGTTCTGATTTGAGATGATCTTGCTTTCAGGAAATACTTGTAAAACTAAAACAATCTTTTTTTTCCCCACAAGGTGCCAAATCTCGGCGGCCTCAATGAGCTAAGCGAGACGCCTCTAAAAAAGGAGGTGAACGTAGATCAGCAGAGACAGCAGGGGCAGCAACGCAGCGGCGCTCCAATCTACCTGTGCACTGAGAGTGGCTTGGGCTGGGCTCGACCGCCCCCTTCCTCCAACACCTCCCAGGACGGAAGTGCCGGAAGCATGGGGAGTGGCGGAGGGGGAGGAGGAAGTGGAGGAGGCGGGGAGGGAGACTACATGGTCTTACCTCGTAGGACGGTCAGTCTCAAACCTCCAGCGCCCTCCTCCCAGGGAGGAGGCCTGGGACTGGGGGGCGAGGACAAGCCTCTTAACATTGAAGTGGAGGATCCTCCCTTCCCCCCGCCTCCCTCACCTCTGACCCTCCACCCAGCTGAGAGTGAGGCGTACCCGGCGGATTTTGTGCCGTCGAGTGTGGGCGATATGAACATCGCCATGAATCTCAACCGCTCCTATGGGACGATCAAAACCATGCCCCACGGGCACGGCCACATGATGGCTCAGGGTGGTCTCGTACACTCCCACGGAGGACACATGCACTCCCACGGGCATTCGCTCCAGCTGAAGCCAGGCCAGAGGCCGTCGGTCAGACAGATTCTGACAGGGGGAACCGCAGTGGAGAGAACCAGGACCCTGCCACGCAACCTGGGCAGCACCAATGCCAACAGCAGCCTCTCGGCAGGATCCCTAGAGGTGGGTAAGAGGTTGAGGGATGAAGGAAGAAGGAGTTCCCGGTGGTGGTGGTGCAGCTTCTTTACTTTGTCCACCTTCCACTTGAGCACACAATTGATGTTCACAGTTAAGGATGTGGTGGTGGTGTGGCTAGAAGTGAAAGAAGGAGAGAAAGACAGCAAGGGGGAGGAAAGTTATCTGCAGAATGTTAATGTGACATTCTGTATATGCAAGGAAAATGCAAATAAAACCATTTGCATATAATGTAGTGTCACATTAGGTCAAGAAAGTTATTGCATTGGGAAATTTTTTTTTTTTTAACCAATCAACATTCCATTTTACCTTAAGAAAAATCAATTGTAAGATTCTATACTACACTAAATGAATTTTTGTAATGAATATGTATGGCTACATAAGAATATGGGAAGAAGAGAAGTCAGCTTGTATAGCTACAGTAAATCCATATAATTACACACATTACAGTGTGGCCTTCAAACAATTCAAGCAATTTCTAATACATAGTCTTTGATATAAAGCAACAGTATATCCAACACACTGCAATAATAGCACAGTTGTGTGCTTCAGAACAAGTCTGCTATGACAACTGCTATTATTCTCAGCTGAGTAGTATTCACTGCCGCTGACTAAGACAATGAGCGTTGAAATGAGTTATTCTCTTAATGACAGACAGCTTCATCTTAGTTTACTGTGTGTGTGTGTGTGTGTGTGTGTGTGTGTGTGTGTGTGTGTGTGTGTGTGTGTGTGTGTGTGTGTGTGTGTGTGTGTGTGTGTGTGTGTGTGTGTGTGTGTGTGTGTGTGTGAGATACCCCCTCCTAACCATACAAGGTGGCACAGCAGATGGACTGAGACAGATAGGATCAGAGGAAATACCCCTGGTGAATGTCTTTCAGCCCACCTTAATTTTACACACACAAACGAGCACAAGATAACACAGACTCATAAACACACACATACACACTTTGGATCTTCCCCCACTGGCATCTTGCTGACTCACAAGGTTGATTAAGGAGATGGAAGCGACACTTTCACCGAAAAGTGCAGATGCTTCATTTAGGGCTGAGGACGTTAAGGACGAGTCATTAAAACTCATAAAAAATCAGAAGAGCTACGAGTGCACTCATGAATACCAACAAAAAAAAAAGAATCTGGAGAGAAACCTGCGGGATGTAATTTACTGCTATAATTTCACCCTGTTTGAATATGCTTGATTTGGAGATGGATATCAGAGCGTGCCTCTCAAGATTAAATCACAGCAGTGTTTTACCCCCCAATTCAAACATGGTGACGCATAATGGAGGGATCACGCAAATGTACTCACAGTGTTCATTTCACTGTTGATTTTTTTTGTTGGAGGCTTGTAAATTTAAACTAAATGATCTCTTCAAGGCTGGAGAAAGGTTCACAGGGCACATTATTCTATCATCGTAGAAACCACCGCAGGGAGTATTGGAATATGAATGAATTTCTCCATAGGACAAAATGTTGGCTGTAGAGGTCAAGTTATTGTATGATTTACTGAAATAATGAAAAACTAGTGTGTGACTGTGGTTGCCTATAGGACCATCATGCCATCATAACAGCAAATCACAGCAGGATTCCTTATGAATTTTGAATGAGTGAGTAAATTACTTAATGATGACTGCTTTATGTGTGTCCCCACCAAAACATGCAATATACTGCATATGTATATGCATGTTGCATGCCTTCCATATTACAAAGCACACTGAATCACGGAATTTCTCTGTTTAAGGTAAGGATTCCTCTGTAGGGAATTGAATTGTGTTTTATGAGCAGTGGAATTCACAAAGTGAATAGGACATCTCCGAGAGAAACTCACCTCTCTATCTGTTTGCGTCTCTTTACCTTTCAAAACCTTGGCTGCTATAGCATCCGATCAGCAACTCTGCCCTTTTAAAGAACTAATACAGCTTTTAACTAACTGTGGAGAGCAGCTCCTCTCACTGCCAAAATGCAAATCTGGCAGACAGCGAGAGCCAAATAGGAAGTCAGAGATGCAATGTAATGCAATGCAATGTCAGGGCCAGATGAGTTGGAAATGTCTGCAGCTGTTAAATTGGAGGCTTGTGTGCCACACAGCTATAGCTGCAGAGGCACTTAAGAGGGGAGTGGTGGGGTCCAAACAAGATTAGAGGATGAAAACCATTCCTCATATGTTTGTTGCAGCTCTTTTAATCGGAATGTCTCCTACAAATTCACCAAAAATAGCAAAGGGGATGATTTATTCTGGGGGTTGTAACTTCACTAATCTCATTACGTTAAAACAGACTGAATAATTTGCTTTTTGCTTTGACATTTGTAAGAATATGTATTGTGTTGGGCAGCTAGTGCATATTAGCTTTCCTTTTGTTACTGAACAATGGCACTGAGAGATCCACAGACAGATCGAGATTGAGAGGTCTTGAGTTCAATAGTGGTGGAGGGGTTGGTCATTGATGCTTTCTTCTCTCCCCCTGCCCCCCCCCTCTTCCAGAGGAAAAGAGTACGGTACTCTGAGCTGGACTTCGAGGTAAGATCTCGGACCTCACCCCCTGTCATCAGCCTGTCTCTGCTTTCTTGTGCTTCTGCCAGGACTTGAGTAACACATAGAGGAGCAAAAAGCACTGCTAAATCCCTCCCTTTGCACCTGTGTCTCCCTTGCATTTAGAACTATGAACTGTTTCAGACCTACCTCACGTAGTATGCTGTTTCTCCAACACTGGCCTTTTTTATCTGTCTTAATGAATGATGTGTCACTTAAAAGAAAAACATTCCTCTGACATGTACAATTAAATCAAACAACACTGTCATGTCATTGTGGGGGTCCTGGTTGAAGAAACAGCAAAGTAGAGTGCTTCTCGTGAATGAATACAAGTAATTCAGTTATGGGTCAACACATATGTGGCCATAGTTGATTGGCTGTTAGAACGACATGGTTTGACACTGTGTGAGTATGTTTGTGTTAGAATGACCTGGGTGTCCTGTGAATCTCCAGTCTCTAGCAACAATAAAATAGCTCCCTTTGCATTTCTGCATTTTTTTGCGAGAATTCAGTTTTATGTACACCATTGCAAAGACTGGACATTGACCTTTCACCATGGAGATATATCTTTCATATAGAGGGTATGTGTGGGGATAAGCTACTAACAGTGAATATGGCTTATTGTTTTACTTAACTGGCAAATTTACTAGAGAGTCATTTGTGGCCACTGCATGAATTTAGCACAAGGAGATTGGCTCTCCTGGAAATTAACTCTTTTCTCATCAATTGACTTTTGACTTTTGAGAAAAAGGTTGATGTAGAAGTACCACTAATATAGCGTGTGTACACTTCCATGATTCAATGGAAGGTAAACCCATTTTCATCCATGCTTTTTTTTTTCTTCAATTGAGTTTACCCATCCTTTTAGGCCATCAAACATTTACTTTATACATATATATACTCTACAAACTACAACTTTAATCATTATTATAACAGCTTTAAACTTAAGAATATAGTCTTTTAGGGGAAATAATGCATTTCTTAAAACTTAAAGGAGTACTCCATTGATTTGGTATTGCACTTAAAGTTGGGGAACTTGCAAGAGACACTGTCAATCTCTAGCTGAGATGGACTTTTAGTTCTTAATATGGGTCAGGGTCCAGAAATCCCACTTTTCCCATAATGCAACTCAATAGTGTCTTTCAGCGCCCTCTATGTAGAGAGTTTGGCCAACTCAAATCATGGGCGCCATATTGGATACCATCGTCAGATGACTCTACAGTGTCACCCTATGGGGCGAATATGCTATCTTGAAATTTCCACCATAAACAGGCATATACATGTTATTATCAACATTTGTCAGTATGTAAAAGGCCCTTATGTAAATATTCCAGTGTATATTTACCTTCTAAATCGTAAATGGTCCTCTAAAAAATGCCCATCATAGTGAGTGACCACGTCGCCTAATAAGTCTCTGAGCAGTGTTTACCTTTCTAATGTCCGCTAGCATACGTACAGGCTAACTATAGCTAGTTAGCTTTGTGTGTAACAAAAACCCACCCATCTCAGAGGAGCAAAGCCCAATATTTCATTCAATCAAATTATGGTACAAAAGGAGCACTAACGCCACAGGTCTTATGTTGACAACATGGACGCAGATATAGGAAACTCCAAAGGCAGTCATAATATTTCCTAGCAGGCTAGGCTAACGCTGTTGCACTAATGTTAGCAAACGTCGGCGTAGCGTTAGGTAGCTGTCTAAACTTTTGAAAAGCTGAACAACATCCCCATCAAAGCTGTGTTTCACTTTCCCTCCAATATTATTATAAACATAATAAAGACACCTGGACTCGGTCGAGACCAAAAGCCATATGACTATGGCAAGATTACAAGCATTTAGGTACATGGAGTGCTAGCGAAAAAGCTAACGCTAACATAAGGCATGGCTAACTTCAAAATTAATTAATTTTTAAAGCAGTGTTAGAACTTTTTTGACAGTATGGTACATATTAACGATGGTATTACTATATTTGTCCTATGTAATTTATCATATCGAAGAGAGAAATTGACATTTACCTCACACAATAATGAACAACTCCCATACTTTTCGCCTTTTTGGTTCACGGGGGGACTTGTGAAATCTTTTGCCGCTTCCCTGTCTTTCATTGCAGCCAAACACGCAACAGTTGGGCATTTTTTCAGTGATTTATGTCATTTCTTAAATAATTTTCACTATTCCCTGCACTATGTCAATGGGAATCAGATGAATGTTGGTATCCAACATGGAGTCCACCAAACACGTGACCACCTCGGAACCAATCGCATAATGGAATAGCTCAGAACATTAGATTCCCTAGTTGGCCAAACTCTATATAAAGGGTGCTGGTGTCTTTCATTAGCACCCACAAATGCCCACTTATTTCAAACACCACACCTGATGCACACAGGCTTTCTGTAGACCTTTTTCACGGCAGACATGTTGATGTGTCATAGTAGGAAAAGCACAGGTGTATTCAAAACCATTAATGATGGCTGCATTCCACTTAGGAGAGGCCCTGGTATTGTGCATGTTGGCTCACTGAAATAGCTTACTGGGACACTTGATGGAATTGAGCAATCGTTAAGGTTATCAATTTCAGCTGTGCTTTTCCTACTATGACAAGTCAAAATGTCTGCTGTGAATAAGGTCCGTTATGCAATTTAAATTACTACATAATTGAAGACATTATACAACAGTAAAACTGGGTAGTACTTCTTGTAGTAAGTAAACTGAACTTTATCTGTAAAATCGTTGGAGTTCCCCTGTAAAAGAGTGCTTTATTTTGAAGTATATGAAGACGAATATGACTCCGACAAGGAAAACTAAAGACGTAGCAGCAAAAAGGAAGGAACTAGTAGCACCTTCTTAGCTGAGCAGAGATGAGAGTGCCCACTCTGAAGTAATTGGAGCCAATGCTAAGCGCCAGTCCTGGCCGGTAAGTGTGCGGATGTGAGTGCTGGCATCTTGCCCCTGTGTCACTTTCAACCCTGCAAGCTGCTTTGACGATTAGCTACTGCCGAGCAGCTCCAGCACTGCCCATTAGCACAGTGACACAACGGCAGTGGCACTGACAAATGCAGTTTGCTGTCAGAGAATTAAAGATCTGGGTTTAGCTGCCCTCTAGACAGACATATTCAGAACACAGCAAAGGCTGTTTTTGTCAAATAGCCTCTTACTAGGGTGAGAGTTAAATTCCAGCCCTTCTCTTAGACGTTTAATAAGTTAGACAAATTCTTGAGTTAATGGGAGCGCCAGCTAGCAGGCATCAGTCTGGAACAATAGCATTTCTGTCATTCTGTCATTTTCACCAAATTTTCACTTAAATGAATCCTCCACAGCACTCCTAGTTGCCGAATTCTTGAAGACTGAGGAAGTGGATGATGTATGAGCATGAGCCAGCAATCAATCGATCTGTCGGCGTCCCCTCTCTAACCCCTTTTCACGGCTGGCGTCACTGCAGTCCTTAAGGCTTTTACCCATTCCCGTTCCCCTGCCTGCCCCTATATTGCCCCCTTCCTTTTGCTTTTTTTTGTTTCCATTTGGTTCATTTTTGCTGTCCCTTCCTTTCTTCCCTTCCAGAAAGTGATGCACACTCGCAAAAGACATTCTGAGCTGTACCATGAGCTCAACCACTCGTCCAAGTTCCACACCATAGACAGGTATAGCAGGGACCCAGCCATGTCCACATTCAAGGTAAGACCACTGCCCAAATGCAGGATGGGAACCTGCTGTACCCATGTACCTTCACCCCTTACGCACTTTGTCAAAACCCTAAAACCCCACCCCTTTAACACAAAAAAAACTGATACTGGAAAGCAAATGAAAGCAAACTTCTGCACAGATCAAAATTGCAGTAGCATGCTTCACAGAAGCATGGCTAAATATTATTAGCACTTAAGTGACATTGTTTATTCTTGTAAATGCAGCTTTCAGACAATTGTAGTCATAACAATTTGCAGTGATATACAACATGAGGTACAATTTGAAGAGGGGATTCTTTCTTCCAGCCAAATTGCTGCAATAGAAATGTTTGCTCTAACAAGGGAACTTGAATGTAATGTAATTTTTGATTGCCATTTGATTCACTCACTGTTGTACTTATTGTCACATCCGTGGAGAATTGAACAATAACTACCTCATCAATATAACTTTCAAGGCACATTTTATTCCAGCTTTCTTACTGTAAATATCTTTTTATACTGGCTTTAATTGGCCTGAACTTGCCTTATTAAATACCTGTCAAAACAGTTCACATGAGCTATTAGCTGAGGGACAATCAATCATGGCCCTATCTAAGTTCTGCAAGTTAAGACCTGTGAAACTATTTCTTACTCTTACCAAATCACCTCACTATAATGCATTGCTGAAAACACATTTGTGCCTTTGTCTATGCCTGTGTCACACTGGTAAGTGTGTGTGTGTGTGTGTGTGTGTGTGTGTGTGTGTGTGTGTGTGTGTGTGTGTGTGTGTGTGTGTGTGTGTGTGTGTGTGTGTGTGTGTGTGTGTGTGTGTGTGTGTGTGTGTGTGTGTGTGTGGGCGCGTCTGTGGGCTGCTTGGGTGGGCACCTGTGCGCATGAGACACAGAAGCATCTTTGAATCATTAATAGGCCATTAGCAGCAGACGAAAGAGTTCCTGCTTGCTCTGCACTGACCTTCAGCGGGCCAGTTTCATTACAATATCAACACACACGCACATGCTCGCACTCCCCTCATCTGCGGAGCTTTAGTGCGTAGAGCCATGATGAGTTAGCCAACCTTGATAGGTGTACTTTCCCCTGGCATTGGTGCCATTCTGGTTCACATCTAATTTACACTGCCAGTAGAGGAATAGAGGCCAGCCTGACATCTCTCATATTCCCCATGCCATGTAGCCACACACATACTGTACACACACACACACACACACTCTCACACACACACGCAAACACGCTGCCATTTCCCAATGCCAGACCGGCGGCCTTTTCCTTCCCTATTCATTTAGTCAACGTCTTGATCAAGATTTTCAGAAGCTTTGGCTGACTCCCCATTCATTAATGCCAAGCAAATATTTTATGGAGGAGAAGAAAAATGGCAGGCTGCTTGGAAAGGTATCAGCCATATATTAGAAGTGTGTGGTTCCTAACTGTTGCACTGCAGAATGCTAATGCGCCTCACAGGGTGTGCAGGTGTGCTTTGAGATTATGCCCAAATGTAAAAGAAATGGAAGCCCAGCCACAAATAATATATAGGCTATATTTAAGTTAATTAAGACAAATTGGAACGCATATTTCCTCTGGGTGTCTAGTGACGTCATATAAGTTATGAAATGAAAGGGGCTGCATAGATATGGCTTACTTATCCAAATCCATTATGCTAAAAGTAAGTAGGCAGTTCACTTAACTGTGAATAATTACACAGATAATGCTATCAGTGTTGGGCATTTGACAGGACCCAGCTTGAGTTCTGCTCTGCTGTTGTCAACATCTCACTTTGAGAGTCACCCCCAGACACGGACATGCTGACTATACCGTAATTATGGAGATGAGAAGGGTGTGGGTGTGGGTGTGCGTGTCCGTACACTTGCATATCAGAGTGCCTACATGTGTGGTTGCATGCATCCTCTGTGCCTTGTTGTAGGTAAGAGTGTATGTGTGTGTGTGTGTGTGTGTGTGTGTGTGTGTGTGTGTGTGTGTGTGTGTGTGTGTGTGTGTGTGTGTGTGTGTGTGTGTGTGTGTGTGTGTGTGTGTGTGTGTGTGTGTGTGTGTGTCTGTGTCCTTTTTTTTCCTTTTCGTTTGTGTTTATTGGTTTGAAGAACATACACTGTGTTTAGAAGACAGTTACTGCATGAGTAATGATATAATTGTTTCATAATAACTTTAATAACCTCCTTTCTATGGCATATAACAGACATTGACAGTGATTTCCCCATATACTACATGAATGCTGTGATTAAATAGCAAACATAATTGCATTCACTAGGATATCTTCTCAAGGATGGACACCCAAAGTACTGTGGAAGTTGATACTCTCCCTTAACTTAATATGGCCAATTGACTTAGTCACTTAAGGACCGGCTCTATTGAGCATATCACCTTTTAATGATGAGGTTAGCCAGTTGCAGGCAAAACTAGTAGAAGGAAAATCCTCACTTACCTGTCTAACGATGAGTCTTCTACCTCTGGCAATGATAACTCAAAAACTCATTAACCCTCCTGAGTTTTGCAGGCCTCCCTTTCTCCTTTAAAGTGCCTAAATAGTATTTTAAAACAGACCCTAAACAACTTTTAACCCCTTCTAACCACCGCGGCCGTTGTTCGCCTACCACAGGTCCCCCCTCCCCCACCACCGAGGCACAACACCGAGCCATCACTAGTGCGCAGAACATCCCTCGTTTACAAAGAAAGTCAACGTAAGACATACTAAACCCTGCATAAACCTTGAGCAGTAGAGCCCTCTTAACTCACTCTAAGGCCGATGAGTTGATGCGCTACATGTGAATGTATGTCATAGTTTACCACTGTATGTACTCTATCTGTGTTTCCATGCTGTAAAAATGTACATTTCACATGTAATTGACTGTTCGCTGAACCTCTTCCCCCAATCATAGTTTAGCAACTGTAACTAGGCACGGCAGACCTGTCGAGCTTTAGATTCGTCCACAACTTGAAGTGGTGTGCATGGGGCTGTACTAAGAGCAATACTCAGCATTGAAAGAGCCAAAGGAGTTGTGTCTTTTTGTCTAGCCTCTAGGCATGTAAGGAATGGATTATACAGTATAGTATAGTTTATCTACTCCAAGCTGCAATAAATAGTATGCCCGGCTAACTAGCTTACTACATACATTAACTGAGCGTTACTTAAGGCCAAGAAGCACATCCTTAGTTTGTATGTTTAAAAGTTTAATTTAAAAAAAAAAAACTGTTCACTATAGCACACCAGTTGTGTAGTATTGTCCCACTGTGTGGAAGCTAGTTCTGGAAGCAATAGCGGAGTTTAGGCTAATGATGGAGATGGAGCTTCGTCTTTCAGCACAATATCATGCATATAGCCATCAGTTGCTTATTTAAGACCCTTCTTCTCGCTTAAAAAGTGAGCTGAAAACATAGAACATTTTAAGTTTTCAACCAACTCATGGAGCTAACATTAACACTAGTATGATTAACTAGCTATAGCTGATAAAATACGAAGACCGAACAGACACTGAAAGACCGAAGAAATTGACAGTTGCCAGCTGAAAATGAGAAACCTGCTTACGTCTAACCACCTTTTCAAGAATTAATAATCATTTTGATGGTAAATCTGCCACCGTTGTCATGGTAAACTGCATATTTGCCTTGTGAGAATGGAAAGCTTGACAGATCTAGCAACAGTAACTAAGGGGGGGGTGGGGTTAAGCGAACAGTCAATTTAGAGTAATGTACTCTATACTTATAGCATTACCTGCTAAAGTAAATGTTTCACGCCTATTTCAAGACTATAATTATTCATAGTTGGTCAGACAGACAGTGTCAAAACTATAAGCTCACTCCATGTAGCTGCTCATCTACTACCAGCGCTGTCTCATAATGAAGTGACTGTATTTAATGAGCCTAAATATTAGATGGTCTCCTAGTGGTGTGGTGGTGTAACAGTTCAGTGCATCACAGCTTGTACCCCCTGTGCTTCTGCATTCATTTAATGAATGCTAATTTCCCTTCCCCCATCAACTCCCATACAAATCCATACTGAAATATATGATCTGGAATCACTATAACCAGAGAGATTGATTTGTAAGGTGGTCTGATGCGGCACTGGATTTATCTACCATGACATAAATTTTTCAAATCGCATTTTGTTATTGTTTAGCTCTTTTGAGCATTTATGTGGCGCCACTGTGTGGTGTGACAATCCATACATTCATTGTTCCTATTTCAGTGCCTGAATTAAACCTTATGACCCAAACACCATAAATCAGTTCATAAAGATAATGACCCATCCAAACCGCTTTATAATCACCTCATAAACCATGATACTCTGTCCATAAACTAGCTCATTGGCACTAAAAAAGGGCCAAACATGATGCACTTTGTATGGGTGATGGTGAGAGAAATATCACAAAGGATTATAGGGTCAGAAGAGATCTGATCCATTTTACTTCTCTGGAAAGGTAGGATCTTTGTTCAGGAGATGAGTGGATATCAGAAAATGTCCCACACACAAACTTTTTTTTTCATCTTATCCAATTTTCTGTTCAAGTGAAGTAGGCTTAAAGTGGTCTTGGGCATTACATGTGCCATCTCAGATATAATCTCTTGATTTCCGCTGTGCTTGTCTTTCCTTGTCACTCCAAACCACTTTTCACAACTGTTGTTGACTCTATATTGCCCTGTAAACAGTTATCCCTTTTATGTTACCACACTGATAGCTAGAGGCTGTTAATAGATAACTTAAAGGTCCAATGTGTAGGAATTTCTCCCATCTAGCGTTGAGATCATATATTGCAATCAACTCTCTCACACCACGCAGTTCAAAGTACGTATTACAGCTACGGTAGCCTTCACGCTTCAAAAAGCTGGTCTCTTGCTCTTTTCAATATCCTTTTTCTTTTTCTGGGTGAAGAAGAAGACTCCTGTTCCTGAAATTTGGATTTTGAATATGTGTGGTCCTCCATGTTTCCTTCTTCAAACTTGCCGGGGCCGGGAAGCTACGATACCCATTAGCAGCATTAGCAGCACCTGTGACCTTATCATGTGACAGCGAAAGCACGAAAGGCGGCGCAGTATGTCCTGTATGTCCCTTACCGGCTAACGTATTTCAAGATGGCGCATGAATATGGAGCGTCTACCCCCAGTTCATGCAAATGTAAAATTACAAGGCAAAAGGAATACTTAGAATTGATGTAAATATTAATGGAAAAGGACAAGTTTGTGAACGGGCAACACAGATTTTGATAATGAACAACTAAACACGTTACACACTGGACCTTTAAGTATTACTATAGATAGATAATAGATGGAAAAGAGGGGGAAAGATGTGACCGGAAAGAAGGCGGGAGGCAGACACTATATTACAAGACTCCCCATTAACCTTAATGTTGAAAATCACCTTGTCTGTTTTTTCTATTAGGCTGCTGAGGTTAACGGAGCCATTCCTGTAGTCTGAAAATACATGTACATGTCTCTCTCTGTTACATATTCTGTTTTTAAGAAGAAGAAAAAACAAATGCGCGACCTTTAAAATCTACTCTGCGGAATGGCTTAGCCTACTGATAAACTATCACTAACAAAGGTCAGTTGCATGCTGTGACACACACATACATTTCTCCTGCCAGTTTCAGACATCCGTGCGCATTTTAACGCAGTAAGATGCATAGCAACTCTTACGCATTCAAAATTGTGCCTAGTTACAGAGGCTAATGTTGATCGATTGTAGATTCTTTGCTATTATTTTTGCTTTGTTGACATCATGACAACAGCTTCTGACTTTGACTCAAGTGTTTTGGTATAGATACAGTTGCCCCCATACAAGAATATATTTAGAGGTAACACTTGTATTATACTCTATCAAAGTGGATAGAAAGTGGTCTTTGCAAATGATGAAAACAAATCCTGCTCTGTTTTAAGTACAGTGGATGCTCAGGCAGGGGCCATATGTTTAGCAGAGAGATGGAGTCCATTTTCATTGGGTCTCTCATGATGGAGACAGGAGACAAATGGAGTCAGTGGGGTTACTGAGAGACCGAGTGGATGAAGTGTTTATGTAACACAGTATGCATTAGAAATACTGTGCGCGCTAATGTTTAGATTAAGAACAGTGTCTTGGCCTCGGCCAGTATGGAGTGTCGTTTTCTATCCTCTCCGCAGGGTTCAGAAGGTCATAACACAAATGTGCATGCGGTGCCGAGTGAAGTGTTGTGCCTCTATGTGTGTAGGATGGACGGTGTGTGTTTGTGAGAGAGAGATAGTTTGCACTGCGTAATGGCCTGGCTGATGCATTTTTTAGCTCTCAAATGGGATATATTTCTATCCCGTCGTCTGCTGTGTTCTTGATTAAATGAAGCATGCTTGGCTTCCCTCTCCAGATAGAGAGCAAGGAGTTGTGCTCAACGCAGTGGGATGGAGAAAAAGACAAAGGAAACAAGTGCTCTACTTTGTTGTGATTTCACTCATGCTAGATCAGAGCGGGGACAGCAAGAAAAAGTTTCCGATTATGAAAGATGTATTTGCAATTCAATCTAAATGGCTGGCTGTAGGCGTTTGTTTGAATTCTATGATGAAATCCTATCTATGAGGCTACATATGGAAATACATTATGATATATTCTAAAAGGGTTCTTCCATTAACCTGCCCCATAAAAGAAAGGTGAGACCTGAGATGCTTTCTTTAAGCATCCACAGTTAACATTAGTGGCTGTTATTGATATTCCAGCATGTTTTTAGGCCACTGAATGGAATTGTAGCCAAGGTAGTGTGTATGCTTTGAGGATGTCTCATGTGAAATGAAGATGTATAATTTTAAATGACTCCATTTATTGTTGATTCAGTGAGGGCAATTTGCCTGCACTTGCAGACCCTGTAGGTCTTGATAGTCAATTTTCTGGCATTAAGCTGAGGGGCTTCAATTTCACATTTCAGCAATAAAGCAAGTCCTCCCCTCTTCTTCCTCTTCATATCTCATTCTCCCCTCTATTCATCCTCACGGCCTGACATTTTCTCTCCTGCCGTCTCCCATCGTTTTCTCATTTCTCCCTCTAAACTCAGCCCTCGTGGCACGTTTGAGGCATTAATTGAATAATTAATTCCTCTCATTAGCTTGTTTTTAATTATTTCCTTGCCCCCTTCTCTTTGCCGAGTATAAACTCATCAACTGTTTTCATCCTTCCACACAAATTGCCCATGAAAACTGAGGGCTGGCGGAGTGTAGCTTCAGCACACTGGCTCTATCAGTGGCTCTTAATGAGGGGACGGTTTGCCCAGGCGGAACAAGCCTAACACTGGCTTCGTGCACCAAGAGGCACAATACTAATTTAGCTCATTTAGTGTCCTTGGGCCAATTAAAGGGAGGTGAAAAGGGCCGGATCGCTAGCTGGAACTGTTTTCACTATAGGAGCACTGGCCTTGGATTGCATTGCGCTGCATTGCACAGGCCCAGACACTCTGTGTCTGATTGCTCATTTGTTTGCAATGTTTTGCACTAATGGAATTTATTTGCCCTACATTCTCCAGATTTGGGTCCTTTGAAAGGCCTTATTATTTGTGACACAGATTTCTTCCCAGCTAGGGGGTAAATGGTCCTAAAGACTGCTATGCCCCGTTAGTCTATTTCTGTGCCCCCTGATAAATTATGCCAGCGTTGAATAGGCAATTTTGGATCATTATCTTGATGATATAATGAAATAAACACACATAAAAACCTTGAAATAGTCCAGTTCTGGTTCAATGACCCAAAGCCCACTGACAGCTGCGACACTACAGTCACGTTCTGGTATCCACTCAGTCTACTCTTGCGTTGTTTGATGTTTCTTTCATTTTCCTCATGTATAAATGTGATTTAAGTTTGTTTCACGTGAGCCTCACACTCAGTGTATGTCTTTTCTTTGCCTTACTGCCACATTTTATTGATTTGTTTTTTTGTTTCCTGTTTTATGTCCTTTGTTGGCTGACTGGGCCTTGTGTTGCATGCTTGTTGTCATGTCCCAGTTTGAATGTAGCCAGACTGTCAGCAGAACCATGGGCATCCAAGTCAACGAAGGTAAAGTTAACCCACTTACCCACAAGCACCTGTCCTCTCCCATCATCTCCCAAAGACAGCTTGCCACATTGCTCACCCACATCCAGACACAATTTCCATTCCATGGTCCAAATGAGGGGAATCTGAGTGGCAGAGAGTGGGCCTCATCCACCAACAGTGTAGCAGAGGCTTCTTCGTTAGATGTTTGTGCAGTAGCATCTTTTTCTAGTATATGTGCTATCCCAACAAACACCCCTTCACTTAGCGGTGTCATGCTTGCAACTTGTACGTTGTGTAGCTTGCCTGAAACTTTAAGTGTTGGGTGATTCGGCAAGGATTTTTTAACTTTCGACTGTCACAGCTTTAACCAGTGATGGACATTGTATTTGGGGGTCACATTAGCTCCATTTGCCCCTGCTGTGCATTCAAAAGTATAGTTTAAATGTATTATTATTATTATTATTTAAAGTAAAATAATAATTACTTTACCTTACCCCTATGATTCCTCTTTAAAAAGTTTAGGTACAGTATCAGTGAATGAAATTCCTTAATGCCGCTTCCATGCAAACACTGATGGTGCACAAACGGTGCTTTTAGCGGTTAATTATTTGAATCACATTTGATGCTTTGAATGCTGATAGAGCAGAAATATAAAGGCACTTATTATGGTGATTACAACTCACCAGAAAAAAAGTCTGTCAGCCATAAATTCAGCCTATAACAGATGAATGACCAGTCGCCCAACCCTGACATTTGTGGCTTTCTGCATGTTTTTGGACACGACAGAGGAAATAAAAAAGCAAATAAAAGAGAGAAAAAAGATGAAATAATGACAAGGAAAGCAGAGAGAGAAAGATAAATAATATCTATTGATAAATAAACCCAGATTAGTTTAATTGAAGATCTACATCTGTTTTCATCAGTTAAATCTTTAACAATGCCTTATATTGTGGGATACTGATGGATATCTGTGGGCAAAAACTTTGATTTCATTTCCCAAAACAATGTGGCTGAGGTCTAATTCTTAAATCTCTTCCTCATCATCCTCCTGATCTAACAACAGGGGAGGGAGGTGTGTGTGGAGCCAAGAGTCCTCTGTAGCTTCGTATTGTACTATACCCTAAGCCCGCCCACTTTTTAGCGGTCCAGTTGAATGCAAAGGATTTGATTTAAATCCCTCTTGTACCTAGCCTGGGAAAACCCTGACAAACCTTCTGAAAATTTGAGATTTGCTCTGCAAGTCAGTCTGGCCAAGAGCCCATTCAAGCCCATTTCCAATTTTTCCAAACCGAGGCACCAATCACAACCGTTGAAGCGGGCTTTACGCGATGACGATAGCGCAGCGACAGCAAGCAGCTTTTTGTTTACATTCAACGTGACGGCCACTGAAGCACAGCAACCCGTTGATGCCGCTGTAGCTGCTACGTCACCCAGATCGTTGGTCTGATTGGTTGAAGGACTATCCAATTGCGCCCAGCGGCATTTGAGCGGCGTCCTTTGGTGACGCCCCTTTGGACATGGGCTGTGAATGAACCTTGCCCAGACCCACTCTGTTACAACAAAGAAGGGTCTGGTGTCAACCAGGCTATCTTGTACCTGTACACCTCTGAAATATTCGTTTCACTGGTTAATAATACGTCCACGCTCTCATTTTACCGGGACTTTAAAGACGAAGAAGAAAAAAAAAGACAGGGAACATAAAAAACCCAGATAGAAAACACTGCAGGGGTACAGCAGGGGGGAGTAAGGTTTATGTGTTTAAGCCAGAGGCGGAACATACAGAGTCAGCAATGTCCACTTTATAGTCTGGCTTTAACTATTTTATGTGTTGTGTTAACACACACAGTATAAAATCAATAATGCAGATAGTGTAGATAGCATTTCCATGCACTAGATAACCAGATTCGTTATCCACTTTCAACATTATTTAGAAAACATAAGCTCCAAAGCCTCTAGCACTGCACAGCAGATTCACGGTTACAGCTTTTAGAATCAGATTACTCTACGCCCACATGCCATCCTTTCTTTTATCCCCATAGTAGTTGTAGTTGCTATTAGTGGTGTGTAGCGTGTAGAGTCCTTTAGTCACTCTGTCCTTGCTTTGTCACTTTTTCTCTAAGCTTTGACAGGTTAGGACGGTAAAAACACTGCCTGTTCCAACACGGTTGGATTATGTGTGCATATTCTGTTCATGAGTGCATGTTTTGAGTGTGTACACGTTACATTTTGTCACAAGAGAGCTGGTGAGCGGGATTGAGAGATGGAGTGAAGGAGAAGGGGTAAGATGTAAAGCACAAAGCAACAACTGCCTGTTCACCTGCTGAAGGTGTCGGAACAATGCTATTGTTTCAGGGCAGAGTTGTCAGTGACTACGATTCCCCCCCCACCCCTTCTGCTCTCTTTCTTTTTCTCTCCCTTGTCACCCCCTTCCTCTTCTTCTCCCTACCATTTCATCACCACAGAGGGAAAAGCGATGGAGCATTTCGTCTGCCGGAGGTGAAAAGAACTCGTCGAGTGTAAGTAGAGGGGTTTCTGGCAGAGAGAGAGGGCGAAAGAGAGGGATGAGATGGGGCTTTGGGGCAAGGAGGGAATGAAGGCAAGGCAGAGATGGCAAAAGGGAATGGATAGACACGCAGTTGCAGCACAATCACGTTAGCCTAGTCTCCCAGGGATGAAGTTGGGCTTAACTGCAACATTACCCACACTCCTGCATTACAAAATGTTCCTTCGCCAGCATTTAGCATGCAAATTGGCTCCCAGATTATGCCTTTTGTATTCATTTTACCGACTGTCAGGCTGTGACGCAGGGAGAATGATAATCAGGCAGATATTGCCCCCTAGCGCTCCGGCGACGACCATCACACTGCAAGGGGGGGAGGGAGTGCTGTGTTACTGCAGATCAATGACACTTGTGTGTGTGTGTGTGTGTGTGTGTGTGTGTGTGTGTGTGTGTGTGTGTGAAGAGATAGACAGGGATTGAGGGTGTAAATAGCTCAAAGTGAATTACATCTGAGTACTTTATAAGAGTTGGGGGCGATGAAGGGACGGTGGGATTGTGGAAAAAGAAAACAAAATGAAAGGAGATATCTGAGTTGCAGAGAGATAGAGATGAAGAGCACATACAGTAGTGCTCTCTCGAATGGATTATGCATATAGGAATAGGCACATAGAGCGCTCATTGTAGGATGTGTTGCAATGCAAGATATACTCTGTGAATATTCAGCTCCATGAAGACCAAAAAGCTCTGCTGCAGCTAGGTCCATCATGTCAGCGAAAAGCACCACAAGTAGTCGGTCTTGTTTTAGTTTTTTTGTCTTTGTGTGTTTCACTCCACCAAGAGTCATCTGGGCCAGCGATCCCTCATGGTTTTCCCAGCTCGTATCTGCTAAATCTTTATCTCGGCGAGATAACGAGTCTGATTTGAATAATGGCCCATATCTGATGCATAATGTTACCTCTAATTCCATTTTAGCTAATCCCCCAACATGTATTTTGCATGCATGGTGGGCACATCAGTGGACCACATGCACATCCATCCTGGAAGGTTTCATCATCAGATCCTTTTATCAGTCTAAAAAGTCACTGATTGGTAGAGGTGGGAGATAAAGAAGACAGGTATCATAGTAATTGTTTTTGATGATAGAAAAATAGAAAGGTGCCTTAAACTACAGATATATGTGTTCCTGCTTTTCACTGTTTGTGAGATTAAATCACTTCTAAGAAATGGCTGTGTGTGTGTGTGTGTGTGTGTGTGTGTGTGTGTGTGTGTGTGTGTGTGTGTGTGTGTGTGTGTGTGTGTGTGTGTGTGTGTGTGTGTGTGTGTGTGTGTGTGTGTGTGTGTTTTGCAAAGGTTAGGGATGAAATTTAGCTTCTGTTAGTGCATATTGTATGTCCAAATATTTATACTGGCCAAGGCAATGGTTTCCAGGTACTTCATTTAAAGGACAATTTCATCTTTTTACAATTTGGGTCTTCTTTTTTACTTTTGCTAATGCTCTCCTCACCAAATTCAATTGATGACATTTTTGCTGCAAAGTCTGACATGGCAAGAAACACTTGGTGGTCAGATGATTAGACATTTTGGAAAAAAACAATTTTGTTCATTTATTGAATTCACTTCATTTGGAGATAGAAGCAAAAGTAAGTGCACCCAGAATGCCTCTAAAAGCCAGCTGTGTGAAATCTGATGAATTGCCTCAAGTGATGTCACTCGAGGCAGTGTCCGTAAGGGCTGAAGACTTCAGAAATTGAAAATGAAAAAAACTCTTAGGGTGTGGAGTTAGAAAGAAGTGAGATTACCAGATGTCAGTTTTTTAAGGTAATCATTTTGCTATTCGTCTTTATTTTATTTTTAAATAAGTAAGTAATAAATAATTTGGTTAATCTAACTTCTCGTATTTTCTTGCCCTGCCAGACAACCCTTCAGTGATGCATGCAGATACAGAACAAAATAAGATCCAGTTTGTATGAAACCAGAATGTCCCTTTAACTTAGATTTTGTATCTTTTTTTTCTTTTCTTTTTTTCTACATCCACGTGGTGCCTTCATATGCATCTTATTTTTCCTTATATGGCCCTTTTTCCTTGTCTTCTTTCTGCATCAGGACAAGTCCACCCCGGAGGACCAGAGCTCCTGGGACAGCTTCAAGAACATGACCCCCGAGCTGTCCATCGTGCCTGGGGAGCAAAAGGACCGGATGGAGCTGCACAATAAGAACTGGGACTCCTCCTCAGCTAACACGCCTGACTCGTCCGAGGGAGACTTCCAGACTGAAGTGTGAAGACACACACACACACACACGCATACACACACACTCCACTGAATACACCCACGCTCATTGCCGAGGCGAACTTCTGAAAAGCTATACATACTGTAAGTACATGATTTCTCGCAAAGATCTCACACACACTGCTCCCCGTCTCCTGCAATGTGCTCCTGTTGGATCCCATACTGTATTTGTTTACTGCTGCTGAGGACAGACACGGAAAGAAGACTGTTCTAAACTATATTTTCGCAAAGACTATTGAAAAGAAAGAACAGGGGCTTGATATGTCTGGGACTGAAGAAATTTTTTAAATGAACTTAAAAACTTATGAAAAACATATTTCTGAGAAAAAAAAATGTCTTGATTTTATTCTGGAGAAAAAAGAAAATCTCTTTCAATTGTTTTGATGATTTGGGGAGGGGGGGAAGAAAAAGAATATTTCTGCACCATTGAGTTCTTTTCATAGCAAGGGGGGGGAAATCTCACTGAGGTTTCTCACACCGGTAGCCCCCCTAGGCACCCTGCTTTCATTTATTTCTTTTTCCCTTCTAATGGATGACGGAAGCATTTGATCTCTCATTCTTTCCTTTTTTATTTAAAGTTTTTTTTTCTTGTCATTTTGGACGGATAGGGGATGGGGGACGGGGGAAGAGCTGCTCATTGAAATGTGCCATCCTCACTGCTTTTTTCAGGTTCCAGTTCAACAATCCCATCCATCCATTCCTCTCACATCCTCTGTGTCAACACTGTATTCCCCCTTATTTGTGTATTTTCTATGGTTTAGTTTAAAAAAAAAAATGTCCTCCTCTATGGTTTGAAACTTTTAATGAAAAAAATAATACGATTGAAACAACTGTTCAAGAAGAATTGATTTTCAAACTGGTTTGATTTCTGCTTCAGCTGCCTTTTTTTCATTTTTTTCATTTCCTGTGAGAATTAACCCATGTGGAACTTCAAAAACAGATTCAGGACACACACACACACAGCACATAAATGTGAGCTTACTTTCTGAGGTAATGTGTGCCGCATGCTATCCACCCACGAGGGAAAAGGATAGTGATCGTCATGCAGATTCTTGCATATCCTTCTTTTTTTTCTCCCAGTGCTTGGAGATAAAAGCCTTTAAAGATTGCAGCATCTGAATCTATTTCAGCCATCACCAATCACAATGAAAAAGAGAATATCTCAGTAATTGTCGACCCAAATGGAATCTGTGCGAACTCTGTTTAGCATCTCTCAAAAAAGTACTCATATGCCGCCGAGTGAAATATAAATCGGTTTAGCGGCTGCTTGCTCTTCTCCTGTAACTGAGGGAATATTGTTAGCTTCACATGACCTAAGGAGGTCTTTCAAGCCAATATGTCAAACTAGATACAACCTGAGCCGAATTGTCTTCTTTTCCCAAGAACCCCATCATGCATTTAAAGATAAACATGCCTTCCTTTGCTTTTGTCTATTGGCTCCTTCTCATCTCCCCTTCTCCTGCTGCCCACCCAGCGTCGTGCTACAATAAGGCATGAAATCTTAATGTTAGCAGTGAAGCCAGATGTTTAATTTCTTCTTCTCATGGATCCCTGTCAGTGTGATTGTATACTGTACTTATGAGCACAGCAGAAAGAGAGTGAAATAGAAAGTCAGAGATGGAGTCAAAGAGGTTATGATGCTACAAGGTGGCAAACTGAAGAGGAAAACGGCAAAACAAAAGAAAAGCCAGTGGTGATGCTACCGGCATGACATTCTAGATCCGTACTTCTGTCGCTACAAGAGGACAACCATTTTCCTGCTGTTGCTACGTAAGCACATCAGTCCTCCGCACACCGACAGAGAGAACGGGTCAGAGTCCAGGATGAATTCAATAGATGGCTCTATGACTTTTCTGTCTATGTCCAAAGCGGCTCCCATTAATCTAACAGTTTGTAGAAAGAGGTGAGAGACAATTTAGGGAGAAAAGAGAAAATTGTAGCCACGGGGAAAAAGATCCGAAAAATATGTAATGAGAAGCTAGAGGCAGGCAAAGATGCAGATTAAGAAGGGGAGTGCTCAAAACAGTAATTATCCGGGGGATGGCGATTTGTCCTGACATTTTCCAATTCAGCCCTCAAACCATCTGTTTAAAGATCCCTAATGTGGTAGTAGAGCGGCACGGCGCAGATGGTGAGACGAGTGCGGCCTTTCTAACCTTTCAAGCTAATCAGCTGATAGGCGAACCTACACCCTGCTCACTCTCAGAGGAGCCAGATAGGACAGACAGGTTACAGAGCGAAGGTCACATTCACTTCACCTTCCGTGAAGCTGGGGATCCAGATCTACTCTACAGTGTGTCCAAACGTGGAAAAAAAAGCCCGTCCGAGTACAATGGGTGTTAATCTATAGCAGAGCAAAACATCTGTCTCAGGGGAAACAGATTTGACCTTTACACAGACACCCTAGGTTTTTCATTTATAAAAGTGGACATTTTAGAGAGAATGCTCAACATGAGTTCTCTACAAAGCCTTGTTCCGATGATAACCTATTAAATGGGATTTAAAGAAAGACAGAGAAAGTAATGTGAATGTTTGAGATTTTGTTACTTACCTCTTCAGTTGGTGAGCTTTTCCTTATTTTGAACAGTATGATGAGGGCTGGACTTTAAGTTTTCATCTTCAGGAACGGTAAGTGAGATGCTGCTTGATTGATTGGGATTGAGAGTGAGATGTCTGACCGATCAACACAACTAAGGATCATCTTACAATTTTACACTTGTCTTTTCTATGATAAACTCTGGTTATGATGTGAATGCTAACATATGAAGTTGATGGTAAGAGTATGTTAGTATGGCATGTTGTGATCCTTTAAAAAAAAAAAAAAAGAAAATCAGGGCAAGCCACTTTACAAGTTAAGGTGGATGCCAGCTCTAAACCCTACTATGCTCACCTTCACCTCCTCCCTTCAGCCTTTCGATGCTTAGGTGTTAACCCACTGCTACAACCATCCAACATTCCAGTTGATTTATTACTGAAACCCCTCCCTTTCCTTTCTGTCTCTCATTTTTGTTCTTTTTATACATACGATTGTACAAAGTAGTCCTCTAATGTTTTCATAGTGTCTTTTTATATGAAAATAAATTTTCAAATATATCTCAGTGTCTCATATGTGCATACGCGCTGCTTCAAGGGCATCTGTGGATGAGAACAACTAGGCTCTTCCTTGATTTGCAGTGTACTCGCAATCCCATGTTTTCATAATATCACTCAGGGTGTTGAGCATTACCCAGAAGCATTGAAGCTTAACTGTGACCAATCAGAGGCCCTGCTGGTCTGTCTGAAAATGTAAGAGGAACAGTTCTGTGGGTTTGAAGTCATGTTGCACTGGAATAACCAAGGGGTGGAATGTCAACTCAAAGTGATTATTTCATAAAAAATGTATTAACTTTGAGCAATATTTATGCTAATAACAATCCTCTTCCAAAGTGGATTTTCCCCAAAATGGTTTTGTTATGTAACATGGAAAAAACTAGTCGCAGTGGACAGGCTTTGATAGTCCAGTCAGCGCTGCTGGAATGAAGGAACAAGAGGCAAGAGATAACACCATGTGCATGCCTTAGTCACTCCACATTTGCCCTCCAAAGGGGCTTATGGGTAATTAAGTGTGGATGAGTCTGCCCGTGGAGCTGCCATCACTTACCCTGTAGTAAGGCCACAAACTGGAACTTTCCCAAGGGAGTGAGAGGGATGAGAGAGAGGTCAAAGGAGAGGGAAAATAGAAAAGCCAGCCCCAAGCAAAAATGCATGGTGACAGAGAGAAGGCAAGGAGGTGGCTATTCACATTACCGCTGGCAGTAGAGTCACAGTGATTAGAGTGGCTCCTGGTTATTTTTCCCTGAGGTTTTTGGTTAATTAAGTGTGGTACTGGTGTGTCACCAGTGACCTAAGGAGAGAACCTGCTGACACATAATATAGGGAGACAAAGTGAACAGTGGACAGTCATAAGTTGGTGGTGGAAGAGATAACACATTTCAGCTTGACTGAGGCTGTGTCCACCAGGGATCTCTGTTAGTGCTGCATTTTGCTTTATTTACAATAAAGACAGGGCACGCTATTGAGTGTTCCTGACAGCGCTGGGAGGAAAGCATGTTTTAGTGCCCAGAACAGCAAGTCCTGAAAGTTTAATATCGCGGAGTCGATCACAAGAGCAATGCAAAGAGTTCCACTGTGGCTTTAATAGTGACACAGCAGGAAGATGAAGCATTCAACTTCCCATGCATAGTCAAACTGATGAGATTCTTTTTTCTGTGTGTGTGTGTGTGTGTGTGTGTGTGTGTGTTGTGGCTACATATTCTGTAAAAAGCAGTTATTGTTGTAATGTTTTGTCTTGTTATTCCCAGGGATCACTGCACAGAAGGCTCGCCAGTACTGTGATGTCACCCCCTAAACAAACAGACAATATCAACTAAGGTACATCCTGCATCATTACCTAATCATGTGACCTTGTCTTGCACAGTTCCCCTGGGTCTAAATCTAAAGACCTTTATTGTTTATATTGCACCTCACATGGTGCATATTTCAACATAAAGCTGTGTTTTTCATAATGCTATCACAAACTAATTAACACACAGCAAACCTGGGCCATGAGGTGTTATTCCAGCATAGCTGCTGTGTGCATTGTACTTGATGGAAACCTGGAGGCCACATGGGACATAATACAGGAGATGGTGCTGTGCCCAAGGGCTCCTGGGAAGCTAATCCAGCTATAATCAGATATATGTAGTGAAATAAAAAGTGTAGTATCTGTTCAGTTCCCACTTTTACTTCACTATTTACAGTACTTTAGCAACTATACAAAGTATATATAATAACTTAAAATGATCTGTTCTCTTAAAAAGTAATAGTTGTAACCACTGGTTAAGTGGTGTTGGTAGGTTATACACTCACCGCTGCGGTGCCATTGCCGCTGGTGTAACGCCGTTTTCGAAGGTTAATTCCGTCTGATGCTCCGCCCTCTGTAACTTTTATCAGTGTTATTGTTGTTAGATGTTTAAAAGGGTGCCTTTATTTCACATTTGTAGTTGTGTTTGCCCAATTAGCTAGTTACTAGTGTTTTAGTTCATATCAACGACGTTTCATTTACGGGATTGTTCTGGTGCCGCCGGTCGTTCCGCTGGATGTCCCTCATTTTTGGGCGGCTGTCTGTCACCTTCCTGCTTTCTTTGTGTTGTCATTCTAAACTCCGCTCGATGAGGGGCTAGAATATTACTTTCTAGCCCCTCCCATTCCGAGCGCATTTCAACTCCTACGGTGGCCGAACACGAAATTAGCTCTTAGTATCTCCATTGTTTACACGCAGCTGTTCTAGCCACTCCAATTGGTCTTGGTTGCTTTGCCTGTCACGTTGTCGTTTTAATTCTCTTTTTCGCTTCCCTGGCGAGTAATCTCCCCCTGGCATTCGTCACGGTGAGTTTAAAAGTGCGAAAGGTAGAGGTATGTCCCTCTTTGGCTAATTTATTTTAAAGATGGAGGCGCTACATGGCTGCTGTCATTCGAGCGACTCACTCGTATGTATTCTGAATGATTCTAAATGGCAGATTCTACGCTTACGAGAATACCAATGCCACAGATTACATAAACATCGTAACATGATTGCAGCTTTCCTTTGAGTGATGTGCATTGCAACGGATCTGTGTAGCTATTGTATACGGTAATGCACAAAGGTCTGAAAAATGCGCAATCTGAAGTGTGAGAGCTAGCAAACATTGACAATTTGAGAAAAAAGCTGTGAAAAACAAAAACATAATAAGTGCCTGGTGAACAAGGCCTCAGGCTGTTTTGACTCAGCAGTGAGATAATTTTGAGTGAGAGCACGGGGAGATGGAGAGTGAGAAGGACTAAGATTGACAAGCAAAATCATAAAACAAACAAAACAAACACCAAAGGGAGGACAAACAAAGAGCACCTTTGGAACATTGAGGAATTTGGGCAAAGTGACAGTGTGAGGTACCTTGGGAGCCTGCCACAACTTGAGTGAGTGGAATGACATGTCTCTCTTTGACACTGCAATAAAGTGAAAGTGTGCAGGGCATGCAAGGATGAAGTGTAGGTCCTGAGACAGGGAACAGTGAAAATCCATTGCTTTAATGGTTGTAGCGTGTCTAGCTGTCCCTCCTTGGTGGCTGACAGATGGTTCTGTCCCACAGGCTTTGATGCCATGCTGCTCAGAAAGGACACTGAGAATGAAGCAGACTGGCAGATTAGAAGGTAGGATGGTGTGGACAAAGCCAGAGTGGACAGGAGCGCAGATGAAAGTACAAATTAGACGCAAAGAATGGTTATGTTGATTACTTTTCCTTGAGGATATAATGAAAAGGAGAAGATCGCATAGTAAACTGAGTCACCTGAACATGTCTAAACCAAAGCCCTTAATAAGCCTTTTGGACAATGTCATAGACATCTTATTTCTGATGTTTGACTAAACAGCTTATTCCTATCTGTGCTGTTTTGGAACAGATCCCTGACTTGTTTGCAATGCCAACATTTCAGTTTTGGCCCAGTTATTTGGTGCTGATGGCACAGCCAGACTGCTCGATTGCCTTTCCACAATGGCATTAGATGGCTGTCCATATGAAATGCCCTTCCATTTCATTCCCCATCCAAATTCTGGATCTGCTAATCCATTGAGTATCTAAGTCCCCATCATACCGTCCAGAATAAAACACAAGTGTCCTTTGACACTTTGAGGGTGATTTATTCAGAGCTGAGGTAAAGGACTCATTGAAGCTTCTTTTGGCTCCACCAAGCTCTCTCCACAAAGCACTCTTCACATATCATGGCAGCCTACATTTAGTCAAAATGAATTGCCTCTCCACACTGCCAAGGGCTTCTCGAAACACTGGCATAATTCAGTGGTAGGCTTAAGCTAATGCAATCTACCACAGCCTCTCTCACATGCCGAGAGATGCAGCGCCTGAGACTTGCTGGATGTTTAACAGCTACTTAAAACCAAGAAAATAACACAGGATGAGGCTGTGCAGGCGGCTTTAAACCTCCAGGCTATCTGCAAGAAGACATGGTGTAGGAGATACGCTGACAGGGACAGGGAGGGGAAGAGTCGTGATGTGCCCCCACACGGGTCTGAGTAATGAGACAGCCAAGCCGGCCTCTCGAACTCTAACTTTCCAATAGCGGTCAGTAGTGAGGAGTCCAAATGAGGGCAACCACCTCCAGACCTCCCACATGCACTTTAGTCATTCTTTTTGTGTGTGTGTGTGTGTGTGTGTGTGTGTGTGTGTGTGTGTGTGTGTGTGTGTGTGTGTGTGTGTGTGTGTGTGAGTGAGTGAGTGAGTGTGTGTGTGAGTGAGTGAGTGAGTGAGTGAGTGAGTGTGAGTGAAATCAATGTTCGGAATCCTGACATCCATTTGACCTGGATAGAGAGCCAAGGAGTGATTTTTGTTCTAGTTTAACATTCTTTTTAGAGTTAAAATTAAAAAATGTTTATCAATCTCTCGAATGGAACTGTAGTCAGGATCATAGACTGTATATAAAGATGGACGACGCATCTCCACTTCCTCCCACTGTACAAAAATAAAGACAAAATATCTCGGATACAGGCACTGCCACTTGGGTGATTTTGAGCCAAAGTCTGTGCAGTAGTGATCGGACGGTGGAGCCGCGGTTTCAAAGTCCATACCACTGGGGCTCAGGAGGTAGAGCGGGTCGTCCTTTAAGCAAGACACTAAACCCTAAGTTTCTCCTGAGCACCTTAATTGCATGGCTGCTCCGCCACCATCGGCGTATGAATGTGTGTGTGGGCGGATCAACAAGAGGCAAATTGTAAAACACTTTGTTCGGTAAGGCAGAAAGGCGCTATATAAATGCAGTCCATACACCCATCCGACCAATCGCGAGTCACTTACAGCTGTCAATCATGATGTTAAACCCTGTTTTTATGGCGTCAAAAAATTAATTGAAACCAAACTTATCAGAAAAATTGACAGTTCAGAGCTACCTAAAATGACAGAAACCATCTTTGGGAAAAAAAATAAAAAATTCTGGTTTGGCCCCTAACATGGAAGGGGTGGGATTTATGACATATACTGCTATGGAACCCAACCTCTAGGGGGCGATTGAGATGTTTTGGCTTGGGGGTGTTGTCACATCCCTCAACTTTAAATACAGTCTACGGTCAGGACGTATTTAGCCTAGCAGAAACACTGGATGTATAAGGAAATGCTGGCTGACATCTCTAGAGCTGTCTTATTTAGAAAGAAGCATGTTTTACCTGTAATTAAAGAGAAATGAAAAAGGCAATTGGTGATTTCAGAATGCGCTAAGTTTTGGAGCTATACCTTAAAGGTCCAGTGTGTAATGTGTTTAGTTGTTTATTATCAAAATCTGTGTTACCCGTTGACAAACTTTGTCTTTTTCATGAATATTTACCACCACCATCAATTCCAAGTATTCCTTTTGGCTTGAAATTTTACATTTGCATTCGCATGAACTGGGGTAGATGCTCCATATTCATGCGCCATCTTGAAAGGGGCAGGATGGTGGCTCAGTGGTTAGTGCTTCTCCCTCAGAGCAAGAAGGTTTTGGGTTCGAATCCAGGTTGTTCCGGGCCTTTCTTTTCCTCAGGGTGCTCTGGTTTCTTCCCACCATAAAGACATGCATAGGTAAGTAACTAGGACTATAGTTGAAAATTAGCCAGCTGGCTAAAACTGGTGCATATACTGAAATGTTGATTAATGTGAATTGTCCTAATAAATAAAAAAATCTTAAATACATTAGCTGGTAAGGGACATACAGGACATACTGCTCTGCCATTCGTGCTTTCGCTGTCACATGATAAAGTCACAGGTGCTGCTAATGCTGCTAATGGGTATCGTAGCTTCCCGGCCCCGGCAAGTTTGAAGAAGTAAACATGGAGGACCACACATATTCAAAATCCAAATTTCAGGAACAGGAGTCTTCTTCTTCGCCCAGAAAAAGAAAATGGATATTGAAAAGAGCAAGAGACCAGCTTTTTGAAGCGTGAAGGCTACCGTAGCTGTAATACGTACTTTGAACTGCGTGCTGCGAGAGAGTTGATTGCGAAATATGATCTCAATGCTAGATGGGAGAAATTCCTACGCATTGGACCTTTAACAAGGCAAAGCATGGCAATGCAAGGCAGCTTTATTTGTATAGCACATTTCAGCTTTACATAAAACATTAAAATGCAGTTGAAAACAATAAAAACGGATAAAATACGAGATTTTAGAACGCCAGTGTGGGACAATGTATGAGCCGTTGCGCTATAAACGTAATCCACCCGCAATTCTTGCCGTTCCCAGAACGGCCGGTCCCACTGGTCTTACTTTTTAATTCTCTTTATATGCTTACATAGATTGTCATACAGTTCCAATTTTCAACAATGTAACTTCAGTAACAATTGAAAATATAAAAACAGCTAAAATACAAGAATAAAAGTTACAGTGCAGTATAAGAAATGAATAATTACTTAAAGAAAGGCAGCATCAAAAAGAAAGGTCTTCAGCCTTGATTTAAAAGAATTGAGAGTTGCGGTGGACCTGCAGAATTCTGGGAGTTTGTCCCAGATATGTGGTGCATAAAAACTGAACGCTGCTTCCCCCTGTTTAGTTTTGACTCTGAGGACAGAAAGCAGACGTGTCCCAGACGATCTGAGAGGTCTGGGTGGTTCATAACGTAGCAGAAGATTAGAAATGTATTTTGGCCCCAAACTGTTTAGGGCTTTATAAACCAACAGAAGTATTTTAAAACGCACATGCTAAGCTAGGCTACTTGAGAGTCCTGGCCATGTATTTATAAAGAAAAATCAAACAAAATTAGAATTTTTCCAAAATTGTAATACTTTTCCACACACCCAGCAACAATATCCGCAAGTGTCCTGTGTCAGCAGATAATCATTTGAGCTAGGGAAGTGATGTAGCATTTCAACAATATGTAGATTCTGGAGCTTTCCGGGAAATAAATCAGAACCAAATTATACAGTTCTGTATTGGCAGCAATCCTTTTGGAACTTGAAGTAGAGATGTTCAAACATTGTATTGAGTGTTAGGCAGCATATGAATATCTTCTTTTTATATTACTGTGTGTGTGTGTGTGTGTGTGTGTGTGTGTGTGTGTGTGTGTGTGTGTGTGTGTGTGTGTGTGTGTGTGTGTGTGTGTGTGTGTGTGTGTGTGTGTGTGTGTGTGTGTGTATATTTATGTGCATACATAACCAAACACATCACCCTCTTCCTTACCTTCAAACAAAGCTAAGGGAAGCAAATACCTCATAAATACTATCACCAACATGCAGACAACATAGGTTGGATCCCTCATTCTCACTTCACCTCCTTTTATCCCTCTGCTGTATTCAAGAGTGGCCTGAGATAAAAGCTGGTTGCGTTCTGGGACCCCATCTCACCCCTGAAGGAGTGGAAATATTATTTGATCCCACTCAAAGAGCCTCTCTGTACCAAGTCAAGCCAACCCACTGCAATACAGGAATAGATCCCTCCATCATCTTCCCTGCCTTCCTATCTGCCATCCCCCACAGTGAACCATCCCAACTGGGAAAATTGGTTTTGATTTGCAATGCACACACACACAGACACAGACACACGTCTTTGCACAGTGTCGGTATGGCATCTGTCACAAACGAGCATATGTAAATAGACTGTTCTGTAAAACCTGTGTGTGTGTGTGATTCCCTTATTTGTTTTTATGTGTCACAATCTTTACTGTGTCTCACTGTATAAAACCAGTTAGTAATTTCCAAAAATACCTGACTAATATATTTTAAAATACAAATCTAATTTTGACATTATGTGAAAATGGAAAAAACACTGTATTTTTTCCACAGGGCCTTTACAGTTGAATTGCTATGTTATACTGCTTTAATGTCCCTCTACTGTAATTAACACAGGTTAAAACAACTCAGCTAGCCAGCTAAATGTAGGTGCTCGAAATTTTAAATCAAAGTAAGTATCCCATTTGTTAATTATTGCTAACATTTATTGTATTTGGGTGGACATTTGCAATCATAACAGTGACAATAATAGTGTTTTTGTTTGTGTGCAGAGAAGGCAGATATTGTAGCTAAGGTTAGGTACCTAAAGTAGCTAGCAAGGTAATTAGCTAGCTGGTGATAGATAGATAGATAGATAGATAGATAGATAGATAGATAGATAGATAGATAGATAGATAGATAGATAGATAGATAGAAGTTCAAACATTAAAAGTGAGGCGAGTGACTATTACTGCCATTTTTAGCAGCATCATAGCCTTCCCATTTGCCCTAGTGGAAAACATTTCTGTGTTCATCCATGCCATTAAGACGGACTATGTATGCCTCTTTCCTCGCCCCTTGTATAACAGATGAATCACTGCGAGTTACCAAAGAGAAACATGCATTACCACTGCCTGACTTTTAAAAGTGACCCTGAATGTCATCTTAAAACTGACTCAGGCTGTTAAACGAAAAACATATTAAAATGAACATGAATAGAAAAATATCATCTTTTTTTTCACATAGCAATCCTATTCAAAGAGATGTGGTACCTTCAGCACATGTAAAACAAAGCACCTGTGCCATTTGTACAGAAGTGATTAATGTTGTGATTATTGAACAGGGTCTGTTCTTATTAGATTCTGCTCCCTCACCAGAAGCAACTTGTTCCAAGGACCTCATTCATTTTTAAATAGTTAAGAAAAGCAAAGCCTGTTGCAGTTCAAATTAAAAGTGCTAAAAAGAAGAGAAAGAAAGCTTTCACACACTGTCACTCTCCACGTGTACTGGAAATTATAAAATATCCCAGTTGAATTACTTATTTCATATTTCAATCGGGAGAGACAAGTGAATGAAGTAAAGATGAATGTTTATTATAGAAGATGATATGTAATAGTTAAGTCTTGGCAGAAAGTCTTTGACGCTTAGAATCTACAAGGTGATCAACAGCCAGATAATAGGTGGAGATTGAAACCCTGATATCTAAGGTTCATTTGCACTAACGTGTGTACTTTTTGGCAGCCTGAAGGCTGCCAAAAAGTACTGATGCGGTCTGATGCGGTCACTGATGCGGTCAACAGTGTTGCCGTAGTGAATCGGACTCCAGCTGAAGTTTATTTAATTTATATATGCTTGATATATGTATTCTAGTCCTAATTATAGGCTTCTATTGCAATCTCTTAGGCCTACATGTAGGTGTACTTATATTTAAATAAACACACGGTAGCGGTCTGGAGTTTATGCAGTGTCTTTTATTTTACTCGAGTCAGAACGAGGCAACAGCTGAGGGAGAGCGTCTCCTGACAGCACAGGGGCTGGAAAAACAAGCCGAAATAACTCAGTCAATGGCAGAAATACATCATTCACTTGAAAGAGAAACAAAAACCTGAAGAATAAATAAAAATGTTGTGCATCATCATGTTTCCTGTATTGAATATTATTGCCAAACATAACACTATAGGCTGCCTTTTAAAAGCGAGGAATAATATCCTGTCTCATTTGTATATGCTCCAGTTGGGGTGGGCTGGACACTGCTCTCTGGGCATCGGGTCATCTGGCTCCATCACTACATTTATGGCACCGTGTCTTCCGGCGCGATGTTGTGCAGAACCCCACAGGCTAAAACAATGTTGCAGACCGGCGCATAGAGGTCTTCTAAAAGAGCCAGATCAGCCATTGCCGATAAGTGATCAACTGATGACTTCTCCTTCTCCTGTTAAACTGATTATATGCTGCACCGCAAGTCCACACTGACTCCAAAACTTGCGTACACAAGTTCAGACCAGACGTGAGATTTTTTCGCAGCCTACGCTCATGTTCAAATTGATGCCGAGCTTTGCGTAGGAATCGGCGTACGCCCGTCCTACGCCTGTTTTAGGTCGTACGCACGTTTCATAAATGAGGGCCCTTGAATGCAGATGTATGAGAGACAAAGAAGGCCTAAGCAAGTAAAAGTACTGAACTTGTGCTAGAACTTCATTTGTCAGTTCAGTCATTTTTGCAGGTTTGCGTGTACTGTAACATCTTGAGTTGAGTATTGTTATGCACCTTTTTCAAAATACCTTTTTGATACACATAAATCCAGGAGAATTCTAGTTGTTACTGAGGCCAGACCATAATGAAGCACTGACCACTTTAATACAGTTGAAGAAGATAAGAATGTTAGTCATCTTACATTTTAGCCTTCTGTTTTAATGGTGTAGCCTAAAATACCTCAAAAATATAGAAGAAAATAACTGACCTGCGGCTGTATTTCATCTAGCCACTTATTAAGGTATTCTAAATGGCACTAAATTGGTCAAGCTACGTTTCCTTCTAAATACTGTAGCTGCTGGGAGTAACGGCTATAACATAATCATCCCATGTTATGTGTTTCATAGACAGTTGCCATGCTCACAGTGACTTAAATGTTGATGAGTTACTACTGTAGTTAGTTAGAAATGATTTTGATTCATTTTAAAATTTTAAGGTGTCTCCAATTTTATACATGAACCCAACTATAAGTAAAACGCAAGACTTGTCAATTATGTGTTAGGCTAAATGTCAGCTTTTAACGGTTTTAGCAAAGTGACCTGCCGATGCCAATGAAAATGGAAGCAGCTTTTACTTTCTTACCCCAATTTGTTCATGAAGACGGGGATATTTTTAAAGAGCTTGGTAACTAGATCAATTATGTACCAGATATGCTTCTGCATTAATACATTTTACCCACTTCATTCCAGATCCTGTAAGGAATGTGAAAACACAACAGTCAGTCAAGGGTAGAGACTGCAGAAATTGACTGAAAAACATCTACTATAAGTATTAGGCCCTCTTTTATTTCCTTTAACCCAAGCAAGACTGTTAAGGTTCAAAGTTCATTATTAACCTTGGACTTCAAGGTCCATTAAGTAGCTGTACTGGAGCTTTCAACCATGTAACACAGTCTTCATCATCATATTTGTGTTTGCTCAATTGCCATGGAATTGTAGCTGTAGCCTCTACAGTAGGACCTATCATCCATGTTGATTTAAAAGTGACACTGTCAAAAGCTCCAGAACTGCTACTAAATGTATTGTTAGCTAAGCAACAATGTTTTTTATTATTGGGGAATATATATATATATATATATACTCACCTAAAGGATTATTAGGAACACCATACTAATACCGTGTTTGACCCCCTTTCGCCTTCAGAACTGATTCAAAGTAGCCACCCTTTGCTTTTTTTGATAAATCTGCAAACCCTTGGTGTTCTCTCAATGAGCTCCATGAGGTAGTCACCTGAAATGGTTTTCACTTCACAGGTGTGCTTTGTCAGGGTTAATTAGTGGAATTTTTTCCCTTATTAATAAAAAAGCAAAGGGTGGCTACTTTGAAGAATCTAAAATATAAGACATGTTTTCAGTTATTTCACACTTTTTTGTTAAGTACATAATTCCATATGTGTTCATTCATTGTTTTGATGCCTTCAGTGAGAATCTACAATGTAAATAGTCATGAAAATAAAAAGGAAACGCATTGAATGAGAAGGTGTGTTCAAACTTTTGGCCTGTACTGTATATATATATAACAAAATTGATACTACTCTGTGTTAACCTTGCCATACATGTCATTGCAGATAATACTTAACATGTGATACAATTAAATGTATTAGGGAGAGGCCCAACGCCCAGACCATGGAACACAAATGGTGAAGCTCAAAGGGTAATGTTTTGAGGCATTTCTGATTTTCAGTAATGCTATCGTATATGTTTAATCAGTTACACTGCCATAAAAAAAACCTACTACATACATAGTCAAAATATATATAATTTCTCTTTAATAGATAAGATATTATTAACCGCCCCTAATGTTCCGCCCATGCTCTTGGCTCTATTCTGCACGTCCTGCAGCAGCTGGTGCTGGCCCTGCTTCATCAGCAACTCTGTCAGAACAGAAAATTGGTGCTTGAAATTAGTTATTAAGGAAACACAATAGGCTCTCAAACTTACAAGAAGTAGCACTCACAGAACAGACTTGAGCAAGAAAGAATTCTACAACATATTTTTTGAATGGTTTCAGTAGGCACACACTCAAGCTGAAATTATTGCTAGATAAGCCAAGTTCCATAAAGGCTGTGTATCAATGAGGTCATTTTGTAAACAAGTCATGGGCAAAGGTTTCATGTACACCAACCATTTTACCATGCGTATCAGTACCATAATACTTGTGCACAGCCGTGCATGCAGAGTTAAAGATCTCAAAAAAGTCTAGAATGCATTCAGTTTAATGTTCAGTATCGGATATATGTTTGGCTGTCATAAACTTGTTTTTCAAGTCATTGAGGCCTTCAAATGTCAAAAAAAAAAAAAAAAAAAAAATGGCAACTCAAAAAATCTGTAGAACTATATACGCTCCGTGGCCCCCACTATAGCAAAGCGTCAGTATCAACCTTGAACACTGTTGCCACTAATGTGATCTCTCCTGCAATCCAAATGATGCTGCCACTGTCTCTTTGTTTGCATGGGCCTCCAGGCATCATGAGCATCACAGCAATCTAGTCAGTCAGAGTCAGTCTTATTGTCCTGAAGGGCTTCATTTACTGTTACCAATGTGGGGTCTCGAGTCGAGATACATTAATAATGGAAACCATTATTTTTCTGGGGGGTAACCATACAATGTTTTGACAATTATTGCAATACTGTCAGTCATCACACCTTCAATTAAATCTAAAACCTTTGCATATAATGCATTAGGGTGTTAGACTTGTTATTTCTTAAAGATGTTCTCCTCAAATGGACAGCCAGTAACGACATTTAGCCTTCATGCTTTGCTAACAAAACAAAGATTTGATGAAAAGAATCACTGATGAGGGTCCTTCATATATGTTTCCATTCCCATGCTTGTGAATGTTTGCTCATTATTGCTCCTGTTCACAATATAATTACTTAACGAAGGTTGGCAAAACAGTAAGGAATAGGGAGTAATCAATAAATGTGACAATAATACATAACCTTTTTTGTAATATTATAACACTAGGATGCAGGGTTGGACTGGCCATCTGGCATACCGGGAATTTTCCCGGTGGGCCGACGCACTTTTGGGCAGAATCGCCGATATAAATAGTAATTAAATAATAGTATAAATACATTTTTAATTTTTTGGCCGGGCTGGCCCATAAAGAACAGCGGCTCATTGGTTAATTTTTTCTTTATTGGCACTGGCCTGACCCAATCAAATCCAGGAACCCCCTTCCCCACTCCGTGACGCAAATTTACAAATCCCACTATGGCCACGCCTCCCGGCCCTGAGACGCGAGCTGTAATAGTTATGCTGGAAGTTTAGCATTCACGTTAAAATGGACAAACGACCACCAAAGTGCAAGGGAGGTGCAGAGAAATTACAGGAGAAAAAGATTAAGAATCTACAGGATTCCTCAAAAGTTTCTGACATGTTTGGGGCTGTAGTAGCTGCTTCAACATCAGCATTACCTGAAGCCGAGGAGTTTTTAAAGTTGCTAAACCAATATTAAGCAAAATAGTAATAACAATAATGTCAATACACTATCAAATATCAATAATAAAAAATAATAAAATACCATAAATATACAAATCATAACTCTAAGAATGAATGAATTATTTAAGTGTAAGATAAGTCTTGAGACCCCTCTTGAAGGATCCAAAACGATCACATGAACGCTGAACACTAGGCAACTCATATCATAGAATGCACTCATATTTTAAGAGGACTGTCTGCAGGGAATGTGTCTGACCAATCACGGTGGGTGTGGGCCGCCTGGGCCAAAAAATGCCAGGGCCAATTTTTTGTCCCAGTCCAGCCCTGCTAGGATGACACATTCTGAATTCAGATATTGAATATTTTTCCTCTCTAGCACTGAGCACCAGCCAGCTGTTCATGCTTTCCGTGCCAACGTCAGCATGGACGTCATCCCGCCTCTGCCACACCAGGATGATCATCGGGTTCTTTTGAAAGGCAAAACCAAAGAGGAGTGTCCCACTCTTCCAGCACAGATATGGCACTAGAGGAACCAATTAGGCACTTCTCAATGAGGTCGAGCCCAGCGGGTTGTTGCAACATTTGGGCTCCCAGCAGGTCTGTAGAGATGCATGTACAATAGGCTGTTACAGAACTCCCGCAAATCAGATTAGCTCATTTAACAGGCCACTTATAATGCCACAGTTTGCTTTAACCAGCCAAAACCCTGATGTCAGGAAATGAAGTGCTACAAGTAGGGGTGTGACGAGACACTCGGCTCAAGAGAAGAGACACGAGATTTTAACAGTATTTTAAAGAAAACTTCAATAAAGAAATATGACTGGAAAATATGTCTTTTATTCAATCGAAAGTCACAAAATGAAAAACGAGCACTGTGAAAGGTTTTGCCAATCTCAAATGACTGGCTTCTCTCCTGTTTAACTAAAATCTCCAGACCCAATAACTGCAGTGTGAGCTTCTAACTTCTAATTGAAGCAGTGTGTGACCTTCTAACTGAACTACTTTTCCACTATGTTTTTTTAGTCTTATTTTATTAGGTTGGTTGGGTGGAGGATGGGTAAAACACAGGACTTCCACCCAGGAGAGTGGGGATCGTGTCCTGCGTGTGACTTTTGTGTCTGCTGCAGACTGGCGTCTGCTGTACAGAGCATAGACATGCACGCGGATAGCTCAAAATGCGTACAGATAACAAAAGTGGAAAGGGGCGTGTATGTTTAGTCATGATGTCACGTTGTCAACGGGAAGTCTCGTCACACCTCTAGCTGAAAGTGATTCATACAAGAGAACATGCGCTGCCATCATCCTTGAGCCACACATTGATGGCACCATTTTATAAATTGCTTATGTTTATGTTATGCACTTACATTTAAATGTCAAACTCTGTCAGCATAATTGGTACCTGGTGGATTCAGCAGCACTCAACAGCCGGATGTGGTGCTACAACTCGAAGAAAAGCTCACTGCTGTAGCAAATTTCTTCAAATTTAGTCATTCAGACCATTTATATGAAACCAAATAGCACTTCTGAAAAATTGCTAAACATCCTTTTTCAAATTGCTCTCCTGAGAATGAGACAGACCTATGTGAAGGTCTATGTGAAGAAGAATTGGATGTCTTTCTAATAGCAGTCATTATGGTGCACATTAAAGCTTTGAAATGGACAGTCCATTCAATTAAATGTTTATATTTTTCTTTCTCTTCAATTACCTCAGTGGGATATGTGTATTTCCAAGCATACCACATTATGGCAAAAGTAACAGTAACCTTCTGCCAAGCAAAGAATAATACAGTACTTAATACTAGTGCCTAATTAGGATGTTGTAAGAATTTCATCAAACCACAAAATATTATGTGTTTATTGTACCGTTTTATTTAGCCATGGCAACGTGTGGGCATATTCCTAACGTCTATAGTTTATTACCCAGTTGGAAATTAATCAAAAAGAACACGCTTGTTTAATTAAAGTCTTCGCTCAACATTTTTTTCAACCAGCACGTGGTTGAAAAAAGAGGAAAAAAAAGAAATAGTGCTTTTAAACACGTTTGTAAAGATGAGTATCCTAATCTAAACGTTATATTAGTTGCACTGCCCTGATCAGAAAAAAAGAATTGCTTCTAAAAATAATGAGTTCTAAATGTGGATTGCATGAAAGGCAAATTAACATTGAATCATGGATAATAAAACACTAGGAAAAAAGGGGAATAGTAAGGTGTCACAAACTGTTCCTGCAATTCACTGAATGTAGTGTGTGTGTGTGTATATATATATGTATGTATGTATGTATGTATGTATGTATATGTGTATGTATATATGTATGTGTATGTATATATATATATATGTGTGTATATATGTATATGTGTGTGTGTGTGTATATATATATATATATATATATATATATATATATATATATATATATATATATATATATATATATATATGTATATGTATGTATGTATATAGCAAATAATGCATACGAAAAATCTGATTCACCAATTTACAAGAAGCTTGCTGCAGCAGCTGTCACACCGGACATTTGCACCATCTCCCAGGTGTCACCCATAGTCACCCATTGTTTTCAATATTGCACTTCAGACTGCTTGCAGAGACAAATGCTGGCTTGACTATCTGATCTTTAATTTGAAACTACATGTGTATTGCCGCATGTAACAATGATGCAATCGTATGAGAAGTGATTACATTTTTATTTTTATAAGTGAGAAGCTCACAGGTGGCTCTAGGCTGGCAATCCCAATTTGTTAGTCAGTGGGTCGGTCAACCACTTTGGTACTGACATAACCACTATCCTTAGCAGTATTGGAAGAATTACCATGACATTTGATACAGACATTCATGTTCCCCTGAGGAAGAATTACAGCAACTATGGTGAGTTATGGTTAATTTTATCATATTTGAAGTATGGTCTCATAATCATCATGTAATGTACAAATAGAAATTCTTATTTTGCCTCTTCCTGTTATGTGTGTGATGTAGACAGGCACATACAGTCTGGTTGTCCTCCAGACCCTCATGATGTGCTGTGTGATATATGGGGCTTCTGCAGTGGCTGATGAAGGTCATGAGAAGTCATCAAATGCTTTAGAGGCCACCGTTGAATGATGCTTCTTTATAACATGCCCAATGGCAGGTGAATGACACAGTGATGTGTCCAAGTGGACCTTAAACTGAAACCACTGGACAACATTACGACAGCCCGTTCATAAGCCTCTGGACAGCCAAATCCACAATGCTGTAAAAGTGCATATCACACATGCAATGTTTCTGGCTTCTGCCTCACTGTTAATTGGTCTGGCTTCGTGTTCTTTACCATGACAACGCATTCTCTCCTCTCCTTCCCCATCAAACCCTCCCTCGACTCTCTTTTAGATGGTCTGGTTGCCAGCAGAGGAGGGAATTTGCAGCAAATACATCTCACGCCTCCCCAGTGGCAAATTAATGCTTAAGTTGTCCCTCAGGTCAGAGAGCTGAAAACACTCATGAATGTTATGAGAAATGTTATGAGGCACTTCTAGCAATAAATGCTAGAAAGGCCAATGGATTTGAGGGATTCCTGTATTTGCATCTGTATTTAAATGTATTTTTGATTATCACCTTATCAGCACCCTCCCTTTATTTATCTATCTACAATATGCCTTTCCTCACCATCTCCCAGCTGTAAAATAACTTTCTCCCTCACTCTGTCTTAGTTGTGTCTGCCAGTACGCTTTGTGGTTAGGGGGCTGTTGTTTTTTGCAAGTAGGGGAAGAGCACGTCTTTCAAATGGACATGTCATGTGGAGCAATGCCCAGCCAGTTGCACTGGAGAGAGCCCTGGGGTGTAGAGCAGAGCAGCCAGTCAAACACAGAGGAAGAGGGGAACTATCTTTGGCTGGGCGAGTCAGGATGCTCCCTGGGCCAAACTGGATCCATGGAAGAGACGGACAGACAGTTAGAGAGATGGAGAGAGGACAGAGAGGGTTGTTTATGGTGCTGGTTAACAAATGTATTCTACTGCATAAAAAAAAAGAAGAGAGAAGCTGTGCACAATGAAATCTAGGAAATCATATGGGTTGTGCACAACAGCCCATTTTAGACTGCAAAATTGCATTTTACGAATAGCATTGTATTGTTACGAATGTATTGTAAGTTAACATTTATTTTAACAAAAGTTAAAGCTAATGGGATTCATGTATTTTTAAGATAATTAAATCCCTTCATGCTGATTGTATATGTACTGGATTTAAAGGTCCCATGACATGGTGCTCTTTGGATGCTTTTATATAGACCTCAGTGGTCCCCTAATACTGTATCTGAAGTCTCTTTCCCAAAATTCAGCTTTGGTGCAGAATTACAGCCACTAGAGCCAGTCCCACAATGAGCTTTCCTTAGGATGTGCCATTTCTGTGTCTGTAGCTATTGAGGAGGAGAGAGGGAGGGGCAAGGTGGAGGGTGGGGGTGTGGCCTTGACCAACTGCCACTTTGCTCGTTTGAAAGCCATGATGTCTCTCTCTCATGGGTGGGCCAAATTCTCTGGGTGGGCAAAGCAGAGAAAGGGGAGGTAACCTTGCTCCTTATGACCTCATAAGGAGCAAGATTCCAGAACAGCTCATCTGAGCTTTCATTTTTCTCAAAGGCAGAGCAGGATACCCAGGGCTCGGTTTACACCTATCACCATTTCAAGCCAATTGGGGACCATAGGCAGGCTGGGGGAACGCATATCAATGTTAAAAAACCTCATAAAGTGAAATTTTCATGCCATGGGACCTTTAAGTTTTTGGTTATTCAAGATGTTTCAAGCAGAATGTTACATAATAGATGCAAACATACAGTATATTTTGCCCAACACGTACCGTTTTTTTATTGCCTTAAAACTGACCCATAGTTTTTTTTTTCTGATCTGGGGACTGTAGGCATTTTGTTTTTAGTGCCATTTAAAACCATTATAAAAGACTGTTATAAAAACTATTCATTTGACCTCTGTTCTGATTTGCCACCACTACGATTTAGCTTTGGTTTAATTTAAAGGTACGAAACTATGGTTATTAAATTATTATTATTATTATTATTATTATAGTGGTTAAAGCTATGATCCTTTATAGTTTTGCCATATCAACCCTACTTTTGATATTCATGACTTGAATTTATTCAGCTATAGCCATTAAAAGTATTTAGACTCATTAGTTATCTCTCCGTCTCCATACAGTAGTTTGCATTGTCAGCGGCGGAGTCCACCATCGCGTACTGGACGAAATTTGAGAGGCAAGACATGCACACATTGTATGTACTGGTAGTTCATTTTTATTTTCAAATGTTTTCTTATATTTTATGTCAATATCGTTGACAATCCTTTTATTTTTACGAAAATGAAGTTGGTTGTTAAATGAGAGAAAAGAAAGAGAGGGAAAGGTGATGGGATTTTTGTACTCTAAAGATATGATGCAAAAAGGCATGGATTCTTGAAATAAAAATAAGAACTTATCTGCATTACCACCAGTAACCACATGCTGACTGCCTACCTAAAAGATTTTGTGGCACAACAACAAAGTCCAAGTCAACATAAATTTCATATTTCATAATTTACACAGCCACGAGAGGTCGTCAGGTTAACGTAAGTGCACTGTACTGCAAATGACCAATGATGTCTTTTTCTTGTGTTGACAGTCTTATTTGCCATATTCTAAACTGAGATGTGCTGCTTTATACAACATGTAATATATCAAAATAGACAGGGTACAAGGAGAGAAGAAAAAGAGGGGTGAAATGGGTACAAAGTGAGGGAAGACTCATCAAGATGAGAAGCAAAAGGCAACTGAGGTGAAGAAAGGGAGAGAGGTCCAGAGAGGGGGAAAGAGAAATCAACCAAGTGTGTCACTTTAACGAAGTATCATGACTGCCTCATTGTTCGTCTGTCCTCCCGACGGTTCTCCCTAGACGCTACGGTGTCATCCCTGCAGGGGATGTGTTGTTTGACTGCCGCTGAGCCCAATTCTGAACTAATTTGGGAACCTGACCTAGTGTCTGGAGGGCCCAAATGGATGACGTGGGGAGGAGATAATGTGATTCTCAAGCCTTTCCTGTGAAATTAAACAGTGCCTTGGTGTTACTAATTCGCATAAGATAGAATCAATATTTCCCATCTATTGCTCAATGTTCGCATGGTGCCCATGACTGATCTGCTATTTTCTTTACGGCAGCCGTCATTTTCCCTACATTCACCGTTTCACTATTTAAATAATAATAATGAGATGAGATATTACAGTTTTAACAACGCAACTCTTCACACACGTCTAAAAACGTGCTCAGTGCAGCGAAACTATCCTCACCGAGACCACACACGCTGTCACTCAGAACACACCGAGGATCTCGTGTACTAACGCTTTTGCGCCCACTTCAGGCGGATTTGTTTCGCAACGTGCGCTTAAAAGCATGGCGAGGTACTGTGATGTCGTGAGAGGTTTTTCTTCGCAACAGTCGGGGTGTAGGGCAGAGACCGGCCAAAATGCGGTTGCAAGCAAACAGAGGTTTTATTTTAGAGTAGTCTTTTTCAGAAAATAAACAACAACAAAACATTAACTCCAACTCAAAAACTTAATGGGAGCAAAACCACATGTTTTCACAAAGCCCTGGTAACTTAGGTTCTTTCCCCAAGAACTCTCCTCTTTGCTCTGTGCCTCTACTCTCTTTGTCTTCTCCCAGTGCATGAGCACCTGCTGTAATCAAGGGGCTGAGGCATTTGCACTTCCCCGTGCGGTGCATTCTGGGACCTGTAGTTTGGGTGGCGGCCATTTTGTCATAGGGTAGCCAGTCCTGTAGAGGAACATAGCGTCCCTCTACCACACGTCCCCTTGTGATGCCACAGTAAGTACAAACATGCCGCACTGAGGTAAAAGCGCAGACTGCCTGTAGCGGGAGCTGAAAATGGGAAATTACGCTTTTCCGTGTCATGCATATGCATTCACGGGAGGGTCAAGGGGAAAGTGGATTTTTGCCACAAGGATCACACTTTTTCAGTCGAGTGAACACGAAATCGTTAAGCGTTACAGATTACAGTTACTGGAAGAAATCAAAGATGACAATGAATCTCCGACTCAGCGTTCACATTCCATTCCAGCAGTTGTTAAACTCCTCGCTACATTACAAATATTGGCATCAGGATAATTTCAAACAGTCATAGCATCAGCAGTGGGAATATCGCAGTCTGCACTCAGCCGTATCATAGCACAAGTACTTAAGGCTTTGCTACTGCGCAATTTACGGTATAGTGGGCGGAGAAAGGTTATCCTCATCTATGAATACAAATGACTGTGGTGTTTCCATTGCTTCCACCTCCATTACTTTCTGAAAACCAGTAAGTGCACAGTTTTACTGTATGTAGTAAAGCTATATTGTTTTTTGACATTCTTTTAGCTGTGTATGTAAGCTCAGACATCTTACCTGGACATATTGGTAGCTTTGCTCTTTTACCTGTTCACTGTTTCTCTCAAATGGTACAGTGTATAACTGTTTCATTCTTACTGTATGTGGCGTTTCTTTATTTCCAAAAAAAAGTCTTTCTGAACATTCCCTTTATATACAGTATGTGTTCACTAAAAAGTCTAAAACAAGACACCTGCTTAGGATTTCAGCTGAAATTGCAATCAGCAGCGTTTGAAATGCAACAGGTTGAAATCCATTCTGTTTTGAATGTGTGGTTAACAGTTTTGACAGCAGTGTGTTAGCATTTGAACAAAGTGCTGTAAATCTACAGTGTTGTGCAGGTTGTGGTTAAAGTCATGGGATAAGTGTGTAGAGTTTTGAAAACTGTGTTCAAGTAATGAAAAACAAACTAGAGTTTGGTCCACATGGACTGCTGCAGACTGTAGTTAGAGTTTTGCACGTTACTCCAGTTGTGCCCACTGTCGTTTAGCAATCGAAAAAAAACTGTAACCATATGCATGATAAAAAAGAAATATAATTGAATGAAAAGGAGTTAGATTTATATATTATCATTGTACATCTATTTTAGATGAAACTCATTCTTCCATCCTCTCCTCCATTATGTTTTTTTTTTCAAGCAACAAGCAGATTACTTCCCCGAAAACTACCTCTATAATTACAGCAGAGCCATATAAATAGCAGGCAGCCCGCTCTTATCCCTCTCCTATCCCTCTCCTATATGTGTGTTGCTGTGTGTGGTTCAGCTGTGCGTGACTGTGTGAGGCCATGACTGGATGCTCTTAAGGAAGTGAAGCGTTACGCTAGCGGAGCGAGGAGAATTAGGTGAGAAAAAAACTGAATGAGGAGAGGGAGGGAGGGACGGACGAGGGAAAGCCACTTTAAATCAAGCACCTTTTAATCAGTGCTCTCACAATGGGGGACATGACGATAACAAGGCAGAGAGAGCCTCCTGTTGGCTAATGTCACAGATTTATGGCTAGCTGCGGTAAGTCCTCCCATGTATAAGCCACTGCACCAAACTCCTGGCAACAGGGATCATACCATGGCCATGCAAGTTATGAATATATCTAGGATTTAGACTCCAAACCTGCTGTACATGCAGGTGGCTGTGTGCCTCAGTCCTTCAACACCTCCCAGAAAAGATCCACCTTCAGATACTTTTACAATGCATGCCAAGGCTCACTGTGTATACTGTCAAATGTTCTTTTTGTAGCCACTTTCTTTTATCCTGTCAAGTCTAAAGGTTAAACATGTTGCATCACATGTGGCCATAGTAAGAGCAAGAAAACTTTGCCATTTCCTACTTAAAATGCAATTTCCCGTGGTTGCATGGTAATATCCATATTAAGGCATATTGATGAATCTCCCCCCAGATATGTGTTGAACTTCAAAATAATGGCTGTAGAGATTCTTTAAATCTGACAGGCTGATACAAGAACCTTTGGTATCAAGCAACTCAGAACTCCTTTTATAAAGAGTTATCTACAATACTACACTACAGCAAGGAACATCCATTACCACTTGTCAAATCAGTGTATAATGAGGAGCTACATAACGATGTTGACAAAGCGAAAGCAAGTACTAAATACTCTTAGTAAGTACTTTGTGGAAAATCTGTATTATTAACACGACAAAAAGTCTGTAGCCATGCTAAAAGCTCTGTGAGGCTATATTTAGGCACAGTGCTGCTTTGAGCAAAATGCTAACATTAGCATGCTAAAATATGCATAATGACAATCTCACCATGAAGATGTTTAGCTGGTAGTTTAGCATGTTAGCATGCTATAATTTGCTAATTGGCACAACCCAAAGTACAGGCATAGGGGAATGTCATACGTTTTTTGTTGGTGGCAAAAATAGAGAGATTCTCATAGGTCATTAGGATTTATCCTCTGGAGACCATGGATATGTGTACCAAATCCATTCAAGAGTTGTTGAAACATTGCATTAAATATAAAAATGTCAACCTCGAGGTAGGCTAGTGCTAGATGAGACGGCAGATAACCAAAGTCATTAGGTTTCATCCTCTGGGGAGGATGTAGTTGTTAAGATATTTTGGTCATTGCCATCCCTAGAGCCACTAGCGTGGATAATACAAATGTGTGGTACTAATTAAACAATACAGATACAGATCATAATGCAAATCCAGAGCTGTTGCAGCTGCATTTCCTTGTTGCCAACATGTGTGATAAATGCATTGTGCATTTTAGTGGATAAAGTGGGTACATTTGTTTACTAAGACAGGGCTACACTGCCCTTCACTCTTGTTGAAGGAAGGATGACAAACCTAGGTTGAGAACATAATAAAATGTTTTTACTCTTATGCCTGGAGGAGGACCAAATGACTTTGGACTGGATATTGTTTTGAGAAACTGCAGAACTACTTTGCTAAGCTGTCTTGATATGGCTTGCATAATTTTTATTTTTAAATATTTTTTTGTGATAAGAACAATACAACACTAAACAACACAATGGCACTGTTTGTAAGCTGTAATGTTTGCTGCCTCTGCTAACATACTTACTACTATAGCTACTATACTTAATAGTTTTACTAAGAAATGATATGAACAACTTTCCCATATGGAAATCTCTAACATACTGTAAGTGAGCGTGCACTTTTTCACGGAAGCATACCATATCTTTGTAGGTTGCTTGACTCAGATTGTATTTCTTGAATGATGCAATATTATTTTGCTGAGCATCTTTATAATTATCATCAAAGTAATGGTTAAAGATGGTTTACAAAACAATTATTAACCACTGACAAATTATTATTATCAACATTTAAGATAGAAGAAAAAGTTTTCCATCCTTATGTATTGTCTTTATCCATCTTTCATTTTCTCTCAGCACTAGATGTAGGGGATGCAGATTTCTGTCATTATCCTCACAACAAGTCTCTCCCTCTCCCCTGCTCTGGGTGGTTCTTTCCACTGCAGACAAACATATACATGCCTTTGGGCAAAGCAGCAGGCGCAACATTTTCTCTCCAATAATTCCGCATTGTGTCCGAGCAAGCACTTTTGTGTCTTCCAAATGGAGTGCTTGGCCTTTAAGCAACTAACCCGGACATAATGATGGCTGGAGGGGAGGGTGGGGGGAGAGTAGGATGGCTGTTGGAGGAGTGCTTGAGCCCTGCAGCTCCAGTTTGTGATGACTGTTTGCTAGCCGTAGGGTCACTGCTGTGCTCTGGATGCTGGGTCTGGAGGGGGCACATCTTGCAGGGAGAGGACTCCTATTTCATACTATATACTTCCATTTTGAGTCAGTGACTGACAGCGTGACTAACATTTCTTAATACTGTGTGTGTGTGTGTGTGTGTGTGTGTGTGTGTGTGTGTGTGTGTGTGTGTGTGTGCGCGCCAAATAATGCTTTTACATCTTTTTTCACTTCTCCTTCTCCCCAGACAGCAATGTTTTTACAAAAGTACTAGTAACTCTCTTTTGGGGCTCTCAAATGGGTTTTATATGTTTCATGAGGGGATTCCATCCAACAAATACACTGGCAAAAAGGAAGAAAACTAAATGCGGGCCAGCATCTCCCCCCTTTGTGACGCAAGTTGTATTCGTCAAGAGATTGTGAGTTAAAGCATGGCGTGCAAATATACATCCATATACACATTTGAGAGCATTTGTATGTTTGTGTGTGCAGAAAAAGAATAAAGAAAATGGCTATAGAGAGTGTCAGACACACAGGGTGATGTAGTGAAGTGATAATTATTTTACTGTCCACTATTTGGAAACTATTCCTGACTTTGATAGATGTGTCTGGACGAATAATATGACATTTCCACACTGTAGCAGGAACTCAACTTGAAATGTCAGACTGCCCACTACCCCCTCCTCTGCCCTCTCTTTCCACTATGGGTGCACTTTCTCTTAGGTGTCTGGGTGTGCATACATCTGTGCACATATCTATGGGTCTGTACACTCCTCTGTCCTGTCTCCAAGGTAACAACAGAGTAAAAGTCAGGTATCCCCAGCACAGAAAATCCAGTATTATCTCCATGCTACGCTTTCTCAGATTGGTCTTTTTTGTTGTTTTTTTGTTCTCGTGACAGCTTGTCAAAGCCTGTGTTTGATTCATCTTTTCAACACAGTGTAGACCATCACTTTGGGCAATGTTGGTGTCCATCAACCCATGTTTGATAAGAAAAACATTAAGCAAAAGTTTTCCATTTGATTCAGAGTATTGCTAGAGTTACAGTAACTATGCAGGTTAATAACGGAGAAATTATTCAATTAATGTTGTTCTCTCTGAGCCATCAATGGTCTCTGCAAAACAATTGCTATGACAAACATTTGTTTGCATTCAGCTCCGTATTGATTTAGAATTTGTTTACAGTTGTCATCCATCGGATTTCCATTGACTTATGTTTTATTTACTTTCAGTTTCTGCGTTAGCCACAGTACTGTAAAGCTGATATAATTCTGGATTGTTTGGACTGTTTGGCAACAGTCAATCAGGCCATCAGTTTAATTCTAGCTGACAGGCTAATTAAAATTAACTTGAGCTGAACAAACTGTGTTTTCCAAAAGAGATCGAGGACTTCAGCTGACAAGATGTCTGAACATATAAGCCAACACAAGAACCTTGATTACTTTGAATCATTACTGAAATAACTGAGGTAATGACACCTGCATGTGCATCGCAAATCAAAGATGACTCGGGCGATGAAAGGGTGAAACAGAAAAGAAAAAAAAACACTGGCTAAATGTGTTCAGCTGTATGCTAATTCCTCAAAATTGTGAACTGCAATTAACAGAGCATGAAAATAATAAAAAGCAGTCAATATCGAGTCAACCTGCCTGTAGGCATGTTCAGATGAGACTTCCTACCAACTAGATTATGTGAAGAATACTGAGCCATATATTCTTTGTTTTCAGTAACTATGTATATATGAACTTATAAATATCCATCCATCCATCCATCCATTTGTTGCCGTTGCTGTGCTGAGAAAATTAGAATTACATTAGAAAATTAGATTTAGAATAGATATCCTTCTGTTTGAAGATGTACAGCACACCGTTTTTTCATAGCAGCATATTTTAAGACACAAAGTCTAGCCCTGCAGCTCCTGACATTTTGTGAACTGTTGCTATGTGCTTTAAAGTTTGTGCCATTTGTGTCACAAATGGTGACTACACATCCTTGCAAACCTACATAGAAGGAGGGAAGGGGGAAAAACCAGGATCCTGTCAAATCAGAATGCAATCTCTTTGTAGATTTGTGTGTTCATGTCTATTTAGCCTACAGTACATACTTAATTTCTAAAGAAAGGACAGGTATTGAGTTCCACAACAACATCATTATGTACAGGATTTGTTTTTAAAACACATACTGCTTACATTGTTTGGGTCTCACATGACCATTGTTATTTAGTTGTTTTGTGTGTGTGACACGTACAAAGCATCTTTCTTTTTCTTAATAATGCTGGATCTGTCATTCCGTATGTCTCTCCCTTCTTATATGCCACCTACACTCTTCTTTTCTTGTGTCATAAACGGAGGAGCCCTATGAGGCATTGTGTGACACAGATCCAAGCTGACAGCTTGAAATAACAGTTAACAGTTCCTCTGCCTGCTTCCCTCTGACAAATTCACAGTGCTTTAATGTTAAATGGAGTGTACCGCAGACCTGGGAGCAGCACAGGTGCTCTCTGACACCATGCCGACTTCACCTCAATGCCCCTATCCTGCAGCCATCAATCCTACGTCGCGCCAACCCTCCTCTTTACACTCTGTCATGTTCCACCATGTTAATTTCCAGCCGATGGCACCGCCACCTTCTTTACTGTCATCTTTGTGCAGTGTCTTGTTTTTTCCCCTCATGTCTCAAGGTAAGCTTGATTGGTATCTTTCAGATAGTGGAATATTTATGGGTAAAAAGTTGTGCCAGAATGAGTTCTGCATCCTTACAGCATAATAGCCTGTCATAGCCAGACTAGTTCAAAAATACTTATTATTCTGGAACCTCTCAGTTCATTTTTAAATTAGACCAGAATGCCTCTGGATGCAATTGAATTGACCTACAATCAGAGCAACGAAACGACATAGCTCTGAGCGGCATATGCAAGTTGGCGCGGTGCTTGGTCTGTTTTGAAGCAGGAAGAAAATGGCAGCCGGGTCACAAACTTTCTCAAATTACAGCTAAACAGTACACTAAAATGTGTTTCTGAAAACATTTTGGGGGGCGAGAAATAGGCAATACAGTAACAGAACTTTGATTCATATTTCATCAGCTAACTAGTTTCGTGAGCCAGAGCAAATTAAACATGAGCTGGCAGATTTGTCTGGTTTCCAGGCTAACAGCGTAGAGGACAGCTTTGTGAATTACATGCCCTGCACTCACTTTGTATTTCTTGGTTTCATGACAGCACCCACTCTCCGTTCATATACCAGTCAAGAAGGTCTTTTTCCTCTATAACAGAGAAACCGGCCTCCTCCCCATTTTCCCCCCTTTTTAGTAATATATATTAACATTTTTACTTTGGGAGATAGTTACGATATGTTATTTTAGTTGGAGAACAAAAGATCTAAATAATAATTACATTATTTTACAGCCCTCACAATAATCTTCTCTATTACACAACCTGTTCTGTTATGTCTGCATTCATGAATGCAAATGTACTGTTGCTCAAACAAAGACCAACCCATCCAACCTTTTGTGTCACATCATGCATACATCTGTTAAAAACCCAATAATACATGACCCGTGTGCACAGCACATTTCTCATCAACAGAGCCATTGTGGTGGAACCCACCTCTCTGATTGCTTCTCCTTCTTTCTGTGCACATTTCTTTCATTTTCTCCAAAGCCTTTCCTCTATTCAGTCTTTTGTTTCAAAGCAGCCACTTTAATTACTTTAGCCCGCGATGTGAGCTTTGCATGGCGGCTTTCGCTCAAGCCTGGCATCGGGGAATATGGGGAGAGATGATTTGTATTAATGATGGGTGGCGATGAAGGGGAAATGACGAAAGGGAGGAAAATGATATCAGACAGAAGGAGAGGAGGATCTGTCAGGAGAAATGGGGCTGATGAGCCCCAGATCATGGCTCAAATGAAGCTCATCCAACCTTTTACCTTTCAGTCCATTATCAATTGTTTATCCGTCCATCAGGAGGATTTTTGCATGTTTGAGGCAGATCCTCATGTCTGAGCAAATATGCTAGGAGTTAACTTGGAATATTAAATCGATAATATCTGGGGGGGGGGTTCAGAGTAAAGGCATGCCAGATAAAATTTGCCATTTGACTTCGAATGTGTTGGCCTCCAGCACGTCAGCGCAGGTGGCGGCTTTCACCCATCTATCCGTTTGCGTTTCACCACACTTGAACGCTAACAGGCTGCAGGCATCTCAGATTGGAGAGGCAGCTCATCGATTGGTACTGATGCGAATCCAGAGCATGTTTACAGACAAGAGGAGAGCTCACTCGGTCTCTAAGGCCTTCAGATGGTGTGGGCCTCCGTGGAGCGTTGTCCGGCGGGGGCTAAGTGTTGATCAATGCAGTGAGTGAGGGAGGACAGAGGGAGGGGAGTAAAAACAGAGAGAAAGGCCACTGCCATCGCTCTTCCATGACGCTGAGGATCTGGATCCGCTGGGCTCCCAGGCTAAATTAAAACAACCGGCGTCCCATTGATTCCAGTGCTGACAGGGACCATACATCACCCCACAGCCAGGGAGAGAGAGTAAAGAGAGAAAGAACAAGGAAAGGGGGAGGATAGAGAGGCACAGAACACATTCAGGAAAGAAAATAACAACCAAATAGATAGGAGGAGAAAATAAATAAGAGGAGGGTGAAACAGAGAGAAGCGGTTAGAGAAGGGACATTTTTTGAAAAGAAAGAAGGAAAGGTGTGGAAGCTGGTAGAAAGAGCAGAGGAAAGGAAGGGAAAAAGATGAGAGGGCAAACCAGACGTAAGCAATCGTCCACTCATAAGTCAATTTATTTCCCATGCATGGTCGACGATTACTAAAAAGCAGAGAGAACCTTTTGGTAGAGAGTTGGATGTAGAGACGAGGCAGAAAGACAGTAGTTGAGACTGTTCAGTAAATACAACCGCTGTTGAGATGGACAAAGTCAGTTGGAATTGCTGGGTATAGAAAAACAAGAGGTAATTGGACGTTAGAACAAACTGCACTCCATTCAATCTATTCAGTTTAAACCTTCTTTTCTTATTTCTGGGATTTAATGACTTCTTACTTCACAACAACATCTTAAGCAGAGGTGGAAAGTAACAAATTACAATTACTTGCGCTAGTAGTTTTTTCTCTACATTTTTTTTTTTTTTTTTTTTTTTTTAAGTATTTTTAAAAAATCTGTACTTTTACTCAGGTATGTTTTGTATGAAGCTGAGTTTGCCAAGACATCAAACACCTGCGCAAGCATGTAGCGGTAACATTAAGTTAAATAATACTTGTACCATTGCATTGGTAATTAAAAAGAAGTTTTCCTTAGTTTTAATTAGTAAGGGGCTTTGCTCAAATTAGCCAAAATTGTACTCTTTCCACCTCTGATCTTAAGAACCTCAATCTAGTTTACTGACTTTCTTATTTCAAATCTCCTTCATCCTCTGGACTACTCTGAAAAGAGTTATTTCACTTATTGACTTGGATATGACAGGGTTATTCTGCTAGAGTTCTTAATTAGCAAGCTCTTCGATGAGGTATCAGCATCCGAATGAGGTCTTGCAGTAAGAAAGGGAGTTAGACATGTGAGGTGAGCTTTGCTGGGACTATGGTAATGGTGAATTCAATAGTATCCCCTAAGAGCCAGTAGAGAAGAAAACCCTTAGATTGCTGAATGTGAACTGTTGTAATTATCCTGTAATCACTGATTTATTGCATATAATTGTTTAAAATGTCAAAACAACATGCTGTTCCCTTTCCCTTTCTATAGTTGTATATGCTCTTTTTTCTTCTTCATTTAACTTGCTTCTAATGTCACTCAGTTGCATCATGGCACACTAGAACCACGTGTCACTATAAATATGCATTGGCAAGACTACGCAGCCTTTGTAGAAAGCTGTATTGATTAAAATAGGAGTGTATGCGTTCCATTAGACGTGAGGTAAAACACGGCTGAAACTCCCCCTGTGTAGACCATAGACTGTATATAAAGATGGATGACACATCTCCACTTCCTCCCACTGTACAAAAGTGAAGCCAAAATATCCCGGGTACAGGCGCCAGAGTCTGCACAGTGGTGTTCGAGCAATCGTGAGTCAATCAGCTGCCAATCAATGACAGAAACCATCTTTGACAGAAAATACAATGACAGAAGCCATTTTCTGTGAAAAATGTATTTGACTTGTATTTAGATTTTTTATTTTGGCCCCTGTCCCATCCGCCAACATGGAGTGGGTGGGATTTACGACCTGTACTGTAGCCAGCCACCAGGGGGCGGATCGAGAAGTTTGTCAAGCCGTCCACCCTCGTGGCTGAAACGGGTATTTGCATTGTTTCAAAAATGAGTGGAAGGTAATACATCTGATTTCATATAGGCCTACCGCTTTAGTGGGCTCTGGCTCTCACCTGAGACCATTGTCGACGCATATGCAGGACGCAAAAAACGAAAGTTACTGTTGCACTAGTCTGGACATCTTGCCGTGCCAACGTTGCAATAAAGGTTGCCTAAATGCCATGTACACATTTGCTGTCAGCTTACTAATTGATTGCACGTTTTGTGTAGATTTGGACTTTTATATGTTTTTTTCCACTTTGTTTAAGCGAAATGGAGAGGCCTCGTTCACCTAGTGAATGTGACGCGTGTAGGCCTTGCTGGATACACTGTGATGAGTGGATCTACTGTCTACTGTCATTGTTTTTTGATTACGCAAAAAAATTTTTTTTTTTTTTTTTATTTTTTTTTTTTGTGCTTTTTTTTTTTTTTTTGGAGAAGAAAAAAAAAAAAAAAAAAAGAAAAAAAAATTTTTTTTTTTTTTTTTTTTTTTTTTTAAAAGGACTCACCCCCTCTTTTTTTTTTTTTTTTTAAAAATAAACACACCCATTTTTTTATAAAAAAATGTAAAATACGTTTTTTTTTTTATCTTTTTTTTTTTTTTTTTTTTTTTTTTTTTTTTTTTTTTCTTTTTTTTTTTTTTTTTTTTTTTTTTTTTTTTTTTTTTTTTTTTTTTTTTTTTTTTTTTTTTTTTTTTTTTATTTTTTTTTTTTTTTTTTTTTCTTTTTTTTTTTTTTTTTTTCCTCCCCCCTCCCCCTTTTTTTTTTTTTTTTTTAATTTTTTATAGGGTTGTTACAATCTAATTTAAAATTGGTTTAAAAAATAAACATATATGTTTATTTAGCATGTTTGTTTTGTCCATATGTGCTCGTGCTGTGTTCCCCAAGTGGTAGGCCAGGTCTCAGCTGCTACAATGAGTTGTTTTTTTTTTTGCCCCCCCTGGCTCGAATGTCAAACTCTGCTTATCTTGGCCGTTGCTAAGCGCCGCACGGAGCAAGAGCACCTCTGCAAAATAGCCTCGGGAAGGAACTTGTTTTGGTGGAACATGTGTACGTTCAAACGTTGTTTTAGTCGTGCAACAGAAAACTCAGATTGGACAGATAGTCTAGCTAGCTGTCTGGATTTATCCTGCAGAGATCTGAGGAGCAGTTAACCATAGTCCTCATAAATCCACTGGAGTTTAAAATGCCAACACAAAGAAAGCAGAAGGTAATGGACATCTGGCCGAAATGAAAGACATTCGGCGGAATTTCCAGCGGCACCTGAACAATCCCGGAAGTGGAACGTCGTGGATATATACTACTTAGTTCGTAGTCACTGACTTTGTAGTTCATTCACTTTTTTTCCATAAGCTAAGCGGTCGCATAACCGTTCAAATTCAATTCAGTACCTACAGTACGTCAGTAAGTCTGCGCTTCACCATTCATACTCTAGGTATAACAATAGCAAGTGAACACATCACCGAATACCGCCGCAACATTCTGTGCTGATGTCTTCAGTTCAGTAGTACATTTAGTCTGTGGTCCAAGTTGTCATTTTCAGTTCAGTTCAAAACTAGTCTATACAAGCGCTGTGCATGAGGTTAATAGCTCAGCAACCTATTATTGAAGACAGGTATCACATTCTGATTGTTTCTGTGGCTTTGGCTGTCCTTTAAAAAGCTTTTAACAAGGAAGTAATGTACTGTGCTCTCATTCAGTGAGTGGAGCTCCACTCCTAAAAGCTACTAATTCGGCCAGTGACAAAAGTGATTCAGTACAGTCAGTTCACTTTGTTAATCAAGAGTTGTTTGTACATGTAGTGAACACCTCTACTGCACTGTTGAGATAGGACTTAGATAGAAGAGCAGCATGCAGTCACCGGGGCTAACGTTCAGCTAGCTGGCAATGGTCAGTAAATACCTTCAAAACATACAAAAAAAGAGCGGCTTGTTAAAAAATGTATCACGTTTAATTTCTACATATGTTAAATACAGAATATGAAGTCAGGATGTGTTGTCATTTAAAAGCCTTTGACAAACTGTGTTGAGTAATTACTGTTATTGTTGAGTAATTAGTAGAAAGGCATCATCACAAAAACCTCGGCGCATGCATATACACGGCCAAAGACACACGCAAACATCAGACATCAAAGAGAGGGATTTCTAGGACTCCCTGTCTTCAATCTTCAGTTAAAGGTTAATTCTGGTTATTTTCAGTCTGGACTTTATTAGCCTACCTTAACCTCCAGAGTTGGTTGGGTCAAGTTTTTTTCCCTTTTTTCCCTGTTTGTTTGCAGGTTAGTAGGATATCTCAAGAACATGTTTTGCTCCAAACTTTGTGGAACGTGTGGTCAATGAGCAGGAAAAATTGATGAATTTTTGATATAATTTGGGCCGAGACAGAATGACATTGTGGTTTTCACAAAAGTCATGGAAATTCAATGCATCTGAATGCATCTCCAAGACAATCTAAAGTAGATAGATAGATAGATAGATAGATAGATAGATAGATAGATAGATAGATAGATAGATAGATAGATAGATAGATAGATTTTTATTGATCCCAAAAAAATGGGAAATAACTGTGTTGCAGCAGCAAAATATCAGACACACAGCTCACATACAGAGTATACATTTAATAATAGGAAACAATATACATTAAATAATTGAATACTACACAAGCAATATTTAAAATGTATACAATTTGTAAATAAAATGTACAACTGTTTCAATAAGTTGGGGAGTAAAAATGTACAACTGTTTCCCTAGTAATGATAGGATGTAGATAAACCTATTGTGCAAGGTTGTGCAAGGTGCATTCAGTGCAGTTGTGATGTATATGAGTCTTATCTCACACTCAGTGATGAAGTGTTAAAAAGTTTAATTGCCTGTGGTAGGAATGATTTCCTGTAGCGGTCCGTGCGACATCGAAGCTGTCGGAGCCTCTTAGAGAAGGTGCTCCTCTGTTGGACCAGTGTGGGGTGGAGAGGGTGGTCGGGGTTACCCATGGTAGATAACAGTTTGTTCAGTGACCTCCTCTCCACCACAGCTTCAAATGTGTCCTGTTTGCAGCCAATCACAGAGCCAGCCTTCCTGATCAGTTTGTTCAGTCTGTTTGTATCGCTGGCTCCGATGCTGCTGCCCCAGCAGATGGCGGAGGAGAACAGAGCGCTGGCCACAACAGACTGGTAGAACATCTCCAACATTCTGCTGCACAGGTTGAAGGATCTCAGCTTCCTCAGGAAATAGAGTCTGCTCATCCCCTTCTTGTAAACAGCAGTGCTGTTGACTTTCCAGTTCAGCCTGTTGTCGATGTTGACACCCAGGTATCTGTACTCCTCAACCATGTCCACATCTCCACCCAGAATGCAAAGGGGCTGCGGAGCCGTTCCTTTCCTCCCTAAGTCAATAACCATCTCTCTGGTCTTATCCACATTCAGCAGCAGGTGATTCTTACAAGACCACTCCACAAAGTTGTCCACCAGTGCTGTGTACTCTCCCTCCTGTCCATCCCTTATACACCCAACAACTGCAGAGTCATCAGAGAACTTCTGTAGGTGACATGACTCTGAGTTGTACTGGAAGTCTGTGGTGTATAATGTGAACAGAAAGGGAGACAGCACAGTCGCCTGTGGAGCCCCCGTACCACTCAACACCACATCAGACAGAACACGGTCCAGACGGATGAGCTGTGATCTGTCAGTCAGGTAGTCAGTGATCCAGGAGACTGTGGACGCACCGACACCCATCATCCGCAGCTTCTCACCTAGAAGCAGTGGCTGAATGGTGTTGAATGCACTGGAGAAATCGAAAAATGTGATTCTCACAGTGCCGCCACCACCATCCAGGTGCAAATGAGCTCGCTGCAGAAGATAGATGACAGCATCGTCCACTCCCAGACGAGGCTGGTAGGCAAACTGTAGAGGGTCCAGAGAAGATCTCACCTGCGGTCTCAGGTAGACCAAGACCAGCCTCTCAACCTTCATCACATGGGATGTGAGAGCCACTGGGCGGTAGTCTTTGAGGCCAGATGGAGTCGACTTCTTGGGGACCGGGACAAGGCAGGACGTCTTCCACAGCAGCGGCACCCTCTGCAGTCTCAGGCTCAGGTTGAAGACATACTGGAGAACACCAGACAGTTGACTGGCGCAGGTCTTCAGGACCCTGGGGCTAATGCCATCCGGGCCGGCAGCCTTGCGCTGGTGAAGCCTCTCCAGCTGTCTCCTCACCTGGCCAGGTGTGAATGAAAAACAAGGGGGGGGTTGCGAAGTGTCTGTGGGGGAGATGAGATGTGCTGTAGTTGTGGGGGAGTGGGCAGACCACAGGGGGGTGAGGTGTGGGAGCAAGAAGGGGGAGGCAGAGAGGGGGTGTGGGGGTTAGTGGAGTGGTAGAAGAGGCAGGGGGATGGCTGTGAGCTAAACCTGTTAAAGTAACAGTTTAGCTTGTTTGCTCTCTCATGGCTGCCTGGTGTTGGTCTTCTTCTACCCCCACACTCGGTGATCTCTTTCATCCCTGTCCACACCTCCATCATATTGTTCTCCTGTAGACTGGCTCCAGCTTCCTCCTGTAGGAGGTTTTACATTCCCTCAGTTTATCCCGCAGTTTGTGCTGTACTCCCCTCAGCTCCTGTCTGTCCCATGACCCATGAGTATCTGTGAGGAATAGCCTACCAGTCTAAGGACACCAGAAGACCATGTACATCTTTTGCTCCAGCTCACAGGCATTTGAAATAATGTACTGCGATAAAGTTCCCCACACAGTTTAAAGTTTGCATAATTGTGCAGCACTTTAGGAATGTGCAGTACATCCCTCAAATTAGAGGCTGCAGATGGAACAAATCACTCCTGCTGCTGTATAATGGCTACAGAGATTTAATCAGCTGAAAGGGAGGGACCTCATATATCCTAGATGCGGTTGCGGATGACATAAGAAGCACCCATTGATGATACCCAATACAGATTCTGCAATCACTGCATACAATCTTGACTTTTGTGCCTTAAAAATAGCTAGATTAAATATCTATATCATAGTGACAGAGGGAAAAGTCTAGATAAATAGTGTATTATTGTATGTGATATGGATTTATGTGTATGCCAAGTGCCATATTGACAAAAGTATTGGTCACTGTAATTATTCCTCCTCTCCATACAGGCCATGAAGCGATTCCATCATAGCACGACTACACGCTAAGAAATGAGACAATTGACGATGATTACACCGACCAATAACTCTGTCAAGGTACATATGGCATCTGAGTGTTCTATAAAGATAGATTTGAAAAAAGATTTACTGTATAGTAGACTATCTGCAAAGTGAGTTTTACAGTGGAGAGACATGGGGAAACTCAAATAATCCCACAGTAAGAGCCAGTGTGAGTTAAATTACAGACATAAGAAGTAAATCTATTATGAATCCTCTCTCCATCTTGTCAGCCTTACCTCCATTCATCACCTTGTGCTTCTTTTCTTCGTTTCCCCTCTCTCATCTTTAATACTCTCATCTCCGTTGCTTAGTCATGGTTAAGCTCTTATGTTTTGTCTTCTAAAGCATTCACCGGTTCATTTCTCTTACTTGCCCCTCTTTATCTCTCTCCTTTTCTTTCTCTTTCCCACCTTTTTGATACTTTGAAACCCCACCAAACCTTGATGCTATGGCTGCAAAAGAGGCTTTCTCTAAAAAATATCATCTTGATCTGGGGTTCGTCAGACATTTACAAAGTCAGATGTTTTTGAAGTTTGTCAAAACAAAGATCCTTCACAGCGCTGTTTAGGACTAGTCCACATAGCAATCCGGGATGGGAGAAAAACTTGCTCTGGTTTATTGGCATTTCTTTAAACCAATCACAATCGTCTTGGGCGGTGTCGCTGTGCAAAATAGCCTCGGGAAGGAACTTGTTTTGGGGGAACGTGTATGTTCAAAGATTGTTTTAGATTGTCAGATTGGACAGATAGTCTAGCTAGCTGTCTGGATTTACCCTGTAGAGATCTGAGGAGTAAATTACAACACATAGAAAGCGGAGGGTAAGGGGACATTTCCGGCAGACCGACAGCCATCCCGGAAGTGAAACGTCGTGGATACAGAATAGCTGTATCCACTAGTGACATTACTGTTTCACTATACTCCCATAGCAGAACATCCACAACCCATGATGAAGTTATTGAGGCAGAAGAGAGACATCGCCTAAAAACTAATCAAATTCATGATGCAATTTGTAATTTGCAAAGTGTAATCATTTTGAAACTGCAGAAACATCAGAGAATAGCTGGTATTTTTATATTTACCTATACTGTATGTGGTTTCGTAATTCCGGACCTACACCAAGTATTTATTATTTATTTAGTAGTTATCAGCTTGTGAAAAAACAACTGGGAAGTTTGTAACTAAGATGGATTTGTTTCCAGAGCCCTTGTGATTGGTACTGTTGTGTTACAAATGCCAGTTCAGGCTTTAATCCAGTAATTGTAAGTTCAGGATTAAACCTTCAGTCCTGTGGCATTTTCTGGTTTGATGGAAATGGAAACATGCCATTGGTCATCACAGTGAAAGCTATTCCAAGGTGCTTGGATGGCGCTCCAGGGTAAAACAACAGCACATCCTGGCCCTGTTCTCAGAGACAGGCAATATGGTAATGTGGGGAATGAATAGTGAGCCTCTTTCCTCTTGCATGTGTGTGTGTAGTGTGTGTGTGTGTCCAGCTGCTCTCTTGGCCACCGTGGCCATTACTGAGCAGTACCAAGCAGCAGAGCATGACACACACCAGCTGGATCTGCACCCACCTCCACTGAGAGAATAGCCCTGTGCCAATGAGACCAGGAGAAAGAGAGAAGTGAAAAAAGAGGGAGAGGGGATGGGGATGGGGGAAGGATGGAGCGAGCGAAAGACAATGAGGGACAGAGGTGCGAATAACGACAACACCAACAAACACCAGAAACCCCCCCACCCCCCCGACACGCAACGGAAAATAATTCACACATGGCAAACACATATTTGCACTCAAAAATATATTATCTTGACCTCAATGTCAGATTGGTTGTGAATGTGTGACAAATTGTGTGTGTGTGTGTGTGTGTGTGTGTGTGTGTGTGTGTGTGTGTGTGTGGAAGCTTCAAGGAAGAACAATGTCCACCATGTGTCACGTTGTTATGGTGACCATCAGAACAGCCATAAATACAACTCAGATCTGCTGCATTAGGGAATGTTGTGTGTGTGTGTGTGTGTGTGTGTGTGTGTGTGTGTGTGTGTGTGTGTGTGTGTGTGTGTGTGTGTGTGTGTGTGTGTGTGTGTGGGAAGCTTCAAGGAAGAACAATGTCCACCATGTGTCACGTTGTTATGGTGACCATCAGAACAGCCATAAATACAACTCAGATCTGCTGCATTAGGGAATGTGTGTGTGTGTGTGTGTGTGTGTGTGTGTGTGTGTGTGTGTGTGTGTGTGTGTGTGTGTGTGTGTGTGTGTGCTGTATCTCCTAGACATATGGAGGCTGCCATCTATGTCTGTGAGGTATTTTCTCTCACCCTTTCTCCCTTCTTTCTTTCTTAAGCAGCCTACACATGATTTGCGGTAAAACCGCTCCACGCTGGCTGTACCATTGTTTGTGGGGAGAGCAGTGGAAGTGATGCCCTTGGTGTGGCGAAAATTGCCAGCAAGTATTGCGCTCGAAGTAGAAATTATTTTAACTTTGACCCCACTGTCGCTTACCTTTCCGGCGCAACCAAAGCCAGAAGCAATGATGACGTAGTCCTGCGCTGCGATTTGCCTCTGTACCTGCAATATGCTCTTCACCGTGCACCCTACCTCACGGTTTTACCTCTGATCATGTGTAGACAGCTTTAGCATCTCACTCTCACACAGCTATTCACAAGGCACCTTTGCCAGTGATGAAGAAAAACATTATGCATAGATGGATGGGGGTGGGGGTTGGACGGTGTGGGGATGGCAAAAAGATTTATCATATGCCAGAAGATAAATGCATTTTCACTACTTGCCTCATTCCCTGGCCTCACCCGCAGCCCCTCTTCCATCTCTCCCTCTTGCCTCATTTCATATTCCTCGGTCCAGCCACATTATTCCTGCTCCCTCTCCTCTCCTCCTGACACGAAACGTTAGAGCACTCTGTCATGGTGTTTGGAACACACTGAACATCACTTGTCAGCTGAGGGACGACAATGGCTGGCATGGAGCGGAGGGTATGCGGGCAAAGCAGGACATTCTACCTCAACCCACTTCCGTCTTTGTTTAAATCCCATTAAAGGCAGGCTAGAGACTTCTTGGCTGGAAGTCGATAAGTGTCTCAATTTATGTTTAAACTGTTGTTGTTTTTTTCTCTGCATGAAGCCAGGGATGCTAATTCACTAAAGCCTCAGCTATTACAAAGCATTGAATGTATCTAATATTGTTTGGCACTAAAAACTTCCAAAAGCCTCTCAGAAAATCCACTTACATCGATTAATTCTGTAGGCAAGCAAAGCAGTCAATGACAAGACAGTATATTTATTTCCAGTGTGATACATTACCGATGCGGTTCAAAAACTAATATAGCTTAGAATGATCCTGAGTGCTTCCCTAGCACTATATGAATTGCTTTACATAGTCTTTAATACATTTCTGGGAATTTTGTGAGATTGCTTCCAGTTGTGAGCATTAAACTTACAAGGTCATTCACAGTAGATGAGTGCCACAGTTTGTCAGGTCAACTATGACATTTGGTTTAGCTAAACAGTGCAATGTTTTCTGTGTAGGTAGCAGTTGCACTGTGGCATGCCTAGATATGTTATTAAATATCAAAAATGTGTCCAATTTATTTTGAGACATGCTATTAGGGTTTTAGATTAGGCTTTTCAATGTACAGTATGTGCACGACTGAAGGTTGCTCAATAAAACATTAATTTTAATCTCATTATTTCTATTTGCTATTCATACTGTTGCTGGATCACAAAGTTGCTTTGTAAAGTTTGATTTATAAAAAAAACAACAGCTATCACAAATTGCTCTAGTTGCAGGGTCCATTTTTGTCTAATGTTTAGGGCTGCTGCACAGACTTATCACACACTACACACACACACACACACACTATGGGCCCTATCTTGCACTCAGTGCAATTGCCTTTGTACACCGACGCATGTATCATTCCTATTTTGCACCGGACGCACAGCAGACTTTTCCCTCCACAGACGCACGTCGGTAAATTAGGGAATGTATTTGCGCTCCTGGGGGCGATTCAGCGAAAAGAGAAGCCGTGTTCCGGTGCAAACGTTACTTGGTGCTATTCTGCAGTTTCAGAAAACAATTCCGCCACTGACCAGGAAAAACCTGGTCTAAAGTCAGTGGCGCTAGTCTAAAGTCAGTGGCGCGTTATTCAGATGCTATTTTAGGGGCGCATGCTTGGCCATAATGTAGCGTGTGCACAACGCGCATACACTTCTCTCATCTAAATGGATGCAACAGTTCCCATTTTTGCAAACATACATAATTACAAAGGAAAATATTACTGAAAATGCGCTTCAGGTGTTTGGATAGGTCAGGAGGCACTTTACATTACAATCCTCAAAAAGTTGCAGCATTCTTTGTGGCTTGTTGTGTTTTACACAACATTTCCGTGAATCATGGATGTGTTGATGACATAAATGAGGAAATATTAGAGGACTTAAGGAGACGTGATGTTGAACTACGGCGGGATCTGGTCCGGGAGTAATGCGCGATGTGCTCCTGATGGAGCGGGTGGACGGAGATGGAGTGGGGGGAAGAGGAAGGGGCACAACAGGTGCAGGTGGTGCGTTTGGAGGCCCACGCTCCATGGCTGCAGCAATCCTCTCCAGACTTGAGGAGATGTGCCCGAGGGGCCGCAGCAACATCGCCACTCGGCCAAGACGGGCATTTATTACTTTGCCGCATCTCGCATCGGCAGCTCCCGCTGGCGTGCGCCAGGCAAATCCGCCATCATAATAGCAATCTGCCATGGAACAAGCGCGCCTGCTCTTAAAGGGAATGTGAGATGACGCTCTGATTGGTTTATTTCACGTTACGCCCAAACCACACCTAGCTACTTCAGACCAACCCATTTCAGATTTGCGTCGGGCGCAAGAGTCATTTATCCCGCCGGTATAATAGCAACAGCGCCAGAGATCCGCCCACAAAGCTACTTGCGTTTTGCGTTTCATACTTGCGTTTCAGATCGTTAAAATAGGGCCCTATGTGTAACCAGTTAAAAGCATGCACAATACATTTTAATATTATATTTCTTAACCTGAATTTAATTATATAATGTAAATGTACTGTGCTTGTACTTTTGTGGGTAAGATTCACCTAATGTATGTTTCTTACATCACAATTACTTAAATTATTAAAGGAACACGCCGACTTATTGGGAATTTAGCTTATTCACCGTAACGGGAACCGGGAACTATATTCTCAGACAGGCTTGCTGCGAGCATATCACTCCGCCCAAGTACTATATTCTTCCGCCTGAGAATATAGTTCCCGGTTTATTTACGGTTAGAAGATGGCTGTGTCTCATGTTACGTTGTTTTTTGTACACGCTGTGACTCTAAAAATCACAACATGTAAATAGGAACATGTTGGCGTTATTTTGTCACTTATTCAGAGCAGTAGGATTACTGGAACCATTCACCTGCCTGTTCTGTGATGGCCTGATGCCGCTGGAGCCGTCAGACAGCTTTACAGAACGCACGGAGATGAGAAGGGTATGTATCGACTTGTCTTACTCTGGGGGTTACGGTGAATAAGCTAAATTCCCAATAAGTCGGCGTGTTCCTTTAAGTTTAAAAAAGTAAAAAAAAAATCTAAATATTAAAACCCTTTTTCTTCTGGGTCTCAATATCAGGACCAGGCTTTTCCTACTGTGACGTCAAAATGTCTTCCGTAAAACATAGGCCTTTTGTTGCCCTTTGAGCAGAAGTCAGGCTGAAAACCATGCACATTATATCCTTAGAAAGTTGCAGAGGTGGGTAGAGTAGCCAAAAATTGTACTCAAGTAAAAGTACTGTTACTTCAGAATAATATGACTCAAGTAAAAGTAAAAAGTAGTCATCCAAATAATTACTTGAGTAAGAGTAAAAAAGTACTTGGTGAAAAAACTACTCAAGTACTGAGTAACTGTTGAGTAACGTCTGATTTATTTTTTAACACAAGCATTCAATCAGACGGACAAAAATACAAAATAATCATATTTAGGCAAATTATAGTTCATCCAATCAATTAAATACATTTAAATTAATTATTTAATTACAAAATAGTTTAAATTAAAATAATCCAGGTAAATTCAAGTACTTAAAAAATAAAATCAATAAAATAATAATACATAAGCACAAGTAACACAAATTTCCAAACCTTTATACTTTTTTTTACCAGGCTCTGCAGGCAGAACTAGAACAAGGTAATGTAACTGCTGTTTGGTACTTTTACTAAGGTAAACATGCTTTCAATCACAAAGGTGGATCACTTGTTATCGGGTTCAATCGCCGTGGTAACTCATGCCTAACCTGGTCGGGAGCAGGTTATGTTGGAGATCAGAGATCAACCGGTGTAAAAGCACCGCCTACTGACCAATCAATACTCCATTGATAACGGCGTCACCGTTCTTAGAAGATCAGGTGGAGCTCGGTGCAAGGAGAGAGAGAGAGAGAGAGAGAGAGAGAGAGAGAGAGAGAGAGAGCGAGTGCGCTCATACAAAAAACATTTAGAGACCGACAGCCCCGTTAACATTCCCTGATGGGTATATTTGCCATGTGTAATGTGCACAACGGTTTGAATTATGTTTTTTATATTTTTTTATTTGCTCTCACGATCGCTACCTCTGCCAGGGTTGCAACTGAAATAAAAGGCTAAAGCAACGGCAGTTTATGGAAAGTACAAGTGTAATTATGGTCAGATCTTGTGCCTGACTGATGGTGAAGTGATATTGATAAGAGTTGTGCGCATCTAAGCGTCGGCTATTTTATTTTATTTTTGCCAGCTGTCATCCTGTTTTAGGAAGCAGCGACTGTATTGCGTTTTGCCTGTAAAACTGTGTCTGTGTTCTTCATATTTATGTAGAATTATAGTTTGTTCTTCTTATGTAAAATATGTGGCTATTGGTCGTGTTGTGCAAACATCACCTCTTTTATGTGAACACGTGCCTAGAGGTGGCTAGATTGGGAAACCCTGGGTTGATTGAACTAGTTGTTAACCATCGTTGTATATATCAGTGGTCATGAAACAGCTTGCGGGACCGCGGTTGTTAGGGTTAGGTGAAGCCGGGTAACTGAAAGAAATCCAAGACATGTTGATCTGGCCTCTGGGCTGTTCCTCCTCGTCTGTGTCTGCATTGCCGATGGTTGATTCTGACATTGCCATTTTTGTTTTGCTGCGACTGTAAACTAACCCGTCTGTCACCGTCCCCGCCACTGAGTTTGAGTATGGGCACGAGACGAGACTGCACAACTACGTTTGATTGGTGAAACACAGTCACGTGGTAGAGCCTTTAGCGGAAGTCTCTCTCTCTGTCAAAATAAAACATTAAAATGAGGCGTACGCAGGGGGGATAAAAACAATGACACGTAGAATACCAAAGAGTTAAAAAGAAAAGTAACGAGCTCATTGTAGCCTAATGTAGCGGAGTAGGAGTACATTTTCTTCTTCACAAATCTACTCAAGTAAAAGTAAGAAGTATAGTGATTTAAAACTACTCCTAGAAGTATAACTTTTTCAAAAACTTACTCAAGTAAATGTAACGGAGTAAATGTAACTCGTTACTACCCACCTCTGGAAAGTTGATATGTCTAACATGTCAAAGGTAGCACCATGGAGCAGCATTTGCAATTATTTGGAATCGTATTCCCCGCAACCTGTCGAATGTATGTCCAATATTGCTCTGTTCTTACCTCTGCTTCGGTCTTCACCAAACCTTACGAAAAATACCATGCATTTAAGCTGCTAACTGTTCAATTATGCTAACCAGCTAGCCGATAACTGTGTCTGTCTGCTGTTTGGTGCTCGAGACATGTAGTATGAGTGAACCAAATCACCCAAACGGTTTTGAAGGCCTGAGGTAGAGAAAGGAGGAGAAATACTAAATATTTTAGACTCTAAATTTGTACCATGAAGAAAACTTCAGGCAGTAACTCCAGAACTGCATAGCTAGTAGCTATTTGAACAGCTAACCACAAACCACACCAGCCTCTCCTCTCTCTGTTACCATTTTTCATTTATTTTCTCATCTCCCTCTCACCTGTTTACCTGTTTTCAATAAGTAGCACATAGTCTAGTGGTGGCTGATGCCTGTGCCATCTCAGGAGTGGCCTATTTAGGGCAGCTAATTCATCATGGCCTGAGAGCTTACATACGGTACATATAATTACCCCCCAACGCAAACAAGACCCTCTTGGTCCCTGTGATTTATTGTCGTGTCAAGGGAGAGAGAGAGATAGGCATGAGGAGGAAGAATAAGAGAGGCAGGGATAGAGGTGAGTCAAGTGCAGTAGGTGGGAATGAAGAAGAGGATTTTGAGGTAAGAGTACAGAGAAGTATGAGACGACCAAGTAGTGATGTGGCTCGACAAATCCTCGGGTTAGACAATATTGATACTAGTGCTGTGTCAAAGTGAAGGATTTCTTTTTGGTACTCTTTTCCTTTTTATCCCTTTCAACCTGTTCACAAAGAATCATCAAGGCTTCACACTGCTCATTTCAGAGTCATATCCACTTTGACATAGACTCTGGGCTTTGCACACACTTCCTGTGGTGCTCATTTTAAAATGCATCACTGGCCTGTTGCAACTGTGGCGTTCGTATTGTACGGCTGAAGGCCGATGATATGGCTATACAAGTGAGAAATGAAGAGAAAAACGGGGGGAGATGGAGGAGACGAGAGTAACAATGAAAGATTTATGACAGGCATTGAGAGCAGGCGGCGGTTTTATCAGCATATTATCAACCAAATCGCCCTCGCTGAGATGTTGCACATATCTACTCTGTTCTGTATCCCCACTCACTCTCTTTCCAGATCAATGCTCACTGCCACCACATCACCATACATAACCTGACTTTCCCAACCTTACCTTTTACCGTTCACTCGTTTGCCTCTCCTTTAGTATTTACTCACCGCTCACCTTTCCCCCTACTCCCTCCTTGTCTCTTTGACTTTGTGTCTCTTGTTCAGTCTACCCTCTTGCCTCTCTTTTTCTCTAGCTCAATTCGTGTCTCTCTGCTTTATTGCTCTCACTAGCTTCATCCTCTCCCTCTTTCCCTCCCTCCCTCCCTCCCATAGCTGCTGGGGTATTTTCTGCCTACTTTGCTTATGCCCCCCCTCCCCCCTCCCCCACACCCTTTTCTTCCCTTGCTCCTCAGATGGCATTTAAGACGATAATTGACATTCTCAGACAAGATCAGTGCTGACCTGGAAGCCCCCCCCCCCCAGCCTGCCTGTATATCAACTGCTCTCCGTAACCCATGAGGGGGTCTTAATAAATAGCAGTTCACCCTCCCTCTCTTTCTCCGTTTCGCCACGTCCTCCTCCTCAGCCCTCACCATATTTTAGCGCTCCCCCACCCCTCCGTCTGAGAAAAAAGCCGGGCACCTAAGGGTGAACAGGTTAATGTTCTGGCAGTTTGAGATACACTTCTGACATTTCAATCCGGCATCTGTTTTTATCGCAGCTGATTTAAGAAGTGCAAGGGTACATGAGGGGGTAATGGAGGGATGGAGAGGAGGAGAAGGAGGAGGAGGGAGCCCATGGGATGGTGCAGCTACCCAGAGACTGTGGACTGTGTATAAGGCGCAGCAGGGACTGTGGACCTGCGGTTGCAGATCAGTTGGTAAATGGAAGCATATAGTCATGTCGCCCCCAAGTGGCAGGCAACAGAACTCTTGGAGCGGTGCAACAGACAAAATAACAGCATGTACTCTTCAGGTACAGAGTGACGCAAAAATGCAAACATGCTTGAAATAACTTGCTAATATGTGGGCAGAGCATAGCAATCCGTATTCTCCTAGTTCCAATCATGACCTTTGAAATGAACAATAAAAACCTGCAAAGAGTTGATTAGACTGTTGAATGCAGAGGGATGATTACAGAATGAAGCAGGGAATGCCATGTGAGGAAAATAGCAAGTGGCAGAGCGAGAGGCCAGATGAGGACAAATGCCGAGCAGCGGTAGAAACACAGATGAGCCTGAGATAGAGGGAAAAGCAGGGAATGTACACCAGAGAATAACACAGAGAGCCTGGCTTTTGGGAGAGTAAAGCAGCCAGAGAATCCAATAAAGAAATTAAAACAGAACTCTAGAGGTTTGACCAATTGGAAAGAAAAGGATGAAGGGAAACAGCGAAAGAGGACAACCAGACTTCCAATGAGCAGAAAGGGATAGAGAGGGAGGGAGGGAGGGAGGGAGGAGAAAAAGAGCCGGCAAATAAAAGAGACGGAGCAGATATGACAGAATAAGTGAATTAGGAGAAACGGGGCTGTAGATGAGCTGCGGGGGTTTGGAGGAAGGACAGATGGGTGATGGTCGGGAGGGTGGTTGGATGGTGGGTTGCTATACCACACTGTCAGTCGGCACTTTCTCCTAAGTTTTATTTGATTTAAATTCAATAAGCAGCGGACAATCTCAGTGCCCCAGGTGTAATTACCGGCAGAACATCGGAGGCATTGTGAGCCTCGCCACAGCCTAAACGCCCTCCTGCTCGCTTCCAGGTCAGCACTGATCTTGTCTGAGAATGTCAATTATCGTATTAAACGCCATCTGAGGAGTAAAGGAAGAGGGGGTAGTTTGAGAACCATGAAAAATGGTGGAGGAAATATTTGCCCAACGTCGCAGCTTAAGGAAAAGAGGAGGAAGAGCATTAAAGATAAGGATACAGGCTAGAATACTAATGGGTTCCTCTTCACTGTTTAATATGAGATAGAAGGCAAGAGAGCAAGGTATACTGTATTACCTGTGCCACTTCACCTAATGTCCCATAATCTTGACTTGGACCTATTGTGCCATACACGGCACACTGTAGGTGAGTTGAGGCCAAGGTAGAGGGGCCAGCGATATTAGGAATCCCACTATGGCCACGCCAAGACCTGCCCTCCAATAGCATTTATTGGCCAGGCGTCCATGCTACGCAAGTTAACGTAAACCCATTTGTACAGGTCCTACCCCCTGACCAATCGGCTATCCTAACCTTAACCACTCGAGGTGAAATGCCTAACCGCAACCAATTGAGCTGCTTCGCAGGGCGGGTCTTGGCGTGGCCATATTGGGATTCGTAATTTCACGAGGGGGCAACCTGTGGTCTGTATGCAACCCAGTATGCTAGGAATTATATCCATGTTGGATGATTTGATATGGCTCTTTTTTCCCTTCCTGTCTCTATCCCATTCAGTGCCAATGCAGGAAGTAGTTTGACCTTTATTTAGCAAGGACAAAAGCATACACACACTTGGCTGGAGTTGGAGCTGCCAGTTAGCTTGGCTTAACACAAAGACTGAAAAAAGGGGGAAACAGCTAGCCTGGCTCTGTCAGACAGTAACTAAATCTGAATCCAAATGAACACGTTATATCTTGTTTGTTTCATCCGTACAAAAACAGAAGTGTTTGTGTACAGTGTAGTTTCTTTCTAATTCTTTACTAGTAATTGTGCTAAGCAAAGCCACTTACTTTACTCTTGGCAAGAAAGCGTATGTCCTAAAATGTGGATCTGTCCTGTTAAACACATCTTCACCAGAGTTTGTTTGCCATGACCTTTCCCTAACCTTAACCAAACTGTAGTGGCCTGTTTTGTCAAGTCATTTAGATTTTAGATTTTTGCCCGTCATCCTTTTTTTTAGTTATATATTTGTCCTCATTCTTTCATTAATTTCCACAAATTCACCTTCATTCTACCCATCATGGTTTACTACTCTTTTTCCTTTGACAGGGCACTTTCACTTCACTTTGATACTGCCTTCAAGCGGTTTGTGTTCACACTGATTGCTTAGATTCACTGCTGCACATTCTGATAATAAAAACATATGCACTGATAATGCATACTGAATATTGTTTTGCCCTGTATGTGGCTGGCTGCCAGTGAGGTTTTTCATAATGAAAACGTGATCGATAACCACATCTAATGAACGTTGTTTCATTTTACTCGAGCAACACGTTCTCTGAGAAGCATTCTGCTCCTAATGCAAATGGCAGTGAGGCATATGCATTACGAATTAGATGTGATCCTGGTGTAATGTATGTTTTTAGCCATCCATCTAAGTGTCCATTACTGAATCCATCCATCCAACCATCATTCCAGCCTTATAGAAATTCATTTATCCACCTCTGTTTCCTTCCCTTACCCCCTCTGCGTTCCCTTTGGTGGGTGCCAGTGGGAGTGGTCTGCCCTTGATCTGCTCTCAGAACAAACAGCCTGGTAAACATCATGAAACATTTAGAGGAGGCAGAGCAGCCTTCTCTCTAATTTACACTGGCAACCCAGAGATGCACGAAAACAGCTGCTCCCAAAGCTCGCTCCTGCAGAGGGGCTTTAGTTAATGTGAGCACATACGTACGTAGAGTATATGCTTTATAGTGCTCATATTATGCTTTTTGGCTTTTTCCCTTTCCTTTATTGTATTATATATCTTGTTTGTGCATGTTATAGGTTCAAAAAATTTAAAAGCCCAAAGTCCACCCCAAAGGGAGTTACCATCTCCCACAGAAAACACTGTTCACGAACTGCTCGCAAAAGCTCTGTGACAAACGTGCGTCATTTTGCGTCACTTTGCGTCACTTTGTAACACACGTTATAATGCTCGCCTCGCTGCTAGTGTGGCAAGCCCTCAAACCAAACTAATTAGAGCGGAGGCCTGAAGAATTCAGATAGTTGTATCGCCATGAACAGGAGACTGCAGAATTAAAACGTTACGAATGAAAGACTAATTTGTTAACATTTAAATAACTTACCACTCTGAAACATCTTACTCCAGCAAAGCCTGTGTTTTGGGATCAGACTCGCGAGTTTGTTTTGGATCACACTAGCTTGCTTGTTAGGTCCCGCCCTACTCTGCTTCTGACTGGCTAGTAATCCTTACCTAGCTACTGCGCATGTGCGACTCCCAACAAAGAAGAAATAGAAGTGAGATGCCTCACTCTGTAGCTAAAACAGAGAGCTCAACACACAGGGTGAAAAGAGGAGCTGCAGCAATGTGCAGTACAACAAAAATATGGTGTTTTTTGAAAATTAAACCACGTAAACCTATTCTGGTACAACCTCTAAATACGATTATGAACCTGAAAATGAGCATAATGTGAGGTCTTTTAAGGGGCTGTACTCGACATTTAGAATTAAATAATAAAACTTAATATAGCAGTATAGTGGAGTTATGGTATCCTGAGAAGCGAATTAAGTCACACTCCCTCTGTGTGTGTTATGATGTTCTTTGTTTTGGTATCAGGTCCGGCCGTGCATGCATGTTAGTGCATGTGAGTGCCTTGTGCGTCGGTATCAGACGCCGAGGTCCCTGACAAAGCGTCTGTATTTGACAAGTTGGGGAATGGTCTGTGAGAGCCAAGGGGAAGGCAATCCCAGACTACTTTTTTTCAGTATTTCGAGTACAGACCCTTTAACATTTCTGGGAATGTGTGCACAAAGATCGAGCGTGTGTGTGTGTGTACATTTGTGTGAGTGATATGTATGTAAGGGCATATCAGTGCTTTTCATACTACAAGTAGCCAGTACTAAATTTAGGGGTCTTTGCTTTGAGAAATTCACACTCTACACTGTAGAATAAATTGGCATATCTAGGTAGATTAACATATTTGGCAAGTGCCTTGTAGGGAGGGAGGAAAACAAATGAACGGATTAGAATCACAACTCCCTCAGCTGGAGGTCTGAGTCAATGCCTTGTACAGAACAAAACCCTCTTCACTGATTCCTTCTAACTCTGGCACAGGAGACTGTCTTGTGCTCAACATTTATAGTTATTTGTAAAACTGGATTGCCTCAGTGGTTGGGTAAATGGAGCAATCCATCTTTACGACATCTTTAAACAAAAAAAAAAAAAAAAAAAAAAAAAAACACCCCTCCCCCACAAAAAAAAACTTTAAAAAAAAAACCCTGTCAAAGTGTAATATCCCAATAACACCATTCCCTGGCTTGGGTTGTAGAGTGTAATTCTAAATGTGTTGTCCCAAAACATTTTGTTGTTGTTTTCCCACAGAATCAATAAGTTGATTACCTGGAAACAGTTTTCTAAAGGCCAGATTTTGAGGCAGTGGACAGTTTTTCTTATTTTCCCTGTCTCTTCACTGTGAAATATCCATTAAAATCAATGAATAATGAATTAAGGTGTGCAGCCTCTTACTCCCTTAATAAAATGTAGCAAGCGGAACTGCTTATTCAGTAATGTCACGCATAATTAGCCGTGCTGCCTAGACCACCTTCATGCAGTAATCTTTCGAGGCCTGACCTGCATTCTGTTTCTCTCTTTATTTCTCCCTCTCATCCTTCCCTCATCTCTGTCTCCTTTGTCACAGATATTCCTCTCTATTTCTCCATCTCTCTCTCTCTCTCTCTCTCTCTCTTTCTCTGTCTGTCTTCCCTTCTGTTTAGCTTGTTTGGATTTTGTTCTAAGATCATAAACCAAGAAAATCCCTTCAAGTGTGTGGCTCAAAGGACATACACAATTCACGCGCGCGCACACAAACACACAGTTCTCAGATGGAAACAACAAACAAACGTGAGTGGGTGAGCACTTGCAGTGATAATAGGCCCCCCGTGCTGTTTAGACTCCCATGTGGTGTGGCAAATTATATACTTTGTAAATTTGTAAAAGTGTACATGTGAGGGCATGCATGCCATATCGAGGCCGTAAAATCTTTTTTCAAACCAAAACATTTGAGAATAGTTACAATGCCTTAGTGAAATAGAATACGTATTAAAAACCAACATGTGTATCAGTGGACTATTGCAGCGGTGCTGTGTGGGCTTCAGTTTAAGCCACAGTGAGGCAGCTACTTACACCACAATCAATACTACTAGGCCCTGTTAGGAGGGAATCGATCAGCTTAGGACTTGATGTGGAACAGTCTCTCTCTCTCTATATCTCGCTCTCATTCTGTCTGTCTTTCTCTATTTGCCCTCTCTCTGTTCTCTGTCTCACACCATCATTGATCTCGGGCGATGACAGCGAGCATATCTTCTCTGCAGGGGTGAAGAGGTCAACGCTGAACCTTCTTAATGACCAGGACAATGTGAGGGAAGAAGGGGCGGCGGAGAAATAACAGGTCTTTATGTCAGGCGTTTCTAACCTGAATGGTCCTGCCTGAGCAAGCTACACACGCTCTCTTCGTACATTTCTGTTCACCGCAGACGCTGCGAAGACTTCATGTTAAAAATATCACCTGTCGACCTCGCTGAGCTGCAAAGGGTTGGGCTGAGGCTGGCTTCCCCACAACGGGGTCTAGCTAATCTGAAGTAATTGCAAGGACCACTGATGCATATGAGAGAGAGAGAGATGTGACAGAGAGTACACACAGACAGATGCCAAATGAAAGGCACTATCCTGCTGCTGCTGCTGCTGCTACTACTTGCTTACACATTGATGAAAGACAGAGAAATTGAATCCACATTCTCCAATACTCAGTGTGTTTCAACAAGATGAGGAATGATGTACAGTAGTGTGTTACCAAGTGAAAAAAGTGTACAAATACATCTGTCTACATGGGTCGCATTACTCACTTAACTACAACCCGAAGCATCTTTTTGGCTTCAAGCCTGTTTGGTTCCAACGAGTGTAACTTGATTTTTTTATTGGGCTGTGAGTACAGTCAAAACACTGCTGAGTACACAGAGGTTCCATGAATGAACTCATAGAGTGTGGACTGCCACTGTTCTGCTGCTGACGTAATGTGTCAAGTTTTTCATTTTTGGTTTCATTTTCTAAACCATCAAGGTTCTTGAGATGCAGTGAAAACCCAAGCTAAAAGACGCATTCGTGACTTTCAGATGGAGATCCTAGAGTCCTGTGGTTCGGGAGTGTCAGAAGGTCCATGTAGTAGGTTTAAGAAAAACTGGAGTGAGAACTATTGTCAAAGTGACATTAGCGATAGGATAATGGGTTAAAAATTGGTAAGGTCACCAGATTTTCCCTTTCTCCAAGAGCCGGTTATTATAGCACTGTACCACTGGAAGCCAAACTCCAGTCCTCCTTATTTATCCACCATGCAGAAGATGCATTGACTTTGATATCAACGATCACATATGAGAAACTTTCTACATTAGGAATATTTCGGAAACTAATCCTGAGAATTTAATTATGTATATGATTAGGTAAAGGGGCTCTACTGATATCTGTGTTTTGCCCCCCAAACATCTGCCCACTTTAACAAACTGTTAGAACCTAAGAGGTAGCATGATACCTCAGCTTCCCTGCCCTGCAGGCCCTCCTTCTCAATGCTTGTGCAGATTTAGTCAACTATTTGTCAGATCTAAAAAATAAGAATGACTTTTGGCCATTATTTACTTGTAAAATGTAACAAAAGGAGAGAAAACATAGCATGTTAGTCTGTCTAACCCACTTTCAAATCATGTCTGTTATGCTCTGACACACAGTAGTCTAACAGAAATGAAAAAGACATGGCAACATAAGATATGGCAACACGCGGTTTGCTTTTCTGACAACAGCAAGCAGCTAAATAAATGTCTGACAAGTAGCTACTTTGAAGCAATTTAGCCCACTTCTGAACACATTCTGAAAACATACAGGTCATTTACGTTAAATAACGTTTATGTTTTACTGCCACTTTTCTATTCATTGCAGAAGACAGAGAACAGTGATTGTGAGAGCCTGTGTAAAATGGTGACAAAAGAGAAATGTGGCATTTTTCTTCTTGAAGACTGGAGTGTAGTGCGTGGTTTGTATCAGCACTGATTATATTGTAACCTATGCACAGCACATTGTGTTTAGCTTTGTTTATACTGCAGTCATAGAATTACATGGACTAAATGTACAGTTTTCTGAAAGGAGGACAGCCGGTCCGCCCTCCTGTTTGTGTACCTATTACTTTTCAAGTCAAACTTTCGCCCTTGTGCAGTATCCATCATTAGGGTGGAGAAATTAGGTGAGCCTGCAGCCATCTGATGCTTTGTATCGGTAGACCTGCTGATAACATGCTAGCAAGCTCCAGAACCAAACCTCTCTTCTAATGATCTCTCAAAATGTTAGAAGTTTTATTGTGTGCTGAAGCTAATTAGCCATGGAAGGGACAGCACGGGGCCACCGTCTGAGCCCCATGTTAATGAGCCAACGCTTTCATTAAACCTGCCACCAGTGGCTGTCAGAAGTATCCTGAACTCCTGGTGTGCTTCGTTTACCTGGCGGACAGTTCGATTAGCCTAAAAGCCTCCGACTCAGGGCTGATTTACACTGTCTGGGTTTTGGGGCTGTAGACCAGAATCAAACCTCTCAGAGATGTACAGTAAGTAATGGTAGTTCTAACTCTACCCACCCACCTTGAGGATGACTCATTGCACACACTCTTCACTAGCAAATATAACTTTTTTTGTAGGCATTCAAGAAGAGTTTTAGGTCCCTAAAGGATTAATGGAGCAATTATAACGGACACAGCACTGAGGTGACAGCTGAAATACACAACGCTGATATTGCTCATATTGATTTGATTATAACCACTGTGGTTGAGTATGCGTGGCATGAAGCATGCTGATATTGATTCAGTCAGACACTTGCTGTGGTATTGTTGTTTATGTAATTAGCCATTCATGGTAAAATGCATTTTCTTGTGCTGATAAAATCTCTGGAAAATGGTTTTGTATTTGAAGTGCATTGAGGTCACTCATGCATCAGCCTAAGTCAGAATTACAGTGACCCCCCCCTTTCCTCCCCCAACAAAAAAAAGAACAAAAAAAAAAAAAAAAAAAAAAAAAAAAAAAAAAAAAAAAAAAAAAAAATTTATTGTTTGCAGAGCTGCTTGGCTCCCTCGCACATCCGCAGAAATAAATAGATTAACTTAAAGTACTGATGGAAAGAAAAACACCTCAGAGGGAAGTTTGTTTGCCCCTGTGACAAGGCGCCAGCAGAGGTATTAATGATAACGATCCTGTTTCTGTTGAATCAGACCTGGCCCCTCACATGCTGTCCAACCAGTGCTAGATGGGGAAACAGTAACATAACAAAGGTTCAGTTCCAACAGAAATATTACGGTTACTGACAAAAAGCAATTTCTTATGAGCTCCTTTTTATATAAGCTAAACTTCTAAAATTCCAATCAGCCTCAGCTGTACTTTCAGCTAGCAAATGTTAGCATGTTAAAACGCCAAACTATGATAGTAAACATGGTACACATTGACTAAATATATTTGTGTTAAATATGTTTTTTTACGTAGATTATATATGTGAGCCCCCACGTTTATCCTCATAACTATACCTTAACATCATTCGCCATGATTCGTAATTGTTTTGTCCAACCAGCTAATGTTTTAACCATCTCCCTCGCAGTTCGACATTGCATAGTCTGAGGAGATGCAATGTATTTTAGGGAGGTTGAGTATGTCCAGTAAGCTTTCGTCGCATACTCAGAAATTCTTGCTAATCTAGTATACATCCGGGCATTTGTCTCGCACACACAATCCACATACTATGCAGTTGGAATGCACTACATACTGAATTTTACATCATATGTAGTTTGTAGCATGTTTGTATGTCATTTCAAACAGAGCTATTGTCTTGTTTCAGATGGACTGGCATAGAAAGGAAATAATAACTTTGTGATTCTGTGTGAGTTTAGCCTTACCTTTAACTAAATTCTAATGCATTCTAATAGTTGTCCAATCCCATTTTCAGTTGTCAGGAGGAAAATCGGTGTGTATTCTTTTAACTGCAGTGGAAATTGTCATATCTCAGGAATATGAATGAGCTAATAAGCTTACTCAGTCTTCAGTGATTGTGTGTTTTGGACAGCACAATGTTGACACAGTGTTGTACAGACTCAGGTAGACGCTTGTTGCTTAGGTGAGGTCAGGTACAAATTTGAATGGGATACCATAATGTGAACATCAGGAATGAAACAAATTACATAGACATATGTCCAGACACACATCCACGCATATAAATGTAAAAACAGGTATTCAGAAGTTGAGCATGAAATAGATACACACATTGACTAAATGAAGGAAATGATAGGGGGCAAGCAGTATTTCTTATTTAGTTAGAAGGGAATAATCTGAACAAGAAGCTTGACTGTGTTTAATGTGGAAAATACATTTGGCATGTTGTGAGTCTCATGTTCATTATGCAGCATGTTTGGAAAAAAGGAAGAAAATCCTTCACTTTGAAGAAGTCCTGGAAGCAGTGAGCTCCCATAAACTTCTGAACAACGTGGCCTGGTGAGGACCACGCATGCTTCCTGGCTCCAATGAGAGTAGTACACCAACTCTTTCCAGACTCCAATGGAAAACTACTGCTGCAGCTAGTGTATTTCCCCCACAACTTTTTGGTCTCTCTCCTTTTTTTTGTGTATATCTGAATTCATTTCTCCCTACTCTCCCCCTCTTTCTTATTAGCCTGTGTAAGCATATTCTGCGAATCCATCCCCCCTTCTTTGCCTTTCCAACCTTTCTTCTGGATGGAAAGACTGAGAGGAGGGAGGGGATAGAAAATGCTGTTGTTGGAATATGTGTCAGTTGGCCAAATAGGCTCCACATGCTTGTCTTCATGGCGCAGGATGTGGCAGACATAATCTACTCCCTCTTTTTTTTTCCAAGCCTCCCTCCCCATCTCCCTTAGTAACTATCTTTTGCTCTTTTCTTTATGGATCCCATTCCTTCTCTTTGTTGTGCTCTATTTTGTGCTTCCCCCTATGTCACGACAGGCAAATTAGACATTAGTAACGTATTACGGTATCTCTCTCCTGTCTTAAATCCAAAGTGCACTCAGTGTGTGGCGATGCTGTAATTTAAGTTGCCGGTTTGCTGCAGCTGTGGGAGTCTGACTTTACTCCATGGCTTATGCAGCAATAATGCAGACCAGCAAACTGAGGAGCTCTACACACACACACACACACACACACAAACAACACACACACACACACACACACACACACACACACACACACACACACACACACACACACACACAAACTGTTTTATTCATGCTAGGCTGAAGCCTCGGTTGCATTATCAGCCAACAAGAGCCAGTGTTGGGTATTAAGCCAATTTACTGGTACACACCAGTGTGCCGAGGCTTTTAATGCCTATCAAAACTCTAATTCAGTGCTGTGTGTTTTGTGCGACTGCCCATCTATAAGCATGTGTGGCTCTCTCTGTCCTCATTGACTGACTGATTTATATCGGCTCTCATGCTTGAAATAGAATCCACTCCTCTGCCTGCCATAAAGATGCAGGGACTCGCCAAGTGTGTCTTCTCCTCTGCTGTGTGTGTGTGTGTGTGTGTGTGTGTGTCAGATTTTCAGCATTGCGTGTGTAAAGGTTCACTGACTGCAACTCTAAGGTGAATGCAAAAAAAAAGGGACAAAGTACGCTTCTTTTTTTCTCGTTCTCCGTCTTTCTTTCCTCACCCACTCCAACTGAGCTAAACCTAACCAGCACCCACCCACCCATCCCATCTTTCCCCCTCTTTCAATGCTCCCTTGCTCCCCCATCATCCCTCATCCTCTTAGAGGAGCAAGGGAGCATGCAGTGGAAATAACAGAGCCAATAAAGACACTGCCAGAATCCATCCACTCCCTGTGCCTCACATAGTTGCTGAGGGAGAGAAAGAGTGGTGAGGCTGTGGGAGAGGAGACTAAGGGGGAGGAAAAGAGAGAAAGGCCCGTCTCGAACGTGTCTACAGCTTTGGATGAAGGAGGTGGTGGGAGAAAAGATGCAGGAGGCGTATGCTCGTGACAAGATGAATGAGGGCGGATGGAGAAGGAGGGCAGGATAGAATGAAGATGGAGAGACTTGGATAGCGGGATGATAATTCTGGGAGGGCGCATTTGCACACACATTTGGACCCCCTCCCCTGATGCCTCTTCCTTAGCCACGGGTAACTGTGTCAGTCCTGGAGTACCCCCTAGAGGGCTTCGCAACAGGTGCAGTCCTTTCCAGTCCCACACCACTTGAGACTTTTATCTGTTATCAACAGAATCGCTCAAGAGTCGTCAGCTGTAATCAGACTGGATTGCCTTTCTCCCCGTTTTTTAGTATAGGAACTTAAAGCGTAATTCTCGCCAAAATGCAACCTAGGGTCTTTTTGTGAATGTACCCGAGTCAAACTTTCGTTTAAAAGCATATTTAGGACGGAAGCGCCACTTTTAAGATTTACCGTATTTTAGTTTTTCGGTCAAATGGCCTTTTGAATGGGAGTGCTAGGGGCACTTTTATGCTAGCCTCAAAATAGCTATTTTTAAAACACTAAGAAGGCTCGACACAACATGAAACTTTGCTCAAAGTATCACCCCTAGTCAAAAACGAGTCATTATATGAATGCAAATAAACGGACTCCATAGGACGAAATGTCATTCTTATATGAGGCTCCTTTTTCAACTACAAGGTCAATATTGTTTTTCACCTACGACAAAACAACAAATTATCCGTGCATTTATATGGAACTAAGCTTTAGGAGCTTTCCATCTTTACTCTCCTCCGTAACACGTAACACATTGCATTCAGAAATCGACTGTTTTTGACTGATAAAATGGCTGCGGCCGGAAACAACAAGAGCTACGGTGAGTTGTTCAAAAGCTCTCTTTTTAGTAAACTCTGGGTACACAAACAATGTTGTCAATGCTTTCGTTAAGGTGTAGAGCCCCTGGTGATACTTTGAGCAAAGGTTCATGTTGTGTCGAGCCTTCTTAGTGTTTTAAAAGTAGCTATTTTGAGGCCATTCAAAAGGCCATTTGACCAAAAAACGAAAATACGGTAAATCTTAAAAGTGGCGCTTCTGTCCTAAATATTCTTTTACACAAAAGTTTGACTCAAGTACATTCACAAAAAGACCCTAGGTTGCATTTTGGCGAGAGTTACGCTTTAAGGGAGCTTATATTGAGAAGACCTACTTCATTTTTAAATGTGGTGTCCAAATATGGAATAGGAGCATTCAAAAAGAAGGGCACAGCACTGCAGAGTTGAACAGAAGGTGATGCAAAAGTTAGAGCGCTGAAAGAATAAAGCTGGTCAGTGCGAGGTCCCGCATCTCGTAAATCATGGAACGTTTTCAGACCACCATACGATGCCGGTTGACTAAGTCATTGATCCTCATTTTCAGAGACAGTCCCCCGCCGAGAGCTGGAACTCAGCCAAACCCACCAACCTCGCACAGGATGTGTGATTGTAATGCACCACAACATCACACACACACACACACACACACACACACACACACACACACACACCAAGCCTGTAACACTTGGACCAGTCTAACCAGGCCATATTCAGAAGCCTTGTGTTCCCTGTCAATGTGTTTAACAACAGCAGACTGATTTGAGATGAGGCCAATTTCGTCGCAACCCGCACCTTCCCCAAGGCTCTGAATTTTTACGATGATATCTCAGTCTGCGATCCTTCACGGCAATCTTTTACATTGTTTTATTGTTTTTTATTTCTCTTCTTATTTTACAATGAAGCATTTATGATCGTGTCTCTCAGGGTTGTCATCACAATTAAGTCCCACCAGGCGATGATATGAATGGCTCATATGCATGTGAACTGGAACATTTACATCAATTCTCATTGAAAGCGTAGTCGCATGCCGCTGCGTGGCCTGATTTTTTTTGTACGCAGATAGAAGCTGTGAAGAATTGGAAGAGAAGACAAATCTGTTACCCGTATGTAGCTCTCAGGAGGCGTCTGAAACAGCGTCCTTTCATGTATAATACAGAGACCTTCAAAATAATTGCCTCTTTCTTGTCAATACTTTCTCTTTTTTGTCTTCCTCTCACACACGCACAAACACTCACAGCACCTTTGAAGGAAAGGTCTCGTAATTATTATATGCAATTTTCTTCTGCATTGGCAAGTTTGGAACAGAACACTTTACAAGCAGAAAACTTTGGCAGGGATATTTATGTCTGCTTCTTAATCAGTGACATCAACGATAAGGGGATAAGCAGCAAAGATGAAGAATGTTTGTGTGTGAGACGGGGACATAATTGTGCAATAGTTTTCTCTCACCATATCTTCATGGAGATGCATTTAAGGGGCATTTTCTTTTTTGGAGATGAAAAGTTGATGCATCTCCTTTCATTCCATGGGATTGAACCTTTATTGTATTGAGGCAAAGAGAGACAGTTTGAATGTGAATCTTATGCCAATACTATCAGAAAACCCCATCAAGAGATCACATGATCAAACCTGAGGGAGGCATGACAGCACAGGCACTCCTGCCGAGTTAATAATTTATGTATCTCTTCGCAGAGCTTAAACCACCCCCAAACAGATTTATAAATAAGTCTACCGAGAGATGAAAAGAAAACTGCATTTATTGAAGCATGTACGGGTCTCTCAAACACACTCTGCACACCTTGTTATTATACATTCATGCTACATACCCGCTGGCCATTAGATTTAGAATCCTACAAAAACCCAACTGTGACATTTAAATACCACTGGATTTTTAGCATTTCAATGTTTTACTATGAAAACCATAGTTTTACATTCAAGTGGATCAAGTTTTCCAGTAGCTAATTTCAAGTTGTAAACTTTCACAAAACATTTTAGGGTTTACAAATACAGACAGAAAATCTAATTGGCAAACATTCAAACAACACTAAGAGTCTACAGCCGTGCTGGAAGGTTGTACTTGGATGTAGATGTTGAGATATTTCACCGGATAAGTGAAAACTTTGATCAGAGGAAAAGTCAGGGGATAACTAAAATCCTTAGGCGTTCTCCACCAAGAATGTCTGTACACATTTCTGAAAAAGGAAAACTATATTCCATTTTAAAAACTTGGATGGAAATGGATTGGTGAAATTCGGCCAAGAATAAGCAATTGACCCCAGCCTTATCAGGTTACTTTCTGTCAGCCATATAATCTAAGAAAGAGACCTTTACACGAGCGGTTGGTAACCCCAGACACTTTTCTGTCAGAAATTGTGAACCAGAAAAAAAAAAAATCTTTTTTTCTAATTTGCACTTGACATTTCAAAGAGCGGAACTTCAAACAACACACATTTAGACTGATGGGGTTTTTAAAAGAAGCTATTTCATTGCTATTCTGTGCTATTTAAATTGCGACATTAAGTGTTCAGCAATGGGTTGATTTCAAGACTATGGAGGATATATTTATACATACAAAACAAAGTGTTCCATATGATTGTGCCACTAGCACATATGGAGACACATACACACTTGTCCCACAGACAGTGGCCAATGACTTAGTTTCCACCAATGTTGTTAGCTCAAAATGGTCACATCCGGGTGAACATGTAGTTCAAAGGTTGCAGCATTGCTACACAGCTGCAAAAGTCATTGATGGAGAGTAAACGTCTTGTTCCTCTCATAAACTACTCCAGGGGTGTCAAACTCAATTTCCCTAAGGGCCACACTGGAAAAAGAGAATTGTATCAAGGGCCAGACATGTATAGTTTATTGACATGCTTTTATTTCATCAAAAAAGTAAAATATCTTTGACTCAATTATTGCATGTATCATATAGTCTTCTCACTTACAGTTTGGTCCACATAAAGCCCTGAAAAAGTGAGAAAAAAAGTTCCAAAGCCATCCTAGAATTTAGCAAATCGAGCAAAACAATGATTACAATTTCTAAGCTACCACCCAGCTGACTCACAACAACCTCTTTCACAGCCTGAATATGCAAATTCTCTACTTCTGTGGGAATTTCTGAGTCTCAAAGTCGGCAAATTTGCCAAATTCTGCTTTGAGTGTTGCGTAATTGCAAGTTGAAAAACAGTTTCCCATGTTTTTGGTTTGGCGCACAACTAGGCGGGCCAAAAGTTATTGTGAACCTAAATTGATATGCGGGCCAGATCAGAATGTGCGAGGGGCCGGATTTGGCCCACGGGCCTTGAGTTTGACACATGTGAACTAGTCAAAGAGGCTTTGCTGGATTTCACCAAGTTGTTGATGAATGATGATCTCATTATGCTGCTTGAACTTTTTTTCTCTTTCTGAGCTAGAGGTTAAAACTAATGAGAATGTGAAAGGTAATGGCTTGGTGGAGAAGTTGACCTCTAAACAGAAATAAATATCTTGACGATGTGAGCACTCCTTAGTCACAGCCACAGCAAAGGGGGAGGCACACGTAAATCAAATGCCAAAGTGATATTTATTTGCCTCCTCAACTATTTACTTACTGACAATAAAGGTGGAATTGATGTGGCTATTAAGACGAGTGTTTCAGAATGGTCAGGGGCTGCAAACGAGGCCACTTTATGGATCGGATGCAATAAAACCCAGTGATAAAACAATATGGAAGATGTGGACCTGGCCGTCAATCAAAGGTAAGTATGATAAGCAAGGTCATTAATTTTAATGGAAGAAATTCCTCTCAATAATGCACCAGCCGTGCTGCCATTATCCATATTTCTTGTCCTAATTCAGTGCTTTAACCCAGACAGAATGGAAGTTTCCCAGTAAGCCATGAACTCAAACAGTGAGAGGTAAGGGAGGGTGAAGAGGTGAGGGTGATGGTGGTGGTGGTGGTGGGGGTCAGAGGGTAAAGAGAGGATAGGGGCCTGGAAGAGAGATTAGAGAGATGCCCCAGGCTCATTCTCCAGCACTGTGGACATGCAAGGTGATGTCACTACACGTTTCACCAAGGGGTCTCCCCCCAAAGAGAGGAGGGGAGAAACAAGGGGGGGTACAAGAAGAGAGATGGGCAGGGGGAAGAGAGACTGAGAGGAAAAAAGTAAGGAGGAACGGAGAAAACCACATACTGAAAAGCAAAGGGGGGAGTAGAAGAGGGAGAGAGACTTGGGATTTGGATTGTGCAGCAGCGGTGGGGAGAGGGGAGGGGAAAAGTTGGACACGGACAATCTTGCAGCAACTTTTTTTCTTCTTTCCTTTCTTCGTGGAAGAAGCCTCAAGAAAAGAAAGGCAACGGGACAAAAGACGCTCTGGATTACATTTAAAGAGCATTTGCATCGCACCTCAAGAGTTCCCTGGATTCAATCACGCATTTATTTCCGGATTAATGTGGTCGCCAATCTGTGGATTTATCAGTAGCTGAAGGTATGGCTTTTGTGGATTTAATAGACGTGTTAGCGATGCTTGAAACGTAAAAGCGTTGTAAGTTTTAAAGAAACGTCGCAGTAAAGGTAGTGGAACTTTATGCTGAAACGTTTGCAGTAGGCTATAGGTTCGTATTGCAACAGGCATACTACAGTAGGCTACATCACATGGGGATATTATAAGCGTATTATACAGCAGATAACAAATAAATATCACTGTAATCAATATAGAGCACCATATATATACAGTGCATATCCTATGGGATTATATTAGTGATGCTTAAGAAAAGTTTCATAATTTTAGGAGATAAATGTCTTCATGTAAGCATGACAAACAGACTGTCTCCCAGTGGGGATCATTAAAGTTATATCTGCTGGGTAGTCCTGACACATTTTTGTACTTCTTTATTGGATCTTGCCAGAAACTTTTGGTATAGCTGCTTGCAAAAGTGATGCTGGTTTTCCCAATCCCTTCACACTCTAAAGCCAGGCCTTACTACAACACATCATGGGCTGAGCTGTAAATCTTTGTGGCTTGCATCCAACCCCTGTGGCACGGAAAAGCCTTTCAGCAGCTCCGTGTTGGGATCTGCAACATGCATATCATTCAGGCCAAGTAATGTCTGAGCCTATTACTGCACTGATTTGAGATCAGTGTCCAACATCTAACTTCTTGCCTCTATACCTGGGGGGAAAAAAAAGGAAAAGTGCTGAGGAGGAAGCTTGAATGCCACAGTCACATCTGTTTTCCTCATTACTCAGCCATCCCTTGCCTGCTGGATTTTGCATCCTGTCTGATAACCCATCTTGAAAGTTTTCTGTGGTTCCTTCCATGCCACATGTGGAACAGCTCATTGTTGCCTGTTGCATTACAGTACTGTTGCAGTACTGAAGTCTCTACACTGGCTTCCAGTGCCTCAAAGAATTGATTTCAAAATACTTTTGCTGGTTTATAAATCACTAAACGGTTTAGGGCCAAAATACATTTCTGATTTGCTACTACACTATGAGCCACCCAGACCTCTCAGGTCGTCTGGGACAGGTCTACTTGTTGTCCCCAGAGTCAGAACTAAACAGGGGGAAGCAGCGTTCAGATTTTACACTCCACATATCTGGAACAAACTCCCAGAAAACTGCAGGTCCGCAGCAACTCTCAGTTCTTTTAAATCAAAGCTAAAGACCTATCTTTTTGATGTAGCCTTTCTTTAAATAACTGTTCATTTGTTATACTGAAGTGGCATTGATGACACTGTATGACATTCTATAACTGCTCTTTAATGTTTTTAATTTCTTATACTGCACTGTAACTTTTATTCACGTATTTTATCTCTCAGTTCTTTAAATTATTATACTGCACTGTACATTTTATTCTTGTTCTTAATGTTTTTAAATTGTTTTCTAACTGCTCTTTAATGTTTTATGTAAAGCACTTTGAATTGCCCTGTTGCTGAAATGTGCTATACAAATAAAGCTGCCTTGCCTTGCCTTGCCTTGCCTTGCATCTTGAAAAATATGATTTATTTCTCTGATGAGAGGTGTCAATCTCGCCACTGTTACCTCTTCACCTCAGGTAAACAACAGATATATTTTTGTTGAAGGGGTCATTCTAACAAAGATATTAAGATAATCTAAAATGCTTAAAAAACCCTTGTTTACTGCAGTATCTCCTGGGGCACTGCCCCGCAGTAATAAGGTACTACTCCCTCTTCAGACCCTGGGGAATGTAGCCCTGCAAACATAACAAATTGGTGTCCTTGAATTAAACTGCACATTAAGTGTTGCTCACTTAACCTGCTGCAGGCTGAACATGCTGTGTTTAGCTGTGGGCCATGCAGGATCTGTTTCGTGTACTGCTTCTAATGCTAGCGTGTACTGTGTGCCTACAGATAATTTTGTCATCCACTTGACTTTGCTTATTCCGGTCAGCAGTGAAGTGAACATTAAGCTATCAGAAATGGTCAGACTTTAGCAGGTCATCTGAAGGCTGACTCAACCATGCATCGAATGGGCTTGAGGCCAACCAGTTCACGCCATCTGAGTAGGCGTCACTTTACATGACGGACTTTACATGATGGACCAAAAGTGTCCATGGCAGTGGAACTTTGAGGCAACCATGAGCAGAGGGAGGGTTGTATGTATTCAAAACTCCCTCCTTTTGTTCGCAATCTGCAACTGTGCTGTCTTGTTTCTCATTCACAACTATTCAAGGCCCTGAACACAGCCCAGTATGTAAGACTAGTAAAAACTTGCCACAGTTTCCTTTGAATGTTTTACAGCTTTGGATATTGTCTTCACTAGTTTGAGAGTTTCTATTGCTCCCAGTCAGTGGATATCTGGAGTGTCTATCGACGCCTCAGGACATCTTTAATTACTTCTATTCCCTCAGAGTTCCCCGTTGTAACAGGTCTGCAATGCACTCTCAGGTTTGGTCTGAGTTCCAAGAGCCATGATTGTACGTGGACATGTTGTTCTGTTCATGATGACATCAGAATCACAGTAAAGAGAAACTTCTGACTGTCAGAAATGCTCTGATACTTCCTATCTGGCAAAAAGAACTCCGGGCATGCCTGAAAAGATAGCAGCATATTGACTGTTGTCAACATCCATCACTCGGTCCATCACTTTAGTCCAGACAGAAATATCTCAACAGTTACTTGATGGATTGGCAGAAAATTTGGCACAGACATGCATGGCTGCCAGAGGACGAGTCTACTGGCTGAAGTGATGCTCTGACATCATCACTATCACCTCCATGAGGTTCACATTAATTCAAGTGAAATGTCTTTTGTAACAAATATTAATATGCCTACCAGAAAGAAACAGTTTACACCAAATTCAAAAATACATATTTTTCCTCTTACCTGTATTGGGCTATTAATTAGTCTAGATTGTTTTGGTGGGAGTTGTCCAGTGTTGAATGTATTGGCTGTAGAGATGTCTGCTTCTGTCGAATAAAATGGAACTAGATGGCACCCGGCTTGTAGTGCTCAAAGCGCCAAAAAACACATTTGAAAAACTCAACAGCATTTCCAGAAATCATGACCCGGTTACTCACAATAATCCACAGACCTGGATGTGAGCGGTTTGATTTGGGAACTATTTTCTTTTCTTTATTGTTTTTCAAATGTATTTTTGTGGCGCTTTGAGCACCACAAGCCAAGTGCCTTCTAGTTATAGTGATCTACATGATGTAACGATGGCCTGTATCATTGTGTTTAGCCTATATTCATAAATATCTTTCTGTATGTCTGTCTGAAACAATTCTTGTTCTGGCTTTGTGAACACATCCTTGTATTTCTGCCCCTTTTTGTCTTCTGTGGCACGCATGCTGTACTGTATATGAACGGTTTTTTTTTTATTATGTCATTGTATGCATTCATTCATCTACCTGTCCACTTTTTATGCAGGACTTCTGTTTTATGGCTGCATTCCAGTCAACTTTTAGTGGACTTTCCTACACGTTCTCTGCTGGGAGAGGACTTAACCTAGAAAATTTATTCAGGGTCACGACCCCACAGTCCGATCAGGAGGATGTTTTCACTGCCTGGTACCCAACATAGACAGTTAAAGAAATGGACAATGTGATGCCGTAGATTTCCACAGAGACCAGTGAAGCCTATCAGAAGCACTTTTCCGGTGAGGGCTGAGCGTTACTGCGCAGCCTCCAACTGAGCTTGAAGACGTAGATGTGACGTGAACAACGTGTCTGAAAGTTGTAAGTCTTCTGGTAGCTGTGCCAAGAGAAATCTCAATCATTCCCAATCTTGCAGAGACGGAGAGTGTAGGTATATGTAGGAGATAACACATAATTATTGCTAACTAAAATGCTAGTTAACATTTAGTAATTAAACCTAAACAGCTAATGTAAGTCGAAACTGCCTGCTAGCTTCTCCTGTACTATACGGTAATTCCTCTACTGTGCAACAGTAAGTCGTGTGGTTATAACACAATCGTTAGCCTGTTTTTACAAAAACATCTGCTACGGAGCCATAATGTGAGATACAAGGTAATGGAGCCTTTTATACAAATAGAGTTTTTAAACGCAGATGTAAAGTTATTTGCTGTCAAAGTGGTGCAAAATGAATAGCAGTCAATCGGATGCTAATGGCGCGTGATGGCTTGTTAGTAACAAAATGGCTCCATAGGAGGTACGCTTTGTGGAGGCAGGCTTACCTGCTTGCACCCAAACCACTCTGGACTGTGTGTGTTTGTATGTGTGAGCAGGGTAGATTGGAAATAGATACTCTGTGAGCGAACTGTCCATCAATCTTCTACAGAATGCTGGAAGAGACAGCTGGAAAGGTACTGAACCCTCAAATGTTACATGGCCGACACATTTATGCTGGGTTCTCCCATTTAAACAGATGGAAAGGAGTCTAAATAGTGGGCAACGGTTTCACTGTTATTTAATCATCCATGACTCTGTGGCTAATAAGCAATTCTCTTGTCAGGCCATAGAGAGGACATGTTTCATTTAACTCTGTCAGTGTGTGTTCCTCTAAACAGGCTTGTGTTTGGGCTGTAAGCAGTGGCAATGATGATGAAATGTGTGACAACCAAAATTGCTAAGCATTGAGCACAAATTACCTCCATTGTTATATAGGACAATATCAGTGTCTGTCCATGTATTCAAGCCATACAAGTACTGGAACTGGTAGCTGTACTGAAAATAGAAAATATTCAATAGGTCTGGACCTAGAACCTAAATGACCCCTATAACTACTCAACTGATCTGTACCTTCCATGGAGACACATTGTTGTCGTAGAAATACTGTCCAAGCTGAAATGATGAGTGTTGTGATGTGATTGTTAATATTGGTCACCACTTCTGTCTGCCAGCGCATGTCTTCAGGCTTTTAGTGCTGGAAGACTTTCAAATCTGTTATTGTTTTCCTTCCTGTTTTAGCTTTGTACTCAGTGACCCGATCACTCGCGGGCCTGCTTACCGGGCTCATAGCCAGCCCAGCGGCCAAGCCCAGTGGCCTGACCCCATACTGACTTTATCTGCTGTAGCCAGCTGGGTGGCCCGTGAAGCTGCAGATGGAGTGCAGAGAAAGAAAGAGAGACAACCATAGCAACACATATAGGGAGCCTATTAAATTGTTTTGGATTATGGCCAGATAATAATAGCAATGAGCTGTAACTTTTCCCTCAGCCTGTGTTCTCTGGACTGTGATGTATTATGTACTATGTGAACTTTCTTATTATTGTGATCATGTGGCATGAAGCCTATAATAATAGCTTCAGCTTTAGAGTGCTCAAACTCAGCCGTCTAAGGCTTTGATTAACCTTCCACCCATCCAACTGCAGGGGAAAACTTTGTTTTAATCTATTCTTCTTGCTGTTTAGCTCGCAGCTAATTTTACATAAAAAAGTGTCCATGTTGTCAACAGTTGTGCACACGGATAAATTGTGCCACAGCAAAATTATACAGTGTCTTGCAAAGATCTTGTTCTTTTCATAAAATGGTAACCCTGGCCTTTTTAAAATGGAAGAAAACAAGGGAAGGAACCACACCTTGAGTCAGCAGCACCCAAAATTGAATGTATAATTCACAATGCAGAGCATGTCAAGCTGTCCTTATTATTTCATAACATAATTTGAAACACCATAGTCCACCACATTGTTAGCAGCAAGCTGCAGGAAGTCAGGTCAGGCTAGATGGTATTCACACAGTGTCCTCAGCTGGGCAGGTACACCACATTGTGTACCCCCAGGGGAGCGTGGGGGTCATTTCTACTGGCAGACGGGACAGGTGTGTGTACAGAGACAGTCTGCTCGCCTGCCTTGAGGGCCCTGCTGTACCTGTAAACACTGCAGAGTTATGGGGTCCTCACACATGCCGAGGGCAAGTCCCGGTCAGCTGGGATGTGTTTCTGTGAGTCGGAGTGGGCGGTGTTGGTGTGTTTGTGTGCGTGCATTCTTGAGTGTGTTTAAGAATAAGGGGTTGCAGTAAGGGAAAGGGACTGTGGAGACTCTGAATATAATGATTATTTAGACGTGGCAAGTATTTTAATCTGTGCAGGAGTATGTGTGTTTGCTTGTTGTTGGGCCACGTGGAAGCATCTGGTGCAACACAACCATGGCTCCAGTGGAATAGTCTCCAGATGTGTTTGTGTGTTTTGGCCCCTGTGTTTCACTCAGGACTAACCAGCCTGCATGATAATCAGTTGACTTCTATGTGTGCATTTTGTTTTGTTCTCTTGGTGTTTGTGTGCAGCAGCATGTGCACATTCTTTTTTTCTTTTAGAATTCTTTCCTACATACGGTCACGTGAATGTGTGCACTTATGTGCACTCTCACAGACATTTGTGTGTGTGTAGCAGCTGCCCAGTCAAAGGCCAACCAGATGGACAGGATAATGACTATGATCAGACTTTATGGAGTTACACTCCCTAATGAAGCACATTCTGGTTAATTCATATGCCACTAACAAAGCCCGCATCATACCACATAATTAACACATCAACTGTGACTGACTCATAAATATACATCAACGTCTATTTAGGAGTCAAGCATAATGTGCAGCTGTCGGCAGAGTGAGCAGAATGGGTGTCATTCTGAGAGAATGTAGGAAGGATTTGACTTTTTTGACTTTCTCTTTTTCTGTTTGTTCATCCATCAGCTGGTGACGTGAGGTGTTTTCGGTGGAGTGAAACCATGTGGCTTCTCTGTTCCTCTCTGACTCTGTTGGCCCTCAGCTTTGGATCGTGTGACACGCTGACATCAGAGCAAGGTGAGTTTCCTCTACCCTGCTGGAATTTTTTTGAAAAAAGAAAATGTAAACTCTAGTAGTTGTTACGCATTGGTAAAAAAAAAAAAGAGGTGATATTCAGAAACAAAAGAAAGTGTTACAAATGGCTAAAGCTAAACTGGGCTTGTATCACAAAGACATAGCTACTAGAGGCTAGCCATTAAAGCTGCAGTAGGTAAGATTGTGAAGATCCAGGACTTTGCCAACAAATTTGAACATCGACAACTTCTCAGTCCCTCCCCCCTTTCTGCTGCAGCCCAAACCGTCTCCTAAGCCCCTCCCACACAAGGGAGTTTGACAGAACTGCCTAGGCATGTTAGACAACATGTTCAATAACTAAACACTAACACAATGTTAACTTTACTCACCAACAGTAAAACGATGCTAACTAGCAGGCTACGGTTAGCCATTTCAGCATCATATCAGACCGACCACTGTGCAAACGTTACTATCATCCTCACCAACGTAGCTTTGTGGACTTTTGACTACTAATAACCAAGTGAAAGATAAATCATTCATGGTAATTATGTTACCTTTCGAGAAGAAATGTGGCTACATCTGCATCGTTCTTCAGATCTTTAAAATCCCGGAGCTCACCGCCACCTCTAAAAAGCCTCTCCAATATTCACCCGAGTTTTGGGAAACCTTTCTGCAGCTCGTGTGCGGGGAGGGGAGAACGCTATGCGTGTACGTGCCTGAGCAGTGATTGACAGGCAGATAGACACCCCCTGTGGCCCTGGAGAAAATCAACCGGGTGGTAGAATTTTGCCAATGGCACTACAGGCTGTAGGAGGTGCCAGAGGAGCTGTTTCTATTTTTATTTTACATAATTCATGTAGTTCTACTGGAACATAGGGTCAGTTTCAGCAAATATGACAGAAAGTTAGTTTTATAAGACTTACCTACTGCATCTTTAATCCCCCTGTCTCCTTTTCCCTGCATGTTGGCTTTAACATGAGATTGAGACCAAACTCGCGTGGATGAGTATATGTCTTCCCAACTTCTAGAGAAATTTGTGCTGTGTTAAACTGACTCACCCAGACACTGCATGCGTTCGCATCTGAAGCCGGGTATCAATCTTCTCATGTAACTCACGGCAAGAAAAAAAATTCCAAAGATGTTGAACAAAACAAGATTTATTTTTAAATATAAGACATTTATTCCAAATTGGATGTACAAAATAAAAGCCCTGCATTACATTTAGAGTCACTGTGGAGCTCTTTATATTAAACTGCCTACAACTGAAGCTGTGGATAAAAATGGTAAATGGTAAAGGCCGCAAGAAATTATTTATTACTCTCAACTAACTGCTTCTCAGAACAGTGCTTGCATCTTCATTTAAATGCTAAAAAGACAAAGTCACAAAACCATTCTAACAGTTTTAACTGAGACAAATTTTCTATCTGGTATTGTATGCTTGACGAACTCGACACGCTTTGGAACCCATCTGAGTTTGATGGAACTGTGCGTATGCGCCCTGTGCGTGTGATGGGGCCCGAGGCTACAAAAAAAGAAGAAGAAACGGACTGTAATTACAGCTTATGTGCGTTTCATGCTGGTGGCTGTTGGTGGCAGAGTGGTTAGGCTGTGGCAAGGAGGCGTGTGTGTTTACCATGTGCGGTTGTGTTCCTCTTCATGAGCCATCAATCATACTGAGTTTCTGTGCAATTGTATAGGAGAAACATGGGTTTTTAATATTGTTAATGTCTGTATGTGCATATATAAATGTGTGAGCATGTTGTGGGTTTAATTGTCTGTTGGTGTGTTAGAGAGAATGTGTGTGAGCGTGCATGAACACAGTGCATCTAGTTTACTGTGTTGTTTTATTTATTTATTTATTTCATTCCCAACTGTCATACTCCCTCATCACACTGTCAGTGTGTTCTCAGGGGTAGGCTCTGTGATATCACCCCGGGGGCCAAACAGTCCTCCGCAGCTCGTGGAGCTCTGAAGGGAGCTTTTGTGGAGGAGGGGACCCCTCTTGGGAGACCCTAGTCAGAGCTTTTCAGATGAGACTGAGTCAGCTTGCAGCTCCCCTGAGTCCTCTCCCCCAGCGGTTGAAAGAAAGTGCTTTCTCAAGTGCAGCTATAACACTTTGTCACAGCAAGCGCCACACACACGCTCACATACACACATTCCTCTGACTCATCCAAATCTCTACTTACTGGTAATTTGCTGACATTACAGAAGGAAAGGAGGTTTAAGTAAAACTAGTGTTGAGGAGTCGAGCTGGATGATTGCGCTGCCGTTCTGCAGTGTATCCGCCAGAGACTAGTCCCCATGGTTGAATTTAATTGCTGAGATTCCCTGCCTTTGGTCAAGTGTTGCTGATATGGGTTATTTTGGTGTGCCCCAGACCCTACGCAGTCTGAAGTAATGGATTTGTGTATTGATTTGTTTTTACTTAGCTTTCCCTGTCTGTGTCTGAGCTAAGTTGTATGTTTCCAGGTGCCACTGAATTGTAATAAGCTCATTTGCACAGAATCAGAAGTTAGAGAAGCCAAGCAGCAGAAACAGACATCCATTACAGAGCCTGGTTAGGCGTACAGCTTGTTCTGATGTAATTCCATCTGAAACAGGATGTTGGGACAGGACATCAAATAGGGGAGAGAGGCTGTCAGATGTGATAGGACGTCACTGACAAGAAATGAATCTGAGCAAAAATACTTAAATTTGTAACTGCTTCAGGGTGGCTGCTTCATGAATGAACCTGTCCTGTTATGTCTCTACTCTTTGCAGAAAATGTGCATTGCAGTAAAGTAATATTGAGTCACATCTCAGTACTGCCCAGTGCGTACAAATGACAAATGTGATCAGTCAAATTTTTTGGAGCTGACATGTAATAAGCAACCAATTTCCTTTTAAGTGTCTTTTGCCCTTTTTCTCCGATTGTATATTGATATGTATATGCCCACCCTGCACACACACAAACAAACAGGTTACCAGACATCATGTCAAACAACGCAATCTTATTTGAGAAGTATACAGACCTCTGCATGTACTGTCTCAGTTTATTGTTGTGAGAAAGCTTGTAAATGTGTGTCATGAGTCCAGTCTGTGTCTGTGTGTGCTTGTAAGTGTGTTTTGAATGTGGGCCAGAGGCCCACAAAAGGGAAAATGAGTGAGCTCATCCCTCTCAAGTACAGCGTTTTAAGTCTTTCCACTCCTCTGTGCTGCAGTTTTATCTCTGGGAAAAAAAAACAGGAATGTTCTCTCTTGTCTGTCTCATTTGCCTGAGAAGGCAAGTGAGACACACTCTCCCCCTCTGTCTCAAACCCTTCTTTGGTTTTTATCATCCTCTCAGTTTGTGATTTTCCCCACACTTTAACCTCACATATAGCTACATTGAATCATCATATTAAATCAACTACACCACCCAGCATCCCTGTCCCATATGTTGCTTGTGTTTAATAGCTCCGGGACCTGGAAGACTCTCCCTCTGAGTCTAACTTTCTGCTGATCAGCAGCCCAGTCCAATTATCTTGGAATGCCACATTGTAAAGCACATTCAATAACTACCATACCCTCTCTTATTGCAAACCACAGACCAAACACTTCTTCTGTGACCTCTTCTCCCTAATGAAAATGCTGTGCCAATTGTTTGCTGCTGCAGAAACAGAATTTAAACTCAGGGGCAGTTGGTTTCAGTGGACCCTAGCCACAGTAAGGCAATGGTAAATAAGGCCATTGATTCCTTAACCTTCTAAAGTTTGTTAACCATCTTGCAAGATGTGAGAAAGGTCACACATTACTTATTTTAGCTGGGATATTGCAGTGGGCCAGCTAGAGTTGAGTTGACACTACATTGCTCTTTGTCATAGTGAATTGATTATGAAGTTCAGTTAGGAACCCTCTCTTTTAGGGCTGTGTATTGGCAAAAATCTGGCGATGCGATACGTATCACGATACATGGGTCACGATTCAATATATTGCAATATATTGTGATACTGTGCGATATATTGGGATTTTTTAGTATAATTAAGTATAATTTTAGAAAAACTAATATTTAAAAAAAGACATGATGTTTATAAAAGTCAAAGAAGATTACTTTAGGTAAACAATTCAGTACACAGAAAATCAAACTGCCAGTTTGGGATTGTGGTTCACAGGTTCTTAGTGAGCTAATGTTTATATGCTAAAGTAGGCCAAAGTTCAGCCATAGCTACATTGTTAGCTTTTAGCAAAAAGTCAGGCACTGCTAGGCACTGTTAGGCAAGGACACTAGTGGTGCGTCTCAGCATAGCCATCTAGCAGTAGGGGGTTTAAACACAACAAAAACGTGAACCACTGTCTTACATGAATATTTTTAATGTAAAAAAAATAAAATAATAATATTTTTTTAATAAAAAAAATCAATATTGCCGTTTTGAAAATCAATACAGTATTGCAAAATAAAATATCGCGATATTCAAGTGTATCGATTTTTTCTTACACCCCTACTCTCTTTATACTGTAGATTGAACCATTTATTGCAACATATATAAATACAGTTATGCTTGGCGCTGATGGCTCCGCTCTTGATAAAGCTCCCTGGACCAGCCAAGAAGCACGCTAAGCTGAAACAGGGAGCGCTGTGCAAAAAACCCCATTGGATATAAAAAAGTGAGCCAAAAGAAGGACATTGAAAACCATTATAAACTTTGAGTCATGTTAGGACTCTGAATTAGGAAGGTGGAGGCTGGGGTGGTGGAGGCACTGTGTTGCCAGCAGCAGCGGTGAGTGAAGCAGTGTAGATTTAAAAGGACTGCCTTGATGTGAGAATGGCTGTGATTGGTGTGTGTCTGATAGGAATGATAATTCAATCAGAGGGCGTATGACTTCCGTGTCCTGCATGAACTAACGCTAAGCTTAATTTATATTGGAGTTCCATTACTTCCTGTATATTGATGCATTTATAATAATCAAATCATCTATGTTTCTCCTTTGTTATCACCCTCCAAGGTGAGTGTAAGTTTGTATACATCAAAAAGTAGTGTTTAACTTCACTAAATACCCATCATGTTCCTGATTTTTTTTTATCTTTGGCAAGGTTGAAACTTGGGGGAACACTCACAGCAGTGTGCTGCATGACTGCCAGTAGTATCATTACCTGCTTTGGCACGACTCAAACACGACCCATCAAAGAGGAAGTGAACCCAGCCAAGACCATCCAATCTCTTTAAGGCTACATGCAGCTGCTAGCAGGATCCTGGAGTGGCACTCTATGCTATGTGCTAATTAGCTTGTCAACAAGCAAGCTCTTTCCTTTGATCACAGCTTGAGAGGAAATGGGGTTCAAGATCCGCTGTATGTCCTCTGCCAAGTGCCTGAGTCTGTAACAGTCCACTAAAATATCATCCATCGTCTGAGTTATGTGTAAATAGCTTGTTTATCCCATGAGCGTGAGCAAAAGTCTCACCGTCTTACAAGTAAACACAACATTTAGCTTTAAAAGTTGATTACCAATGTGATTTCTCCAAATGCAAATGCAGCCTCAGACTCATCTGGTTTTGTCATCTTCAGTTATGCTTCGTCAGCCTTAAGGCCTTTTTATGGTTGTGCGTCAAATCGACGGCCTACTCCCGCAGACCCCTCTGCATCTACGCCGGACCCTACTCCGTAGCCTGACGTGCACCTCTCGAAAAATGTAACTATAGGTCGCAGCGACGCACGTCGCACGGCCGTGGCTTGGTAGCGTTGCATTTCCCCTGACTCGTTTCCTGGTTCTCCTTCTCCTTAAACAACATGAAATCAAGGAGAGTGTTAACATTTCCTGCTACAGATTTCCCACCGTGGTCAGAAAACACACGGGAGACCCTTTGTTTCTCTCACTATGACTCTAGAGTCGGTACTCGCTCCAAAGCTAATTGCGGCACTCTCTCACTTCTCCCTCGCTCTATCACCCACTCCCCACAAACACACACATGCCGGCTCAATGCACACACCAGTGCACAAGTATAAACATCAGGCCACTTACGTAGGCTACGGCGAGAGCTCTGCGTGGAGCCTCCGCAGAACCATAAAAAGGCCTTTACGTCTCGTTCACACATGCATTCTAAATGTTGAGCATGTAATTTTACATGCTGAGCTTGTTCAATTCCTGAGCAAACTGTTCCCATGCATTTTTTATAAACATTTATGTTAAATCAATATTTTTGTATTAACATTGGATCAATTGGCAATGTATAATGTGTGATAAATAGTGACAAACCTGCAGAGAATTATCGCCCAGCTGCTGTTCCTCTCAGTTCTAAAGGTCCTATGACATGCTGCTTTTTGGATGCTTTTATATAGACCTTAGTGGTCCCCTAATACTGTATCTTAAGTCTCTTTCCCGAAATTCAACCTTGGTGCAGAATTACAGCCACTAGAGCCAGTTCCACAATGAGCTTATCATTTCTGTGTCTGTGGGGGCAAGGTGGAGGGTGGGGGTGTGGCCTTGACCATCTGCCACTTTGCTCGTTTGAAAGCCATTATGTCTCTCTCTCATGGGTGGGCCAAATTCTCTGGGCGGGCAAAGCAGAGAAAGAGGAGGTAATCTTGCTCCTTATGACCTCATAAGGAGCAAGATTCCAGATCGGCCCATCTGAGCTTTCATTTTCTCAAAGGCAGAGCAGGATACCCAGGGCTCGGTTTACACCTATCACCATTTCTAGCCCTGGGGGACCATAGACAGGCTGGGGGAACGCGTATTAATGTTAAAAATCCTGTGAAGTGAAATTTTCATGCCATGGGACCTTTGATGGCTGCAACTTTACTGTTTTGTTTCAATCTCACATTTCGTTTTAGCTCTCTTTTTCTAGCTGTCGCAGGCAGTTGTTTACAGTAAAACAAGCTCCAATAAACCCACTGCAGACAAAGTTAGCAACTAGCAGCTAGCTGGACCAAAACAGAGTTAAAACAAGAGTGAATATTTTACTTACTATCATGGTGGCCAGAAACACAAATTCAAATAAATGCTAAAATTGTCTTCAGGATGTTTAAATAGAAAACTGTTTGCCTTATAGGGTGATATGTCAATGTTGTGTTTAAAGCTTGGTGCCCTGCCGCTAATTGGCCCAAGAAAATCTATAAATCATGGTTTAAAGTTATATCGTAGAAGGTGTATTTTGTTAGCTTTAGCTCGACTTCATCAACCTTGGCTATATTTTGAGCTTAATGCAACATGTTCTCAAACCTTGAAGTTGGCAAGTTAACGTCTATGTATGAAAGATGCTGAAAGATGTTGCGCTAACTAAGCAAAATTAAAAAAAATGGAGTCATACAATGTAGAGCATGAGCTTGATAAACTGAGTCTGAAATCTCCTTAAATGTCCACTGGAGAAACAACACAGTCTTTAGGGTAAAAAAACACCTAACATAACTTAACATTTTCACTTTTCCCACTCTCTGCTCTCCTGTGTGTTTGTTCTTCCTCCTCTCTCCACCTTTTCCTCTCTTCTGTTGTTTGACTTTTCATTATGCTGCTTGCTTGCCCCTAGCCAGGATTACTCCTGACAAAGCCTTCATCTTGATTCTGTCTGATGGAAATGGGACGGTAATGAAAAATAAAACAGAAAAAAGAGTAAGCAGCAATGAAAGGTAGATCGTACCATCTCTTGACTTCAAAAAACCTGCGATAGGAGATGTGAAGGCAGCAGTGTCTTGGTGAGGCTGCAGAGAGTGTGCTGAGTCAGCCGATACTGTGAGGTTTCAAAATGAGATAGAGTGAGGGAAAAAAAGGATGTACAGTAAGATAGAAGCGGAGCAACAGTATCTGAGGGCTCCGAAGACTGCTTGATACTTCCTGTACACTCCACTGTATCTGTTACTTTGTTCCGAAGTCACATTCGATTCATACCATTTCTGGTTAAAACCCAGCCCGATCAACGGCGATTTGATTTCACCCTGCAGCTCTGGCTGGAAACCTGTACATTTTTCTATCCTGCTTCTGTTACAAATCTGCGGGGACCAATCACAAACTGGCTTATCCACCTGGTGCGCTATTGGCAGGTTTAACACGATGACGATAGAGAAGCGACGGCAAGCAGCTTTTTGTTTACATTCAACATGGTGGCCACCGAAGCGCTGCAACCCATTGATGCCGCTGTCGCTGCTACATCACCTGGATTGTTGGTCTGATTGGTTGAAGGACCATCCAATTGCGTACAGTCATTTGAACTATGCCCGTTGATCACGCCTCTTGTGCAGAGATAATACAGAGCAGACTCCCCAGACTAATGTTCAATCTTAAAAGATTGAGCTTGGTCTGGTGATCGCCAGACTAACAATTTCTTTGACTATTCAAATATATCTTTTTCTCTCAGCATACTACCACACTGTTTGACATCCCTTTTCTACACCTTAATTTGTACTTGCAGGCAGCAATAGGAGAATGGCACACTGCAGGCAGACAGGCTGAAATGTGCTGTGCTTTAAAACAGCCTTTGTATTTTGAAACCAAGATGAGCAGAAGCTGCAGGGTGTCAATTGATGAACTTCATAAAAGGTGATGAAGCGCTGAATGCGATTTAATTCTTTCTTGAGCCGGCCTCCATGAAATTAAATTTCTAACTCTTAATTAAAGTCAGTTGGATGCTATTATTTATGTAATTATATTAGGCTCTTTCCTCTTGTTTTGATGTGACTTTCAGTCACACGCGTAGACGGCGTGTGCAGTGCACTCTCTGACGTTCTCAACAACTCAATCTGTAAAGCTGGGAGACACAAAAACATGATTTTAGTTTGAAGTTCAGAAAGCTGTTGTTCAGGCTTTTGTCTTCTTCTCATTCATATCGACAGTCGTAGTGACCTTCAAACGAATCCTACATCTGAATTAGCACCTGATCTCCAGTTTATGTTTCTGCAGACACAATTGACCGTTAGCTAAGCAGTCCCTCCAGAAAAACGCGATTATGCGATCGCATAATTCAATGCATAATCAGCCAAAGTCCGCATATTCATGCGGGGGCTGCATTTTTTCACATATGCCGCACTTTCGCCGCATAAATTGCCAATTTCCGCGCCAAATATACGGTGCTTGCATGATTTCATAATCCCCGCATTTTCGTTGCAAAAAAGTCACATATATCTCAGCAGGAAGTTGAAAAAATGTTGCGTTTACTTCACACAAGAGCAGCCATTTTCCCCTGTTGCCATGGGAACGTTATGAAGTGACGTAATTACGTGATGTGAACATCATCAAAAAGCAGGTGTTGGAGGTTGAATTTGACATGTACTTTGAGTCTCTTAAGTTGGTATCCAATAAGAAAGCTATCTTAATATCTGATATTATCTGAAATTTCTTTAAGTGCTCCTGCTGTCTATATTATTAACGATTTTTAAAAGTCTGTCTCTTTTGTATCTTCTATTTCCCTCTGTTTAGACTATTACTTTTATTTTTACGTTAATATTATATTATTTGTATATATTTTTGTATCTTATTTTTTTACTTATAGCAATGACTGAATATCTGTAAACTATTTTTGGAAATTAAGTTTAAAAAAAGCAGGGTGTTGGGGGAATCACTTTTTCTTCTCTTTTTCATCAAACCGCATTTTTTGCAAGTTCCCGTAATTTCATCGCATAAAATTGCATAAATATCCTGCATATTCCATCGCATTTTTTAAGAAAACGTGCCGCATAATCAAGGATTTTTGCCCGCAACAATCACAAAAAAACTCGTTTTTTCTGGAAGGACTGGCTAAGTCCCATCCTCCTTGGTTACTGTTGCTGAGCCTTTTTCGTTCTCACAAAGCACATGCAGTTTACAATGATAATGGTGACAGATTTACTACATACAAATTTGCTGCAATTTTCAAAACATGGGTTTTCTATTTCACACATAGGTAAAGGGAAGGGAAAAAAAGTACACTCTGATTTCTAGCCGACAATCATGGATTTTGTCTGACTTTTTAATAATTCCAGCTCATTCTTTTTTTTTTTAACATATCTTTATTGAATTTCCAAGGGGCACATACAAGAGACAGTAAGACAGCCACCGAGTAAAGAATAAAGCCCTCCTTTTAGCCCACCCGCAACCCCTTAAAAACAAATAAGACAACAACAAAAAACAACAAAAACACAGAAGGTTTGCACAGTTGAGGCATACTCAGTCAAAATGGGTTTCTTAAGCCATTGTGTGTTATCTGGAAATGTACTTCGAGATCTCAGACCATGCTAGACCATAGAGGCCACTCCGAAGGGTCCATGCACCATCTTCCCCATAGTCCAAGAAGGGGTCCCAGATTTTGAAAAAGCGAAAAGGCATGTCTCTGAGCCAGAAGCTACAGCTCATTCATTTTACAACTAGAACTTCTTAGGTCTTAGGGGGCTTTCACACCTGCCTTGTTTAGTTCGGTTGAATCGCTCTAGAGTTCGGTTCCCCCTTGGTGCAGTTCGTTTGGGCAGGTGTAAATGCGGCAATCGCACTAGGGTATGCACCAAAGGGGAACCAACCAAGCGTACCGAGACCTCCTTGATGAGGTGGTCTCCGGTATGCTTTCAATCGAACTCTGGAGCGGTTCGTTTGTGGTGAGAACGTGATCCGACCTCGAACCGCACCAACTGTGTACTCCGCATGTCTGAGCTAAATGGCTCCTGTCAGCTGTGCTTAACAATCTGCGATGCGGAAGAGCATGCAAACTGTAGCAGCTTGCACTGTTTCTCTCACAGAAACAGACTGCGCTCGCATCTCCATGGTCAAACCAGCCGCCGCTGAAGTTGGAGACAGACACCGGCAGAGAAGAGCGAAGTCTCTGTGACCATGGCAGACGTAGTCACTCATGAAACAATGTCTGATTATTTAAATGAAATTAGCTAATTTGACCATGGAGATGAAAGAAATATGCACTAGTGCAGAACACAGGACCTTCTTCCTGTATTTACTTTCTTGCTCCCGCCCCAGACACATCTGACCAATAAGAGGAGTGAACGTTCTTGCTTGATATGTAATGACGCATTTTGGTACGCTTGGATTTTTCCAGGTGTGAAACGAAACCGAACCGAGGGGAAACCGCTCCAAGTTTACGAACTCATCAACTGATTTGGATCAGAGCAAACAAACTATAGGTGTGAAAACGTCCTTAAATATGCAAACGATAGCTATGCACATGCTATACTGCTAAAAGGCTAAACTTCCCAAAAAGAAGTGCAAAGCGCTGTTGGGTGAAGTTAGCCTTCAGGGCTTTCTGCCAGTAATCCTTGGTGACGTAGAATAAATAGTCAAAAACCAAAAGTCAATATTAATTTTAGACTTAGTTGACTTATTATTAGTTTTCAGTTGGTGTTTGGTTAGGTTCAGACACCAAATCTACTTTGTTAGGTCAGGAAATAGCTGTTATTTACTACCTTATCTAATTAACCAGGCGTGCTAATGCTTGCATCCTACATTATAGAGCAGATAAACATGCAGTTTAACCTAGTTTCTGGTTTTAAAATAAATGATTTTTAAAAAAGTCACCACCCTCTAAACTCTTTAAATACATATAATTGAGCTTATTTGGTCCACGTGGTGCGCATGAGTTAGCCTTGAATGAGGTTGAATTAAAAATATCTAACCTTCAGCTTCACATTAATGATTTCAAATATTACCGCAAGCAACACAGCTTAAAGAAAATCATTAGGTTTTATTTGTGGTTAACGGTGGGCACAACCTGCTATCACATTCTCTGCAGTCATAGTAAAAAAAAACGTGCACTGTAGAACGTCTTGCTCAGGGGAATTGGTCCTTGAGCCCCAAAGAGATCAATTAACTGTGGATCACAGTGATTCACAGGGTCGATGTCTACCTGTACAAACCCAGCTTTTCTTCACATCTCACATCTCCCCTCTGTAGTGAGGCAGGCCGCTCTGACAGGCAACACTTTTCTCTGTAACCTCCCCTGACAGGGTGAGAACATATCCATCAAACGGAGGCTACCGCGACAGACAAGTGTGGTGCGAGACAACTTGTCAGACGAGGCTGTCTTCCTCTCTGCACAGCTTTGCCCTCATTTCATCTTGCTCTCTGTGTTTTACACTCTTTTTTTGACTCTCTTTCACCCCCACCAACTCCACTCTACTTCTCTTTCTTCCAGATCAATATTTCAGTTACTCTCAAATGCATGTATGTTTGCACTTGCTTGTTCTCTCTCACACACAAACTCTGTCCATTCCACCCAGCAGTTAAGTGTGAAAGGTTGCATTTGAAATCACTTCCACCCAAAGTCTGATTTGCTCTTCTTGACATTTTATGAATGCTTGAACTATTGTACAGTTCAAGATTTTTGCTATTTATGCACCCGCATTTTGATTTAATTTTCACTTGCTTAACCCTCTGTGTGTTGTCTTCACAGATGAACAGTGCCCATCCTTACAAGTGGATGAGTGGAAGTTTCCCCAGGCTGCCAGGCAAAATATCACAGGTGAAAAGACTTCAAGCTTGAATTGGCAAACAGACACATTTCTTTCTCTGAGTGTTATACACGTGCGTGCTGATCAATGCCATTTGTCCTTAGGTTTTAATCTGGTGAGGCGATTCTCCCTGCTCAAGAGTACAGATGTCAAGAAGATCCGCAACCCTCGAGGACCCGTCATCCTCCGCCTTGGCAAAACTGCACTCCTACGTCCCACCGAGTAAGTTTACATGTCTCTCACTGTTTTTTTTTCAGCAACCTACAGACAAATACATCTCACACAAGCACATTGTATACAGCGTTAGGCTGTAGAGAATGTATTATAAGTGCATTTTTTTGCTGGATGTTCATCTTTCTGTCAGTCTAATGTCGATAGGCTCTTTCTTTCCCTGCCATGTCTGAACACAGAGAAATGCAGAGAGACTGAACACCCTACGGCGAAGCAGCCTCTGAACCCTCACACAACATGTCAGAGCTGTCCAGTGGCTGTTGTTTAAAAAGCAGACACTTGGCAAACCGTACACCACGGGTCAATCTCTGATTGCATTTCCAGAAATACCACTTCATTTCTCTCACCACTGACACAGGCTTTTGGTTTTCCGGTTGTCAACCACATATACTTACTGTAACTAGTTTTTCCATGAAATGTCTGGCTTTTTTGCTTGAACACAAACTAAATAAGTGATGCCTTAATTACTGTAGTAGGCATAATGCAGTTTCCTGTAAAGAAATAAAAGAAGTTACAAGGATATGAATTTAATAGCGTCATTTTTAAAGCCTGAGCTTGTTCTCAACTTGTTTCTGGGTGAGGAGACCTGCTGCCATAAAATCCAACAGAGCACAGCTTCTTTGCACAACATGATTTTGCAGCTTGACATGGTGTAATTATGCTTTCCTGGGTTTTCGTGTGGTTATTACACAGTAGTTGGGTGTAGATTGTGTTTGGAATTGCGTGACAAGTACTTATTAGGGTTATGTGCTGTCTTTTCTTCAGGTTTTTTTGTCTTTTTTTTTCAGTTCTTGCGAATTATAGCCGGTTTTCAGACTGCGCAAAGCTTCTTTCTACCTACCGATAAAGCAGTTTTTTGGAACTTGCCAATTGGGTCAGCCCAGAATATTCTATCCCTGTGTCCAGCACTGTGAGCTCCATTTGCTTGAAGGCCCAATAAATCTGTCTACAAAACACACTTTCTTTTCAGAGACATTTTGTTCTAAAAGTGCCACATAGATTGTTTGTCACAGGATTAGAGAGTACTTGTCCTTTGGAAAAGAGGGGCGAAACACAAAAAAAAACTGTCACATCTCAGGAAATCAGCATCTTTGGAGCCAAAGAGGAAAATCCAAGATGTTTTTGTGTTTCCTCTAACCATACAGAGAAAGGGCGGGAACACCATTCTCTATCTCCTCTCTGCTGCTGGTTTGGAATTTTTTTGTAATGGTGCAGCGTTTATTGAAATGTTAATGCCATCAAGAGCTCTGCTGTCACTTTTATCAGTGAAGACTGCTACCTATATGACTTCTTTGCAACTCCGACAGAGAATAATCAATGTTAGCACATCAGCCTTGCCTGTCGGCTGCCTTTCATAGTGCATCTCTCTATACACAGAGCTCACTGTCTTCTATACATGTTTCTTAAAATGAGTAAACAGAATCAGAGGCGCTTTTTTTGCATTCTCCTCCTCTTCTTGCCTCACAGAAAAGTAGATACAAATCACAGAGGACTGTCTATATTTGTCGGTTAGTCACAATGTTCCCTTTATTTCCTTATTTTCTTTCAGTTGTTTGAAATTTGTTTGCTTAAATGGTATTATATGGAATGGTTTTCACACCGTTAGAAAAGAAGAGTGGAGGCGGAGAACAGATGGGCGGTTTAAAGATGTAGTGAGGGAACAAGAGGGTTAAAGGTTTAAATCCAGGCAATGAGTGAATGCATAAGAACAAACCCTCAGGCTTGTTTCATGCCTTTTTTTATCCCAGTAACAGTATGAGTGTATGTGTGTGTGTGTGTGTGTGTGTGTGTGTGTGTGTGTGTGTGCCCGTCTGCTTAAATCTGTACAGTATGTGTGCAGTTGCAGCATCTTACTTTAGATTCCCCCCCCCCTGCCCCCTTTTCCAATCCCCGAAGTACTGTATATATCCACTCAAGCAGGTGAGGTTGACTGAAGTGCGAGATGTGTGTATAGTAATTGCAAAACTGCATTTTGCTTTGTATCAGAGGCTAATTCATTCAGATAATCCAAAGCTAATACAGATGAGTGACAGCCAGATGAAGCTACTTGTCTCTCGCCTCTATCAGTTGTCTGCTGATAGTGAAATGGACACCAGTCACAGCTGGTCACATGCATTTTAATTTCAGCAAAATTTGATTTGATTGCTTTGGGCCTGTTCCTTTTATGCAGCTACAGTGTGTAGGAGAGAGGGGAAGCAATTATTTGATATTATGGCATGAGGCCAAGATATTTCAGACAGAATTCAAAGGGATTTGATGAATTCAACACGTATTATCACATAGCAAATATGGTACAATTTGTTTACAAGTAAAGCATGTTGCTGCTGTTCTTATGCAGGAATTGCTTAATTAGCAGAATTCATTTTTATTGAGAGATCAACAACATGATATGCAACCAAAGATAGGGAGTGCAAATGTGAGGGCACTGGTAAAATGCCTCTGTGACGGAAGGATTATAAAAGAGCAAACATGTAGGAGGACAAATGCAGAAGGCTATATGAGTCAAAGAGGTGAGGGTCATGTACTTTTCACGTAAATATTTCAGCTTACATCAGCAGAATAGGGGTGATTGCTAGTCTAATGTTGAATTTCTGGTGCAGCAAGCCTGCTCAGACTCCATGCATTAGCAATACAAAATGCTGTTTTTGGACTATGATTTTGTACCTGTTTTATCATCCTTTATTGACCTAGGCAATGTTTTGTGAGTGTTTGTGCTCTCTTGTTTCATCTCTTTTCTGAGTCAAACTTGGGAGCGGCTGCAACCTTGGAGCTGCTATGACAGCAGCTCAACTGCATCTCTGCAGAGGGGAGAACAGGAGCCCAATTTTTTTAGCCATGATATTGGCTCAAGTGATTAGCAACGGCAGTCGGTCAGTCGTTTGGTCTGTTGGTAGGTTGTACCGCTACTTTGGTCCAAACCGAAACATCTCAACAACTATTGCATGGATTGCTGTGACATTTTGTGAAGACATTAATGGTCCCCAGAGGTTGAATCCTAATGACTTTAGTAAACCCTGACTTTTTTGTACTTTGTCTTTAGCTAATTAGCAAATGTTAGCATACTAACATGCTAAACAAAGATGGGGAATATGGTTAACATTTTACCTACCAAACATGTTAAAGGTCCTATGACATTTTTGGATGCTTTTATATAGGCCTTAGTGGTCCCCTAATACTGTATCTGAAGTCTCTTTCCCGAAATTCAGCCTTGGTGTAGAATTACAGCCACTAGAGCCAGTCCCACAATGAGCTTTCCTTAGAACGTGCCATTTCTGTGTCTGTAGCTTTAAATGCTATTGAGGAGGAGAGAAGGGAGGGGGACAAGGTGGAGGGTGGGGGTGTGTCCTTGACCAACTACCGTGCTTCGCTCGTTTCCAAGCCATGATGTCTCTCTCTTTCTCATGGGTGGGCCAAATTATCTGGGCGAGCAAAGCAGAGAAAGGGGAGGTAACTTTCCCCTTATGACGTCATAAAGGGAAGATTCCAGATCGGCCCATCTGAGCTTTCATTTTCTCAAAGGCAGAGCAGGATACCCAGGGCTCGGTTTACACCTACACCTACAAGCCTGCCTTGGATCATAGGCAGGCTGGGGGAACTCATATTAATGTTAAAAAACCTCATAAAGTGAAATGATCATGCCATGGGACCTTTAACATTGTCATTTTAACCAAGTTAGAATACTGTTATTAGCATTTAGCTCAAAGCACCGTACAGCCTTACAGAGCTGCTAGCATAGTTGTGGACCATTAGCCTTGTTCAGTATTACCTTACCCAGTATTTGACGAGGGAACCACAACCCTTAGAAGGCTTGGGCCAGTGATGACAATGGTGATATGAAATATTGAACTGCACCAGCAGCAGCACTGAAATTCCCATATCCAAAGTAAATTTTTTACAATAGTTGTTAAGGTATTTCGCTGCTGTGTGCACAGTTCGATTTCTTCCTAAAGTTCTGTAAATATTGTTTAAAATAAAAAAAGTAGAAGATAGCCATAGGGAACAAATTGCAACGTGTAACACCATTTCACATCAATATGTGTCAGCTCCGAGCTGTTTAAAATTCCTGTCAGTTACTGTAGGTGTGTATGATACATGCAAGGATAGAAACCGTCTCCACTGAAAGCAATTGATTCCAGCTCAGTTAGGACCCGGTACAATGGTGCCTATACACCTCTCCAGGTGATATTCCCATCTTAAACCAGAGATTTGCTATTTCAACATTAAATTTCCTCTCCCCTTGTTCCCCTGTGCCTCTCTGGCTTGCACTGACTTTCTTCTACCTCTCTCTTTAAAACAATACAAGGGAAGCAGAAGTAACTTTCTCTCCGAGTTGGGAGAGGCTACATCTGAATCTGTCTGGCCCATACTGATTTATCTCCCCTCTGTGTGTGTGTGTCTGTGGGGTTATGTGTGTTTTTTTTGCCAGGACTCTGAATGTAATAGGCCAAGGTGAGGTACTTCCAAGTTAAAAGTCAATAGTTTGTGAGTGGTTTTGTGCCCTGCAGCTCATGCCACTAATCGACAGCAAAACAACTTCACTCTCAACATCAGTTTCTTCCTTTCTCTCTCTATCCGCCTGTCTGTCTACGGGTCTCTCTTTCTTGCAGACACTATTCCCATCTACATATTGTCTACCCATACTGGATTAATTTCAAACTCTCATGCATTTTCATATTACACCCAGAAATTATTTCCCCCCACCATAGTTTCTCTCTCTCTCTCTCTCTCTCTCTCTCTCTCTCTGATCTCTCTCTCTCTCTCTCCAGGTCTCCAGGTTGAAAGTTTTTTCTTCACCTTTTCTTCTACTCATCCTTTCTTTGTTTTGACGTCCTGTAGTTGGCTGTTTTCCCTTGGATCATCCCTTAGTCATAAATCACTGTCACCCCACTTCTAGGAGTGGGAAACCAGCTGCCAGCATCAACAATTCTGTGTGTGTGTGTGTGTGTGTGTGTGTGTGTGTTTGCGTGCGTGCAAAGAGAGAGAGAAAGAAATAGAGCAAGAGAGAATATTTCAAAGTGTTCGCCATCTCAGTGAGCATGTATATCACTGTGCTTGTTTGTGAACCCTTCATCTCTCAATACATTTACACACACCCATGCAGTGAATATTCGGGTGTTTGTTTACTTGTGTGTGCGTAGATGCCCTTGACCAAAACTGAGGGATGAGGCTTGCTGGACTGTATCTGCTATGGAAATTAATGCTAGGGGGTTACACACAGCTTTGCATTGTACTTCTGGCTGCAGTCACAATGTGTGGGGAGAAAAAAAAAATAGGGAAAGAAAACAATGAGTAGAATTTAAAGTTGCTCACACAGGAAACATCGGATTGCTTTGTCACTGTGCTCACAAGGACTTCAAAGAAAGATATGTGAAGCCAAAAGTTGTCTTAATTTGTCAAAAGCTTAATTGAATGTGATGTTAGCTTCATAGCTAACTACTGCATTTATGTCAACTTGGATAGATGGTCTTTATTGTCCAAGAGTAAAATTAGTTTCCACAGCTTGTGCATGTATATTTCTGTACAAATATGCACAATATACTGTATAACTGGACACATGCACATACCCTGCAAACACACCAATGCACCTTTACACACATACTTTACAGACATATTGGTTACATTTTTAAAGTAACATGCCCAGCATCACACATCAAGATATACTTTATTTAGGACTGCTTATTATCGGGCCTGACCCCACATGAACCCGCATAGTTTCTGTCCAAGCCTGACCCGAGCCCGAACCACGGCAGCAGTTTGGGGCCCAAGCTCCTTTTAAGACCTGGATTCCCACTGTAAAATGACATGTACTGCAAGTTTAGGACAACTGAAGTCTTTTCAGTGCGTTAACAGACATTTGTGACATGATTTTCAGCACAGCCCAAAAAACTGCCATATGCCATATTAAGTAGAGATTGTACAGTATAACATTTACACCTAATTAATGAGATTTGGGAGTCTTGGGACTGTTCTAGGCAACTGCTGTCAGTAACATGAACAGCAGCGGGGAAAAAAATCAATGAGTCAAATGTCACTAATCAAATTATGCATAACAGCAGGTTATTGATTATAGCATGGACCAATTGGGTTCGGCCAGAGAATCAAAGCTCTAGGGCTGTTAAGTCAGAAGCAACAAAGCTAGGCCCCCACAGTTACTCTATCTTTAACCAGAAGAATGGAATGTGAAGGGTGGATTGAGCTGGAGGTGGTCATTGTTAATTATAGCATATTTTTGTTAGACCAGTTCTGCCTGGTAAATTCCCACTGTGTCAAAACTCTATGCTCCCAGTTTGCAACACAGGCTTGATGTCATACATTTGCACCCTTCATTTGCACATTTGCACCCTTCATCACCCTGATGAGATCATCAGGAGTTTCCCTTTGAACTTTCCTGTACTTAGTTTCACCGTATGGAAGAGCGACGTGACTAATCTGAACTTTTCTGTGTTCCAGTCAGGTGTTTCCTCATGGTCTTCCTGAGGAGTTCACCCTGATCTTCACCCTGGCGTTAAAGAAGGCTGCCCTGCGAGACACCATCTACCTCTTCCAGATATCTGATCAGCAGGGATACCCACAGGTGCAGCTCACTCTGTTTCCTCATTGCCGGCATTACGCATTCCTGCATCTTTTCCCCCTTAGCCTTTCCTCCTCTCTTTCTTCCTATCACTATATCTCCCCCCTCTTCCTCGACCTCTTAGCTTTTATTTATCGTGCCTTTTGTCTACTCATTCCTCCTGTCTCTCATCTCCTCTCTTTTGCATAGTCATCCACTTTCCCCTTCGATTTCTTCTCTCGCGTGACACCTTTTCAATTCTTTCCCCCTCTCATTCCACGCGTCTTTTGTCCCCTCTTTATTCTTCATGCGATCCCCCTCCCTCTCTCGCTAGCCCGTCTCTCTGTTGCTCTTCCCTCCATCATCTTCTGCTCTCCTCTTTCATTCACCTTCATTGTTATTCAAGTATGTTCCATGATGAAGCACTGGAGTCCCTCAGAGTCCCCATAATCACTAAGAGTCTGAGGCCAGATTTAAATACTCAATGTGTATGATGGATGAAGGCCAAGTCGCCTCATTAGGAGTGATTGATTGGCTGTACTGCTTGCGTCTGTAATTAATATGTCTTCCCTTTTACCTCATCTCTGCTACTGTGTCCTACAGCTTTGTTTGGTGCTAGCAGCTTGTACATATCACTCTTTGTTAAAGCCACTACCAGTCAGACAACTTCAGATACAGTTCATTGGCATACTGAATAAATTGTTTGGTGTTTAATTAGCACTTGTGTCGAAACCCAGCTTTCTGTAAACCTCAACGGCCCCGATGGCACCCTGTCCCTGAGTGCCAGGGGTGTAGAGCCCGCAGCTGACCTGGTGAGCTGCATTTTCACCGGGGAGGGGGTGGAGGCCCTGATGGACTTCCGCTGGCACAAGGTGGCCCTTGGCGTGCAACAGGGAGCCGCCTCCCTCCACGTGGATTGCAACTCCATTGAGACCAAACCCCTGGAGCCACGCGGAGTTCTGCCCACTGACGGACACACTATGCTGGGCATACGGGCTTCAGATGCTGGGCCTGTGCAGGTATGGATCTGTAGAGAACTGGACAGAAAATACTGATATGAGAAGAGAATTTGTGTGAGCTTTTGATAAAATATGCTGTGTATTACTGGTCTAGCTTGGCTACTGAAGAGCTGTTGATCAAGTTTAAGCGCTTCAATGTAAATGTCATCTAAACTTATTATTTGAAAGCGTGGTGACCTTTAGTCCCGCTCTGTATGAAGAACAAACTGGTACTTGTCTGTTTTAGAAGTTCATTCAATAAACCAAATTCCCTTATTGGGATCTGTACCATAGAGAATAGCGTGGCAGTGCTCTGCTGAATAATGTAGAACAGTATACCCTTGGCATATGCAATTTTTATAACGTACCAGACTTTTTCTAGACCTCCCTGTTTCCAGCAGGTGGACAGAGTGAAATATTTCTAGTGAACCAACCTCTCATAAAGGCTTTTGTACTGAAATCCGTCATTCTCTGTGTATTTTTTGTGTGGATGTGTGTGTTTTAGATCACACACTATGCCTCTGAGGTGGTGTTTTTTTTTCAGGCAATCACATTCATTCCTGATTAAAAAAGCGAGTGGACTACCTGGGAGAATTGGCCTGTAGTGAGCTGGGACTATTAACGCTGAATATAGATCCAGTAATCCAAGCACTTAGTTTGACGATCTATTAACCACCCTAGTTAGGAAGCAGGCTGGGGATTTTGTTAGCGCAGGGAGGTTCAAGTGTTCATACTTGTACGCACATGCACGCGCACACACACACACACACACACACACACACACACACACACGCATGCATGTAAACCTCCGGATAAAGTGCTTTCCTAATACTTATATCAATGAGAAATGAATTGGCTCTCAGCCTTGTTTACTGCCTCATTTAAACTTGATTTACATTATTAGACAAACAAAACGGAGGATTTATGGAGACCTGCATGTTAAATATATCAAACTCTTTCCCTCCCTCTCTTTCTTAGATGGACATTCAGCAGGTGATGCTGTATTGTGACCCCTCTCTCGCCATTCAGGAGGCCTGCTGTGAGATACCTGGAGCACGGGTGAGAACCCCAACTAACTGATAAACAATAATTAGCAATAACAATACACTTGTGTGGAGACTAGTCACAACTGCCCTACTCTGGATTATATCCATTCTATATGTAAGAGATAATGTAGAGCGAGTGTGTCATTATTGCAAATTCAGGGCTCTAGAGTGCGACCAAAATTTGTAAGGGTGCGACTGAGATTTTTCCCAGGTCGCACCGGTGCACCTAACGTCCTCGCATCTGCTGCCTCTCCACGAACGAAGCAATGTCGTTTATATCGATATGGATTAATGTTGCGTTACATGACCCATTCCTTCTGTAAATCCGTGCCTGTGTTTGGATCTCTCTCTCTCTCTTTTTTTTTTTTTTTTTTTTTTTTTTTTTTTTTTTTTTTCTTCTTATATATATATATATATATATATATATATATATATATATATATTAATATATCCTAGGCTATGCATTTGTTGCAGCTGTATATTTTCAAACTGGTAGGAAAAGGAAACCCTGTTTTTGCATTTTATTTTAATCACAATCTGTTTTAATAAAAAAGCTTGTGAAAAGTGGCTTTGACTTAAAACTGAACATTTAGCCCACTTTGTAAAAAATACAGATATATATATATATATATATATATGTGTGTGTGTATTAACGCCATTAACGGCGACTCAAGGAAAAATTTGGGTGCACATAAATTTTGTGCTGGTGCACCTAAATAAAAAAGTTAGGCGCACCAGTGCATCCAAGGCAAAAAGTTAGTCTGGAGCCCTGAAATTGAACCCCGACAGGGTGATGCAGGACCCCCGGCTACTTAGTTAAGAAATCAACAATTTGACACAAAATATTGATTTAAAAATGGTCCTCCTTCTTTGATCAGAACTGTGTCATAGCAATGGTCAAGCAATGACTTTGATGTGGCTTTAAAATGGTGTCTTTAGAGGTTTCAGGCTTACACAAATAGCTTCAGTTAACAGGCGCCTGCCACTCTGGAGCAACGTATATCCTCAGCTAAACCTAATCTGAACCCCATTGACTATAACTCAACACTTGTTGCAGCTGCTTCACAATAAAAGTGATAGTTATTTGCTGGAAGGTTAGTGTGCAGCAGCTGCAAGAAAAGCTGAGTTTGCATTATCAAAAGTAACCATAAACAGTCTCTGCATTTGTCTCTGGAGGCTTATTCTTGCTAATCAGCAACACTTTGTCTTCATACTGGGTTATGCTCAACTGTTTTCTTCCAACTCATTTTAGGTGGTCAGAAAGAAAACGAAAACTGAGATTATGATATGCAGGAGAACCCTTACTATATAGCACTCTATCAATTACTTGGCTTAGGCTTCTACAAATATGAAAAAGCCTGCCTTATGTTAGCTAACACACTATTCTTCAGTGGCTTTGTTTAACATGGGGTATTACGTTCACAAATTGACTGGGGCTTAGAGTAATTCCAATGTGTGCAATTATGTCACATCATCTCTGGTTTGCCAATATTGTTTGTACTCCTAATGTGTGACTAAAAGCCTAATTGAAAGTATCACTTGCTCTCTCTTGCAGCCTCAGAAATACAATTTTATACTCTGTTTTGTTTTCGTTATATTTCTCTCTCTTTCTCTTGCCTAGGCACCTCTTCTCTTGATGTGCATTTTTGTGCCGTTATTAATAATAGGCTTCAGAGAAATAGAAAATAGATTCAATGGAACTTAATAATTCATCAGCATGTTTCTTTTGGACAGACAAAAACAGAGCAAGTGATTGTTCAGGTATGGCAAGAATTGCAAACAGTTCTTGGGTTTATTTTTAAGCTGAAGGTATTTTTTGTGCTCAGCCAACTTTTTGTCAGAATTCTCCAGGGTGTCTGTTCTTGCGTGTCTATGCGTGCATGCATGTGTACTTTTCTTTTTCATTACCAAATGAATTTTTAAGAGGGATACAAATAGGGTGAGAAGTTCCCTCAGAAGTTTGAAACTCCTCCTCGGGAGGAAGGACTGCATGCTGTAGAATTGTTGATTAGAGGGTTTGAAGAAGGAAACCTCTTCTCCTCTGCTCAAGGCATGTGTGCTGCAGGGCTCCCTGCAAGCTGCATTTTAAATGGCATGCACAAATGTAGACACCTGCATGCTCACAGGCTGCAGCTTTTTGAAACACAAAGGAAAGAGATGGAATTGCTAGTTGTCATTGCTCTGACATCGTGGTCTGACTGCCACAGTGCACATTAGGGCTGAACGATTATTTGGGGGAAAAATCTAATTGCGATTACCATTCGATTTGTGATTATTTTATATATTATTTACATGAAACACCATCAAAACTGCTCTATATTCTTATGCAAGGATGAGAATATAGATATTAATTGACAGCAATACGTGTTTTTCTTTTAATAAGTATGGAACATTGAACAGTCAAACACAACTCTATTGAATAGAAGCATCGACATATTGCACCTTCTACGATCGTGTTAAATAAAGTCATAGAAAATAAATGAAAATTCCACTGAAAATAGGACATTTCTGTAAACAATCTGTGATATGTAACATTATTCCAGCATTTATCTTGTAAAACAACAAACAGTAAATATAATATTCAAAAGAGGAATAAAAAATGTTAAACCAAATGTTACACCAAACATTCAAATAAATATTCACATTCACATTTAATTAGTAAATGTTAGCTTGCTGACAGGCTAAACTAAGATGGTGAACATGGTAAACGTTATACCTGCTAAACAGCTGCATGCTAGCCTTGTCATTGTGGGCATGTTAGCGTGTTGATGTTAGCTCAAAGCACCGCAGTGCTGAAGTACAGCCTCACGGAGGCCGTTTCCATTTTTCCTACAAGAAGGTCCCAAAAGAAATGTCTCTTACAAAATTACAAATATTGGAATATACTGTACAACAACTACATTAAAACATAAGACTAAATCACGAAATTGTTTAGGTTTCAGGTTGAAAACCACAATGTTCTTGTGTGTTCAATGTTAACCTGTCTCACATTTTTTTCTATTGTGTGTTTGCAGTGCCCACCAGAGGCTCACAAGAGCCGCCGTGCTGCTGAGAATGACCTGTTGGAAAACACTTTTAACCAGGTAAATCAGCAAATGCACACAAAGAAAGACAGTTTAACAATGCAGAACACGTATGGTCACACACAAACACAATTACACCATATACAGTACGATATACTGAAAATACTCGTCTTATTAGATATTGACAAGCACTTAAATTCAGTAACAAATTGAGGGAAATTATCACAACACGTGGCTCCCATAAGGCAAAGACATAACACATAAAGACACAGACGAGGACTTGGCCTTAAACAGATTTCTTCTTGAGACAGTTGGCTTAGATGCTTCTGCTGGCAAGCAAAAACTGGCCTGTAGGACTTTTACCAAATGGCTTAGTTGTTCTTCCTTGAAACTCTGTCATGGAAAACATGCTTTCTACTCTGCCACAGTCTTTAGCACTTCTGAGTTTTTTGTGACTTCAGTTCAGTTACGTCTGCTGGTAGCAATCGTTCAAAGTGTCCGTGGGCGGACAAATAGTGTGTGTGACAAATAGAGCCTTACGCAACACATGGGAGCAGTTTTTAGCACACATTTCCATGGCGTTTTTTTTATGGCTGCTTCAATGCTGCGTGATACATGAAGTTCGTCCAGTATAACATAAAGGCAATTTATTTTAGCTCCCACAGCCGCTTGTTTCATCATTCATTTTAATAGGACCTATATCCAATTATCTATTCATTAGGGCCTGGTGTTTGTCTTGTGGAGAGCTGGTGTTAACTTAGAGCTCTGGCAGACGTCAAGACACCGTAATCAATCCCATAGATGGTTTCAGTCCGACACAGTTACAATAACTCAGACATGCCATCTCTCTGTGTATTTCTTTCTCTCTCTCACCGGCCATTCTTTCTCTCCTTTCTCTCGTCAGTTGCAGACTGTTTGAATTTGTGTATTATGATGTCTTGCTTTATATAGTTCAATATTCCGCGACTAGTAATGTTACCATTATCTTCCTTACAGATGTGTAACTGCCATGACTGCACTGCAGCCCCACATGCATTTCTGTCCTCTTTCCCCACTTTTATATCTATACTGTCTCCATTCTCTTTTGCCCTATTTCACAACACATGCACAGACTAAGTTGAGTGGTTTCTATTTTTATCTGTATGCTAGCTTTGTACACAGTAAATGATCAATGTAATCCAAGATTTCAGTGTGCAGGCCAGATGTTACTGATTCATAGCACCGCTTTCATTTAACTAAGCCTCACAGAGTGACAGTGTATTTAATACTCAGCATACTTGGAATGTCATGTGTTCTGTATGTGGAAAGAGTACTGTTCTTTATTGCTATGTAGTGAGCACAGGGTAAATTTGGGCCAGCTATTGGTGAAATACTATTCCTGTGGATGTATATTCCTTTGTTAACCCCATAATATAGCCTACAGTTTTTCCCCTTTTTTCTCCAAAGGTTATACACATGAATGTCTGTTTACAGGTCTGAGGGAGTACTACTGAATGTTTGAAGACAAGTTGTATTGACCCTTTTGTAGCTGAAGAAGGAGCTGAGTGAAGTCTGTAAAATTGCCTTAAAGGGGTGATAGAATGCAAAACCAATTTTATCCTGTCATAGTTGAAAAACGAGAGTTTGGAGGGTAAATAGGACATACATAGAAACCTCAAAATCCCATTGACACCCCTTTCCTCTGCAAATCTCACAATTTGAAACTGCTGCTGAAAATGGGCGAATCTCAACAAAGCTAAAAGTTGACGTCAACTTCTCAATTCCTAGTCTTTGTCACGCCCCAACAATTTGCATAGGCTACACCACTGTACCACCTAAGGTCAGCTTAGTCTTCTGAATCTAGCTAGGTCACGCAGATCTCCAGAGGTCCGCTATTTAATTACTAAATTCACTTCTGAGACTTTTTTAGGCAAGAAATCAACTATGTAGAGGTCAAATATGGGCCGTTTTACGAAAGTTGACGGCTAATTGCAAATTTTGTCCGACTGTGTGTCGCAGTTCAGCAGGAGCTCAGCAGGCTAACGTGACAGCGGCCGGTGCTGCCTCACCACCCGGCGAGTCCTCATTCATAGACCCCGGCTTGCTGTGAGCTAAATGGATCTCTGTCACGACCAGAAGCCCGCGGCGCTCCAAAGTCACCGTTTCTGGATTACTGGACTACTAAATGCCGAGGCCCTGATGGAGCTCCAGGGCCTGCAGTTAGCCGCGATCTTTACCCATAGGATTGAAGGGACACCAGCAGCTAACGAAACCCCACAAATTCACAAAAAATGTATTAAATTGAAATTGGACACAAGCGTTAGCTTTGTAAGACCTTAGGGTAGATGTTGTATAAGTGGCTTGACGAAATTCAAACTGTAAATATATTATAGTTATGCCGAAAGTGTAGCTAGCTAGCTAGCCTCGATCTTTAGCTACCCATAGTAGCAGCTGACGAAACCCTCCTATTCACAAAAATGCATTAAATTTAAATCTGACACAAGCGTTAGCTTTGTAAGACCTTATGGTAGCTGTTATATAAGTGACGTGACGAAATTCAAACTATAAATATATTATAGTTATGCCGAAAGTGTAGCTAGCTAGCTAGCCTCGATCTTTAGCTACCCATAGGATTGAATGGATACTAGCAGCTAACGAAACCCCTCCTATTTCACGAAAATGCATTAAATATAAATCTGACACAAGCATTAGCTTTATATGACCTTAGGGTAGCTGTTATATAAGTGGCGTGACGAAATTCAAACTGTAAATATATTATAGTTATGCCGGCAGCCGGACAGCTCCGCGGAGCCCCGAGCCCCGGTTGTCCAGTAGCTAACCCAGACACGGTGACTTTCTCCTGGGTATGGAGCGCAGCGGGGCTGCCGCTGTCTTGTCAGACTGTGTGGACCTCCTGAATAAATGTTCGGAAAACGGCCCATATTTGAGCTTTATATAGATGATTTCTCGCATAAAAAAGTCTCAGAAGTGAATTTAGTAATGAAACATTGCAGTGTCTGAAATATGAGACCTGCTTTCTCGTCTCCAATGTGTTTCTATGTGGTTCGCTCAAACCAATCAGCGCGCAGCTCATCTAAATATTCATTTTCATAGCATATTTGGAAGAAAAGCTCTTGTTACAAATAGGGTCATATTCACAGGGTAGTTATGGGCCCATAAAATAGCATTCGGGCAATTTTCAGCCCAACCAATGTTACATACCCTATTAGTAGACCTTAAAGTGATGGTTCGGAGTAATTTACCCTAGGGTCCTTTGCACCATGACCTCGAGCCAAACACCCCCCCAGAAGCTTTTTTCACCTGGGTCTAACACTGGGCGAGTTAGCGTAGAGTAGCGTTAGCCGCTGAGTAGCTTAGCGCGGGGCTAATGGACCCACGTTTGTATCTCTTAAATGACCCCACGTAATGCCCGAAATGATACCAAAGGTCTACACTAGTATATATAGGTTATGCTCTCATAAAACAATGGATTGGAAAGTTTGTAAGTACACCAGAAGTTTATGAACACTTGCCTGCTCTCTTCTGCTCTCTGTTGCTGTTGCTGCTGCTGCTGCTACCTGCAGTTAGACAGTGCTTAGGGCCGTCTATAAATTACTACACCGAAAAGAGATACAACAAAAATATGTATTAATTTAATGATTAAATAAGGTAATGTCTCCAAACTTACCTCAATTATTACTTGTCTCCTGCTAGTTATATTACAGCACTTACTTTAAAAAATAAGTTAAATTAAAAATATTTTTGTTGCATCTCTTTTCGGTGTTGTAATTTGTAGATGTCCCTAAGCACTCGTCTCACAGCAGCAACAACAACAGCAGAGAGCAGAAGCCAGCAGGCAAGTGTTATTTACATAAACTTCTGGTGTACTTACAAACTTTCCAATCCATCGTTTATAAGTGCATAACCTATATATACTAGTGTGGACCTTTGGTATCATTTCGGGCGTATTAGTGGGGTCATTTAAGAGATACAAATGTGGGTCCATTAGCCCAGCTAACTTATTCAGCGGCTAACACGCTACTCTAACTACCCCAATGTTAGACCAGGTGAAAAAGTTTCTGGGAGGTGTTTGGCGGTTTTTTCTTCGAGGTCAATGGTGCAAAGGCCCCTAGGGGGTTAATACTCGCCCCATCACTTTAAGGAACAGTGTGAAATACCCTATATAATCATTCTATCCCCCCTTTAAGTGATGTACCTTGAGTCAGCGTCGGCTGTGTCTGAAGACTACTAGTTTGAAAATGAAAAAATAAAATGGGGGTAGAGTTAGAAAATAAGTGAGCTTACCAGAGTGGATTGAGGCCACATTAGCTGCTAAAAGCATAACAAACCCACCTCTCCAAGCAAATTTCCTGTGGTCGAGTTGCATTGTGGGTAATGTATGCATCAGATTTTGACTAGAAAGAAGGATGTGGGGAATAAAAGAATTATATCTGTGGTTGTGCTGCATTTTAAAGGTTCATAGTAAATCTGACAATTTTATAGGAGTGCAATGCTAAGTGCTCTTTTAAAGCAATAGTTTGATATAATATTTGTTTTCTTGCCAAGAGTTAGATTGGGAGATGGATACGACTCTCATGTTTCTAAGTATGAAGCTAGCAGTCACTTAGCTTAGCACAAAGACTTGTAACAGGGGGAAACAGCTAGCCTAACTAATAAGCATATTTCCCAAAATGTCGAACTAGTACTGCTTTAAGGCTGGAAAATGTTCACACTATCATAGATTTGAAGACTCCTCGTCTTTATTTGAGCTAAATGATGGTTACACTAAGTGAAATATTCAAACCAATGTTTTTGTTTAGGTTTTCACCATCCCATCAAACTGAATTGCCTTGTTCATTATTTTATACACATTTCCCCAAAATTCAGCCTGACATATCTGGTATCTTTGGGATTTCCGCTAGAATGTTTTGGTTTCAACAAGAGGATTATGGGATGAATTTACTTATCGGACATACAGAAACAAACCACATCTTATGGTGTCTGTTTTTACAATTACTAGTCGAATCAGGTTTGGTGCAAAGGTGTGTGTACCATTGATTGTGTCTGTGTTTGGGTCACAGCAGTTACTGCCTTCCTGAGGTATGACAAATCTCACCCACACTGTTTCTCATCTTCCAGTGCTGTAAACCTTTTTTCCCCCCTTGCTTTCAGCCCTGCTCCCAACTGAAAGGTCATCTGGTCCTCAGAGGACCCAAAGGCTTTTTTTGTGTCTTGTTTCGCCGGTCTCAGTGTGTTTCTCCTTGACTTTTTTAGGTTGAAGTCCAAAACCAGCTGTAAAATGTCTTTTCCCTACTTCCCTTTGCCGAAACTTGTCCTTATTCCTCTCCTTCTAACTTTCCGCCTTGAACAAATTGTTTCCGATCAGCTTTCCAGTCTTTCCTCCATGTTTCTTGTTGTAACTCTGTAACACTGTGCACAGCAGGGTCCGTCTCTTTATTTGCCCCTGGGCTCATGGGGTACAGTACTTCTCCTTCTCTCTCTGCTTTCATCTCTTTTTTTCACTCAGAATAAAGAATAACTGTTAATGACCCGTGTGTGAAACCAAGATGGCCCTTATTTCTCCTTTCTTCAATGTAGATCTGATGCAATGGATTGCAATGACAACAGGGATGCACTGCACATGGAACAAGAAAACAACAGTTTGCCTATGCCAAAGATCTCATATTATATTATAGAGATATTTAAAAAATGCAATTGCTGCCATTCCTGGGAAAATCTTCAAGAGTTACTAAGAACTGCAGCAGAACTGCCAGTGACTGGGGATATAAACTAGAGTATGTGCTCAAAGGTTTGAACAGAATTTCAAAAATGTAGATTAATGTCTTGATACAATTTGAGCCAAAATGGAGCAAACCACACTAAATAATATTTCTGTGAATGCTCTTTAAAGCTATTGCATTTAGCGTTTCGTGAGACAGTTTTGGCCGTTCAACATTAGTGTCTAAACATAGACAGAAAGCAGTTTTGGATCAATGTGAAGCCAATATGGCAATAATATTGAGGTCATGTTCAGATGTGACGTGAAAGGAAAAAGGCCTGACGTTTTCTTTCTTTCTTTTTTTCATTTCTGTTTTTCCCTTTTCTTTCTGTCTACCAACAGGAGATTTTCGCATCAAAGGATCTGGCAGAGAAAGTAAGCCTCACAAGCCACACACGCACACACTTGATTTTACAGTATTGAATTTCTAATGAGACTGGCTCAGTGGCTCAGACCAAGACAGGGCACCTCAAAGCAAGCCTCAAGCTCCCACAGTCTAAACACATGCAGGTTCAGTTGAATTGGAGACTCTAAAAGTACAATGTTGAGGGTCCAAGATTAGCAAGTAAATGGGTGGATAAGGATGTACTGCTGAAATTCAAATAGGAAGACAATGTATGTGTGTACAGCTTTTATATTGTGTGTATGTGTGTTGTGCATGGGTTTAGAAAAAGAAATAGTCTATCGCTATTTCCTCCCTCCCTCCACAACACGTACCTAGCTCGCTGACTGACCGAGGACTGATTTACACCTCATTATGCACCGAGTCTCAGGCGGGAGTTGCCGCTGCCTATTCATTTTGTCATTCACCTACAGTAGGCATGTTTTGTTCACAAATAGACTGCAAAACTCTAGACGCTTCATTATGTTGCTCCTGTGTGTGCTATCTAATGCAGCTGGCCACCTCCCCTGACTTTCTCAATGTAGGTTATTACCTGGGATGGAGTACAACGCTTGCCTTGCCACTGGGGGCAAACACTCGCAAAGAAACAAAAGTGACTTTTTTCTGTTCTGTGGGTTTAATTTGGTTAAATTACAGAGGTGACAGTTTTTCCAGGGTAAAAAATGGCATAGTACCCATAGGAATCCATTGATACCAGATATTATGCATTGCAACACAAATGCCAACAAATATGCCAAGCAGGCCTATGTATTAATGTGATTATGGTAATAAATGGCTTGAATAAGGGGTGGATTTGGCTTCCGCTTAACAATCCTAAAGCTCAGTCAGAAACCAATTTCCATCACAGTGTTTATGGCATGCTGCTCCAGCTATTCCGCTATAGCTTTTTCCTGCTACATCAGTGGCTTCCTGGTTATAGGAGTCAAAGGGCTCAGCAGGAATATATTACTGTAACACAAAGGACTATTTTCCAGAAATAAAATCCCAGCATCTACTTCCTGATCATGCATCAGAGTAAAGTATCATGCATTTGAGAAAGTGGCACTAATAAACCCCCAAATATATAATTGATTCTACATATTTTAAAACATACAACCCAGGCAATTACTAATTTGTGTTTTTACTTATATTAGATTTTCATCAGTGGGTTCTGGGTGTTGCCCTTGTTCTGTCAAGTCCTGGCAGATAGAGAGACAATGCCAAAAAATGAGCCCATTGGGATGTTTAATACCAAAAAAACAAGGCTCGCTGACAGGATGTTGGCGGTCTTTTGAGATGTTTAGACCAATAAATGAGCATAGCTTTTGGTATGCATAATGTAGAATGAGAGCCTGTGTATTGGGATGGTGGATGTCAAACATTTTTTAAATAAATATTTAAATATTTAAATATTTGAAGTAGGACACTAATTAGGATACTTGTGCCAAACTTTGTACTGGGATTCAATTATAAAACCGGAGACACTTAAAGCTGCACTAATCAATATATATATATATATATATATATATATATATATATATATATATATATATATATATATATATATATATATATATATAATAGATACAATGGCAACATGTGTAATGGTAACATGTGTGACATGAAAATGATTGCTTGTGGTGGCATACACACACACAACGTTATTGCTTACGACTTTTCCCTCAGCTCTACAGAGTGCTCTAGTATTTATTTAAAACCATAACTTAGTGCTATAGGTTAACAATGCACAATAGGACGCTACTACTAAATACCAAGCCTAACAGTCATCTCAGTTTTATTTTTATAGCCCACTATCACAAGTCACACATTTTCCTCAAAGGAAAGGAAACAACCACATAAGAGAGAGAGAGAAAAAAGAGAGTAGAAAAAAAAAAAAAAAAGGAGGGTTGAACCTCCTGGAGTATGAAGATCTATTTCCAGAACATCTGGAATGAGGCACCAACAGCCAGGGGAAGGAGAGAGAGAGAGGTCCCAGGATGACTCATGGTCCTGCACAGAGAAGCCTGAGTGAAAAGAGAGGACAAGGGGGAATAGGCAGAGAGAGAGAGAGAGAGAGAGAGAGAGAGAGAGAGGTAGGCACACAGCATGGACGCTCATGCTTATGGGACACCAAACGGACTGAAGGTTAGAGAGATGCTGAGGTTTTCAGAAAAACACTGCATCTCGTACTGTATAAATACAGACAGTAAACAAAAACCTATCGACGTGGCAACTTACACAGATATTTTAATGCCATTTCATAATGCACAGAGAGAGTGTGCAGCTCTTTTACTGCATTCTGACTTTTTCCATTTCAAAGCTGAATGTAGAGAATGAACGGTAAAGGCAAAGCTGCAGAGGTTTTAAGTGGAACTATATGAGGACTTGACTAAGCCCACGGCCAGACAAGAGCTCGGAAAGAGTGACTCGTAACTGCAGCTGGTCGAGCCAGCCATTGATAGATTTGTAGCTCGTAAGAGGGAGGGTGTGGGGGGGGGGGAGAATTACACATTATCTCTGTGCTGTTACAAGCCCCCTTCCATCGTTTCAGCAAGCTCATAGTCGCTGCTTCAATGTATGCAAACTTCCTGGTGTGTGAAAGCATGACTCCCAGAAACACCAGGTGGGGGATTCGGCTTTAATTACTCGCTTCCGCTAAAAATGCTTCAGTTATTTATAATGGTTATCCTTATTTGGTATGTGTGCGTGTGAGTGTGTGTGTTCACCCTCCTGTGAGGAGCAGCTGGTCTCCTCACTCCTGTGCTGTGGGAATCAGACATTCCTATTGATCTTCGTGTCCCATGGGAGATGTGTGTGTGTGTGTGTGTGTGTGTGTGTGTGTGTGTGTGTGTGTGTGTGTGTGTGCGTGCCTACGTGTGTGCGCGTGCATGTGTATGTCTATGTGTTGTGTGCCCATTTGGCCACCTCCCATCCTTTTTTAACTGCATACTGTAGCAGCACAGAGGTTCAGCACACAGTTTAGTTTTGTGTAACAGTGCCTCCACCTGGCGACTACAGAGACTACAACGCATCTTCACAAACTTTTTACTCAGACACAACTTGTTCAGTGAATATTAAATAAAGTTTAATAATAATAATTCTCTCTCTCCGTGTGTCTGTCTCTCTGTCTGTCTGTAGTGTGCTGGTTGTTTACTCCTGAATGGGGAAGAAAATGTAAGGATCTCTGATCTTTACTTTCACTTCTTTCCATTAGATCATGTCAAAAGTATACCACTGCAGAGTGTGTGACTCTGTGTGTGTGTATGTGTGTGTGTTGCAGGTAGCTGCTGGGTTGAAAGGGGAAAAAGGCGACCGGGTGAGTGTGAAAGACATGAACAAAATACATACACACACACAAATCTGTGTGTGTGTAGTCAGACTAATATCAGCGGAATGTGTGATGTCATCACATGTGACCAGACATGCTTAGCACTGAACACTGATACCTATCTACGTACACACTCCAACACAAACACTTGGATGCTGCCGTAGTCTAATACGATGCTGGCTATGGACCAATCCAACCACCTAGTTAATATGCATTCTTAGGTCGCTCGCTGATTCTGTTCATCACCCATAAGCAATCATTCTTCATTTCTGCCTCTCTCTCCATCTCAGGGTGATGGCTGTTCTGGCTCTAATCCAGGTCCAGTAAGTAACTTTTTTTCCATTGCGTCCCACTCGTTTTGAATTAAAGCATTGTCTCGATTTTTGGCGTGCAGCACAGTAAGCACCTAAAAATTGGCCAAAACATGGTCTGTGATAATACATGCCAACCAAGTGTCTCTAACCTCAGTGCACACAGGGACCCAAGGGCCAGAAGGGAGAGAGAGGTGAGCCGGTGAGTGCCAATCTTCTGTTACAGGTTACAGCACCGCATCCCACTGCAACCCATCAGCTCTTTAGTTGATCCTTATTCAAAAATCCATTTTCAAGCATCCAGTCCCAATATTAAAGCAACACTATGTAACTGCAGCTGTAAGATGGTTCCAATGAGACAACCTGTAGGGGGACCAAAGGGGGAAAAGTTACATAGTGTACATAGCTTTAATTATGCATGGGAATGAGTGTGTGCTTTGTATACGTGAGTGTGCATGAATTTATCTGTGCAGGTCTCCGTGACCGCGTATAAGTGTGATGCATCCGATTCATGCATCTGTATGCACTGTGTTTCTGTGTGTGTGTGTGTGTGTGTGTGTGTGTGTGTGTGTGTGTGTGTGTGTGTGTGAGTGTGAGAGTGAGAGTGTGTGTGTGTGTGTGTGTGTGTGTGTGTGTGTGCGTGCGTGCGTGCATGTGTGTTTGTGTGTTTGTGTGCGTGAGTGGAGCATATGGTTGCAGCTAGTAGTCCATTCGGGTTGCTGACTGGTCACTGTGTTGTTTGCTGTGCTCCAGTGGTGTGTGTGTGATGTCTCTTTAGAGCCAGGTCATTGATCTGGGCCTTGTCTCCATTCCTCCTCTCCACAGGCGCTGCCTGCCAACTGGGGCGAAGCAGCAGGGTACAAGGTGAAAGGTTTAAGAAACTCTCATTGATGAATAATGAAGATATGACCTTTGTAATGTCCATCTAATTCATTTCTAACCCCTATTTTATTTGACTGGTCCCTCTGTATGTTTCTCCTCGTTTTTTTCCTCTGGCTCTGTCCAGGGAGAAAAAGGTCAGAAGGGAGAGATCGGTACACAGGGTCTCACAGGCACTCCAGGCAAGGACGTAGGTGTCTTTTATTTATTTATTATTTATTTAGATATACTTATATACTGTATATACTTAATAGTGTATATATTAATTAATGAAAGTGTCTTTCAGACAAGAAATTTGCTTAAGTCAACCCGTTGAACCTTGAAATATATATTTTCAGTACCACAAATACTAAATATAAGTGTGCACTCACATACACACTAGTACACACACGCACGCACACACACACACACACACACACACACACACACAAAACCACACACACTTACACAGCCACTTTTATCTGGCTAAGAGTGGATATTCAGTAAACTTATACGGTATTACTCTTTAAGCTTAGACTCCCATTGATATCATGCCCCCCGCCCCCCCTCCTATGGCGTTAAGTCGGCCTGTTAATGCCTGTTAGATTAGGCTAGAGCAACAAAGCTTGCACAATCAATGCTGCCTCATTGACTGCGCCGTTCGTCTCTCACACAGGCAGGCGCCCATTCAGGAAGACTTAAACCTTTTAATCTTCCGTGTTCAGCGCAGTGATCCTGTAGACGCATGAAAAGTTTTGAGGGACAAATTACAACGTGTGTGTGCTCTGAGATATTCCCTCTGGTTTCTGGCATCAGACGCACTCACGTTTAGCTGTTCACCAGGCTAAGTGCTTGTCATGGACAGATGGATGTGGTGGAGAATATATTTTCTTAAGCTATCTGACATTGTGAATTTGAATGTGCTTGTTGATGTGACTTGAATCAGGCAGCTAGAAAATTATTGCATATGCACCACTGAAGATAAAACATCTTACAGACTCTGCAATTCTCTCTCTTCCTATTTCCAATTGTGAAATGTCAACAAACGGGGGAAATCAACAAGTGACTTTTAACAACTTATAAAGACATTTTGTAGATGTGATTGATTATTCTGGGCTGGCCCTGACGATATCAGTGACCATACTGATGCTGTCACCTCTCTCTCTCTCTCTGTCTGTCACCGTTTCCCAGGGTCGAGCAGGGTCCATCTGTGTCGTCGGTCCCAAAGGAACGAAGGTCTGTCTTCATTGAGTTTCTACCATCAACCTGTCTGTAATATATATTCAGTTCACGTTGGATTTACAGGGTTTCCGCTGGGTCTTAAAAAGTCTGTGTTGTGTTGTGTGTCTTGTGTTCTAGTTTTGAAATCATTTTCAACAGGTCTTAATCTTCCTACGTCAATGCAACGCTACCTCTAATGCTCACTGAAATGTTCCCGCAGCTTTAAAATTATTATTTTTTTTATTCTGTGGTGTTGTAGTTCTTTCTGTCGCTAGTCCAAATATAATTTGCTGTATTACGACTACAAACGAGACCAACATGCAACTTATTTTGCAGCCAATCTAGACACCAGCCCTATAATGCGAATGAGGAAATCGGGGAATTGTTTCAGAACATGTTTCCGGACTCTGACATCTGACTTCTTTTTTTTATATATGTCCTAAATGTCATTTATAATGGTCTTAAAAAGGTCTTAAAAAGTCTTAAATTTGACTTTGTGAAACCTGCAGAAACCCTGATTTAATAGAGATGTGGTGAACATGTTTTCCCAGGGTACCCCAGGTTTGGTGGGTCCTGAGGGTTTGGCTGGGGAGCCAGGGAAGCCCGGATTGCCAGGCCTACCGGGAGTCGGAAAGCCAGGCTTACCAGTAAGTGTGTGTTTTTTTGTTTTCTTTAATCCTCTGGAGGACATAAAGAAGCCTATGTGCACTTATTGGATGGTGTGACTGGTTATCTTAATGTCCTTACACTCGTCTTCGAGGTGGTCTCAGTTTGACCCAAAAAGTACAACTTTTATTAGACCTTGATCTCAGAATTGCAGGGCAGGACTTGCCAGGACTCCTTCTTTTGGTGCAGCATTCATTGCCTTTGTCCGAAGCCTAAAAGTGTCTTCAGAACGGCATTTGAAAAGATTAATGTACTTTGTTTTCCCGTCAGGGCCCTCCTGGTGAACCGGGTGGTGCAAAGGGAGACACGGTAGGTTCACCATTTGACACTTGATGTTGTCGTCCCCCCCCACCCCCCATTTATAATCCATTCAAAAGAACATATTTGGAACATGACGGAGAGGTGGGGTGGATCAACAGCTCATGTAATAGCAATCTGGAGGAACCACTGATGCAGACGAGCATATAAACATCACACCATTTTTTCCACTGTAGTTGAAGGATCACATAACCGTCTGTAAATTCAGAAATCCTTGCCATCCTTAGGCTAGCAAAACCCAAAATGACATACTAGACAAGTTAAAAACATGGTTTTTATGGTACCTGTAACAATAGTCTGATTTGTTTTAACAGGGAAGTACAGGACCGCCGGGAGAAAAAGGGCTGTCAGGAGATCCAGTGAGAGACTCTTTTAAACATTGATTGATATTCAGCAATGCATGCATGAGCTTCCAGAATACATCTATCGAATCTGACTGAGCGGATACATCAGAGTTTGACTGGGCTTCTGCTGTTTTCATAGGGACCAAGAGGACCGGCAGGGTTTAAAGGAGACAAGGTACCTGCAAACACTGTTTTTAATCTCTTAATCTGCATGACTGTGTGCTCTCTCATCCACATATTGACTTGAGTTCAATCATCAGGGGGACCCATGCGAAGTGTGCCCCGTGCTGCCTGCAGACATGGGTAACACAGTGGCTCTGCAAGGGAAGCCAGGCCCTAAAGGAGAGCCTGGATTACCAGGGATAGGAGAGAGAGGACTGCCTGTAAGTACAACAGTTTGAACTTTGTGTCAAACTGTAATGTATTCTGAACCTGCCCTGAGTGGTTCAGTTTACCATTTTTACGATCTCGCTACATGTTTTATTAACGAGTCGTAGTCACAGTCTGAGCTGTAGCTGACAATTGAACCCCAAGCGCTTGTTTGATAGTGTATATATTTTATTTTTCTTATCATTTTAAGGTTAAGGTATGGCATTTATTTATACCTCTGGGTCGTATTTGCCCTTGTAATTCTCACAGCAGTTCAAGGAGAGAACGCTTGATACGCTGTCAACGGTCATTTTGTTATTGCAATCTTAACCATCGTCTTTTCTCTCTCTCTCTCTCTCTCTCTCCCTCTCTCTCTCTCTCTCTCTCTCTCTCTCTCTCTCTCTCTCTCTCTCTCCGGTGAGTCAGCACTCAACATGCTGTGCATTGTGTTTCTCTTCCTGTTCATTCTGCATCTCCCCACTTAATCCCAGCAGGTGAAGTGGGGAGTGATTTGTGGTAGGGAAAAAGAATATAAATCTAGAGCCTTATGAGATTCTCTGTGCAACGATTTCCAATAATGCAAGCATCCATCTGTCATACCTGGTTAGGGCAGAGGGGGAAGGAGGTAAAGCAACAGAGAGAGAGAGAGTGAGATATGATGACCTCGCTCTATCAAAGTTGAACTAACAATAACTTCTGACTCATCCCTGCTCCTCTCTTCCCTTTTCTTCCCCTATATGTACCAGGGGCCTCTGGGTGCAGATGGCAAGGCGGGACACAAGGTATAGAGTCATTCATTTACAGCTTATGGTTCATTCAGATTCTGTGGAAGCGTGACCTAATACACACGCTCATCTGCATTTCCTACACATTCAGATATGCTAACATAAGCAGCAGAAGGCTCTCTCCTAAAGCAGATGCAAGTAAACTAGCTGAACTAAACTCCACAGAAGATAACTAATTGTGCACACGCACACACAACACACACACACACACACACACACACACACACACACACACACACACACACACACACACACACACAGTACAAATGGCCACCTTAGTATATCTATACCCATATGTCCATTAGGGCTGGGTACCGAATTCAATACTTTTTAGGCACCGACAGAATTGACAAAAATTCCTCGTCATTCAATACCCAATTTCAATACTTAAGGAGTAAATCTCATCAGCGTCAGTGAGCCAATAAGCATGCAGCATGCTTCTATGAAGATATAATAATGCTTATGATTGGCTGTCTAACATTACACAGCGTAGAGACACGCAGGAAATACTCTACGTTACATAGAGACGGGGCTCACGTAATAGGAGCTGAAAAATAAATAAAAAGATTTGTGCCGTAATGTGAAATGTTGTCATTTCTTTTTGTTTTATAAAATTGGTATCGAAAAAAGTATCGCTTAGGAACCGGGGTATGGAAATCACGGTATTGGTATTGATACCGGTTTTGAATATTTTTTAACGATACCCAGCCCTAATGTCCATGAATTCCAACCAGCTCCACACACCTACCCACTCACACATTGCTGATACACACATACATATATCTGCCTAACTGTACCGCTGTATGCTTCCAATGCCGCGTCGAGATGCGACATCTCAAAGCAAACAACGTTCATCAGAGTGAGCTGGGACTAATTTGCCATCTTGGGTGTCTGTGTTTTGGTTTGTTTTGGCAGGGGGAACCAGGATCACCTGGCATCAAAGGAGAAAAGGTCAGCTTTTATTAGGCTTAAGGTTAAACAATTTCTTGTTCAGACTACTTTACTCCGTTGCCAGATAGATAGAGTACCCTAATTAGTGAACTTTGCGTTGTGAGTCGTGCTAGACCTGGACACATCATTGTTCATGTAGCACTAGTTGCTCCTGTCTTGGAGCACCAGAACATTTCTAACCATGCTAATTTATTTTATTATGTGTTTTTATTTGAATGAGTCGTGATGTGGATAATTATTTGGTAGACGATCTCTGACCCACCTTCGATCTGTCTACGTGCTTTAGGGAGAGCAGTGTTCTGTGTGCCCCACCCTCGGAGAGTTAACCCCTAACCTTGTCCCCGGCGTCCTCACCCAAACCCTGCAGCAGAAGGGGGAGAAGGGGGAGCCTGGGATCGGACAGAAAGGAGAGCAAGTAAGTCTGTTTGAGGAAGAATGAATGTGATTCTAATGCTAAATGAAAAGCAGAGCACTATACTCATAAACACAACCAAAGTGAAAACCATAACAAACTGTTATGGTTTGGTCTTACTGAAAGGCAACAATTTTATATACTGTAACACACATGGTAGAAGAAAACTGATAGACTAATTGTTTTTATGATTTTGTTTACATCAGTGTGTTTGCTTGCATGTGTGAGCAGCGATAAGCACCTTCATTAAAATGATGTATCGTTCAATTTTTTTCCTGCTCCACAGGGGGAGCCAGGAAATGTAGGATCATCTGGGATTAAAGGAGAGAAGGTAGGTAACATGAAAGGAAACAGCACTGAGAGTCGGTGACCTCAATAGCAGACTAGGCTTACATAAGGTGAACTCACTCAGTAGGTTGCAGAATGGGGCTCGTAATAGACTTAATGATGAGCATAATCGCAGCAGTGCGCTAATTTTAGGGCCAAAAACTGTCTGCCATAGGGATTTTACTCAGCAGGGAACTTATTAGTGAAAAGCTTAGCTTGTGAAAAACCAAAATCATTTGACACGACTTGCCTGTAGGGTGCACCTTACCTATGAAATGTGAATTACCAATTTAAAAGACCCGGTCAATTTTTATCAATTTGTGATGGCGTCAGATTTTTGACATTTTTAAACTTGTCTTCAGGGTAACACAGGCAGCAAAGGAGCTGATGGTAAGCCGGTAAGTTGAGATTCAGTTCTTCAAAACAGGATGTCTCGCTTCACATCCAGATTCAGCGATGTTGTTAAATTAAATGTGTCTATGGGACAGGGAAAGCCTGGACCACGGGGACACGGTGGGAAGGATGGACAGAAAGGCTCACAGGTAAGAGAGCAGTGACAAACGTTTGCTGTGAAGCTCAAGGTTGGATGGATTTTGGACTAAAAATAGTGTAGTATGTTTATTTGTTCATTCTCATGGATAATGCACATTGATCAACATCATTGTAAATGTAGTCTCGCTTTGCCAGAACTTCCTCCACAGTGCTGCCGAGGAGGGTCTGGCTAGTCGACACAGCATTCCGGGATGGGAGAAAAACGTTCTCTGGTTTATTCTCATTTCTTTAATCCAATCACAATCTTCATGGGCGGTGCTAAGCACGGGATTGAGCCGCGGTGCCGCTGCAAAATTGCCTTGGGAAGGAACTTGTTTTGGTGGAACATATGTCATTCAAAAGTTGTTTTAGTCGTGCAACAGAAAACTCAGATTGGACAGATAGTCTAGCTAGCTGTCTGGATTTACCCTGTAGAGATCTGAGGAGCAGTTAACCATAGTCCTCATAAATCCACCGAAGAAAGAGGAAGGTAACGGAAATCCGGTCGAAAAGAGTGAAATCTGGCGGATTTTTCATCAGCAACGGAGCAACCAGGATGTGGAACATCGTGGATATAGACTACTGTAAATGTGCCAGTGTTAGCCAACATGCTAATTATTTTTATTTTTAAGATTATGAATTATGCACTTTGAGCTGAAAGTTTCCTTCTTGGGATATTTTCCATATGTTGCTTTTGTGACCTATGCACAAGCATCTCACAATTACAGTACCTTCAGAAACAAATCTGTATGTGCATATTTAATAAAAAAAAAAAAAATGTAATATCTCGTTCCATGCCACATTAATGTCATATTTATCTTTTGACAGGGAGAGCAGGGGCTGCCTGGTCTTGGTATTCCTGGCCTTAAGGGTGATAAGGTAAGGGCCAGCGACATATGCATTTGCTTTTTGCATTCTGTAGCTTGATTGTGATGCAAACTAACCATCGTGACTCCCTGCCTTCCCCTAGGGCGAGTGTGGTCTGTGCCAGCCGGCCGAGGTTGGTAGCGGACCCGCTGGCTTTAAAATGCCTGATGGAGTAATAGGCAAGCCAGGCGAACCAGGCCTTCCAGGTCCACCCGGACATCCAGGTCTTGGAGCTGATGGCAAACAGGTACGAGATTATCTAGGGACTAAATCAAATACAATTTATCCAAAAGTACACAGACAGCTTTTTGGGATTAAAAACTTTGTTTATCTTACATTCTGTTTTGAGAGGTTGCATTGTTGCTTTGCTTGCAATGGAAGCAAAACAGTCAGATTGATCAAAAGGGCTAGAAAAATGACTGATGCTATCCTTGCACACACAACACTGCATACTGCAAACACAAAAGGACACAGTATGAATTGTCAGATGAGAAATGGTCAGTGCCTCTTAAGACTTTCTTGGTACCTCCTATAGAGGGCGGTATGGTGTTCTCTGAGCTCCTAAAGAACCCGGGACTCTTTAATCCCTGCTGCTCACTTTACATCCAAGTTTATTAAGATATTATATGGTATATATATTGCCATTTCTGTGTATATTTGTTTTATTGTACTTTATGTTGTTACATTTTTTGTTATTGTGCTTTTATTGTGACAGAAGTTCAACAGTAGATCTGTCTTTATCGGTGTTATATATATATATATATATATATATATATATATATATATATATATATATATATATATATATATATATATAATATTAATGATAGAAATTAAATTCCACACAACCAAAGCAGCGTCTTGCTATCCTATTTTGTTGCCACAGTGAAACAGATTAAGCAGCATCTGGATGAGCGAAAAGTTTGAGATGCCCTGAGGTCGAATCAACCACGATGCTTATTGTACAAATAGGATAAGGGATTCTCCTCTTACTGCAGAATTGTTGTAATAAATCTCTGTTGGCTTCTGTCACCCCTCCCCTTTACATGCCGCGTGCCTCTGCGGTTAGTTTTATGTCAACAGTTATTTTCACCGGAATGGAAAAAGGGCTTGCACAATACTTGCAGATGACCGAACGTGTTTGAGAGTGTGCACCTGCATGTGTATCATGTTTCTGCATGCATTTGTACATCACCTTCTATTTGCTTACACAGGGCCCACCAGGTCTTGCTGGTGTAAAAGGAGAAAAGGTATGTTTCCTGTCAAAGTTTATCATATATCTTGTCTATAACAAGCTGTTCTATATTTGTATTTTCACACTCTGTATTCCATCAATGACCCAACGACAAATTCACACCACATTAAACCACCGTGATGCCTGCTGAGGAATTAAAACCAGCTAATCAATGTCTCTTAGGCATGCTGTATGGTTTTTCAAATAACTCATTCCTAAAATACACAAACCCAAAACAGAATAAGCTATTTAATAACCTAGAGGAGTAAGACTATTTTGAGTCACTGGTTGCCTTTAGAGAGAGTCCGACTTTTTTTTTAACTAATTTGACATCTACTGGGACCAAGGACGTCTGCAGGAAAATCCCCCCACATGGTATGGACTAATATTTCAAAGGAGCCCAGGCACTCTGCTTTATTTCAGGTCACCAAGTCTGTCTTGCGGAATATTCGCATCACTTAAAAGCCCAAAAAACTGGGAAATAAATCTGCCATCAACGGAGACGGGCTATTTTAAATTACCTTGAAGCTCTCCCACAATCACTTTGCTTGGACTTCAAAGCAGAGCCAAACCGACTGAGAGGATTTTTTAAGACTATAACCATTATCAGTATTTTACAGTTAGATGAATCTCAATCTCAATAATAATAAAACACAAATTCAAACCAGCCAATTATTATAAAAAAATAAGGCTTTAGTTTGATATCAACAACTCAGCTACAGAACAGATTGCAGAGGGAAATTGATGGTTCCCTCTGGAGTTTTCTTATAAACCAACACAATTTATGTTTACATTCAGTATTTTTCACCAAAACACATTGTGTGCATCCTCGACGTCTACAACAAACGAGTGCATTCCTTCCTCATACAACATTTGCATAGCAGATATTTTGAATATTTTAAATACTGCAATATTTACATCCCTGTGTACTTGCTAGCAGTCGTCTTCTTAACTGCCCTTGCTAACTGTAGCTACGTTACATAGAGTTGACTGTCAGGGCCTCTTATCATCATATTTCAATGTTACAAGGGTGAAAAAGGAGATCAAGGAGATGAGGGACTGGACGGAGCTCCTGGAGCCCCAGGACTGCCTGGAGAGCCTGGTCGAGATGGACTGATGGGCTTGAAGGGAGCAAAGGTACAGAGTACCTGAACTGTTAAGTCAGATCAACTTTGCTGCACTTTATTTTGCATCTGCTGACGGATTTGATAATTAACGTGTATTGCATCTATGGTAAAGGGTGTACGGTATAAAAGGTAGCAGCCATGTCTTCTGCACACCATCAATGATAGAGATCTAGTTGGGTCTTTTTGAGTTCGTATGGATCAGGCTTTTGTCTCTGCATCTATGGAAACGTCAAATTACAGGTGATATCTTAGATGCCACTGGTCACACTTTTGGAGCAATGATGGTTTCCAGTTGATAAAAATTGACACTGATTGGCTAAATGGGGGCATCATCATTATTCAATTTAAGTTCGATTTTTCCAAAAGGTCCCTGGATCATGGTTTGGATTTGTTGTGTTTTCCCAGGGTGATGCTTGTACCAGCTGTCCTTCTATGGGCACTGCAGTGGGTGATGGTGTAACTGTGCGAGGCCCTAAAGGAGAGAGAGGAGAACCTGGTCCCACTGGGGAAGGGAAGTCTGGCAGGAATGTGAGGGAATTGTGTATTTATTTAATTATTTATGTATAAATACATATTATGTAAGTATTTATAGATGTACTTCTGACTAGGAAAATTGCTGATGATCATCTTACATGTTTTCTCTTCAGGGAAAACCCGGCTTACCAGGTGTGCAGGGGCCTGCTGGGCCCAAAGGCAGCAAGGTGTGAATGTCCATTTTTCATTGTATCATATTAATAAATATATGCGGAGAATTGTTCCTTACCACTGACGGATACTCATCTGTTTTGTCCTGTGCCCCCTGTAGGGAGACGCTGGAGCTGCAGGAGTCGGCCTTCCAGGACCACAAGTAAGACTGATGTGTCCACATCTGGAGTTTTTATTTTGTCAGCTGATGCAGATCTTCATACAAAAGATACACACAGCTCCTAGGTGGATGTGGTCCTGCTGTGATCTCATTAATAAATACTGTTTTCGTGCCTCTTAGATCTAACAATATATTTATGAAGTCGTAAACTAGTCGTAACCATCTAAAAATAACCCTGGGCCGATCTCAAAATCCTTTGATTCATTGTGGAATCGTTATTGCTTTGTTGACACTGGGGAAGCCGGTTCTTCCTTACTACACCACTGTGAAAAATGTGAAACAACTCTTACAGTGCACATTTCCACTCTTTGTTTCCTTCCCACCTAAACCTCCTGCCTTTCTTTTTGTTTTGTCTTTTTCATTAATGGCATAGGGTGAAGAGGGACCAAGAGGGCTCCCAGGACTTGTAGTAAGTCAATGTCATATTTCTAAAGTTGTACTTTTCTACACTACATTATCAGATTTTGGTCTAATCTCTTTCTTTTGTACAGGGATCACCTGGAGCCAGAGGATTGACTGGCCCTCTTGGCCCAGAAGGAGGAAAGGTAGCATAAAATATAGAGGTGTAAGCCCATCGTATTGTTGCAATATGCAATCACATGTACCTCATTTTGTTTAAAACAATGAAACCATGTGAGTGTTTCCTGTTCATAGGGCTCCAAAGGTGAAGTCGGGCTTCCAGGACCACAGGGGCCTCCGAGCATTGGAGTAGCAGGGCCCCCGGTAGGACCTAAATGCATCTTGTTGCATGTGCATATGGGAATATAATGTCATGCTGTTATCTTGTCAAACACTGTTTCCTATTTACTTTTTCGCACACAGGGCAGAGATGGAGCTCTCGGGTCTCAAGGAGCTGATGGCAGACCTGTGAGTTGTCTTGTTCCTTCATTGTCTGAAGTGTTTCATTTGCATGTTTTTGCACATGTGCATCAACAATTTGAAGAGATGTTATAGAAATGTAAGCACCAAACTTGAGTTGTTGTCTCTGTGTTAGCGTCTGTTTAAACTTTTAATTTTCTTTAAGCTTCTTTGGGAATTGTCCTTGATTTAGGCATCATTTGTAACCAAGGATGTCTGCCTCGATCCATAACAGAGGCAATGTCTGCTCCCATTTCATCCTCTGTCCCCTGATCTACGCTCAGCTCACTGGCCCGCGAGCTTTCTTCTGGAACAACAAAGCAAGAGTAACTAAGTGCTTGTATATGTGTGTGTGTGTGTGTGTGTGTGTGTGTGTGTGTGTGTGTGTGTGTGTGTGTGTGTGTGTGTGTGTGTGTGTGTGTGTGTGTGAGCTGTCTCCTTTTGCAGGGTCTTGATGGAGCTAAGGGGGACAAGGTAAGTCTACCGTTTTGTTTGGATGAAGGGATCTGGAGGGGTTTGAATATAAGGGGGTGGAACAGATGGTAATCACAAGAGATGGTTCCCCTCACCTCACGCACGCATGCACACACACACACACACACACACACACACACACACATACGTGCGCTTACACACACCTGCCTCAGGCTAGGTATAGACTGGTAGCAGAGGTGACAAGTGTACTGTTGCTGGCAGACAAGAGGAGTTTCGGGGCCTTAAGAGAGAAAGAGTGTGAAACTATTAATTACCGCATTCATCAGAGGCACCAGTCCAGACTGTTACTGAGAGGTTGGGAGAGATGAAGAAAGCAGTGGATGCAGTGCTTAAGGGTTGGGAGGGGTGTGACATGTGGGACAGAAGCCCACAGTTGAAAAGAAAGTAAGAGAGAATAAGCTAAATAGGTAAAGTTTTGTAGATGATTCCGAATCTTTATTCAGTGTATTCATATAGAGTCTGGAGCTGTGTTCTGTACTGTTACATAAATACTGAGAAAACTGACTTGGACGTAAACGGAAAGTAGTGATAGTAGGTATGTAATAGGGATATCATTGGCTCCTCGTATTACATATGTTGGGTGAAATGCACCTTTCATAGTACTATACGTTTGTTGTATTCTTACACTACATTAAGGTTTTAGGGACAGATTCATGTAATGCAACACTTGAAGTTCATAAAGTAGTAAAAAAATAAACGTTCATAGCATGTCACCCCCAGCAGTTTTGAGTTTCTTTGTGAAGATTTTAGGAGTGTCCTGAGTTCCTTTCTTACGGTAACTAGGGCTGTAATGTTGAATGAGGACTCGGGTTTTACAGCCTGTGCTTAAAATTGTGCAAAGACTCACTTCAGCTTTTTTTCATTGGTCTTTTTTATGTATATTTCAGGGTGAGCCTGGAGAGTGCAACTGCATAATCCCTGTGCACACGGGCATTGGCGGACCTGTGAGTACACACACACACACACACACACACAAACACACACACACACACACGCACGAACACACACACACACACACACACACCGCACGAACACACACACACACACACACACACACCTTATCTAAAGAATTGTTGCCTTGCGACAGTACACTGAATACACATTGATTTTTTTTAAACATACAATCAGGGGGTTTATTATGACTCCACAGGGGGGATATTGAGAACAATTTACCTTCATGCTGAGTTACCCACCACCCCCCCTTGCATCTTTCTGTGCTGTGACATTTGTTGTATTATTCTTGACATCACACTGCACTTTCTGTATATTTAGCAAGCACCAATGCTGCTCTGATTTTGACTACCTTTGTCTTCCAGGGAGCTCCAGGAACTCCAATAAACACATGGCAGCCCGGTCCTCAGGTTTGATCTGTCAACCAGCTGTCGTGTCTGCAAGCATTGTCTCTGTTGTTACCTTGCAGAGATTGTTTCTGAAAATCACAGAAACCTTCCTTTATGTTTGACTATGAATGTGTGATATCATTTGCGGACATGTATTTGTGTGTCGTAGGGCCCACCAGGACCTCCTGGGCCACCTGGCCCTCCTGGGCCTCAGGGTGTTAATGGAATCGAAGGACCACAGGTAGGAGAAAAGGGGCAGTAGGGTGGTGAGGGGTGTATCTCTTCAGTTCAATTCAGTATCTGCTCCATCAGCTTGGATTCAACTACAAGCTACTTGATGTAATTTCCCCTTGCGGGATCAATAAAGTATGTCTTAATCTTAATCATAGGCTTTCAGCTTGGGCAACTGGGGTACTTATAAAAGGCAGTGCTTTGACATGCTTTGCACCTTAGTTAGGACGTTCATAATATGCATGTAGGAAATGAAGCAACATTTTATACTGAATGTGTGCAATATATTGGTTTGAAAGAGGCTTAGATTATCAGGATCAAGTCATAAATGCACTAACCCGTCCAGTGCTTTGAGCTTTAACCCATGTGGGAAGCAACTGAGAAAGCTTTGGGAATGTCTGTCAAGACATTAACAGTTATTTGAAGGTCCAAAGTATAAATGTGAAATAAGTATAGCAATGCTAATTTCAAGTACCAGTTTAATTAATTTCTAAAGATTGTAACTCAAGCAGACCTTCAAATAAAGTGTTACTATGATCTGTGTTGCAAGAGTCAAAGGTGTAAGAAAGACATGAAAACTGGTGATGGAAGAGGTCATGTCTTTGACAAGGGCGCATTTGTGATAATGGCTGAATGCAAATTAGCACTTTCATAAGACATGGCAGAAGAAGGAACAGGTTTGATCATTTTGAGGGTGACCCTTTGGTGGAGATGGGAGTGACTAGCCCTCGATTGGCAATAAACCAGTTCAACCTCAGTTCCTTCTTTCAGGGTATCCCTGGAAACGACGGGATACAGGGGAAACCGGGTATACCTGGATACAGCGTAAGTAAAAATAGAGAGTAAAGGAGGAGAGGCGCTACTGATTCAAGATCTGGGGCCTTATGTATGCAAAAGCACAAAATGAATGCATTTATCAGGAAGTAATATTAAAAAAATGCACACTTCATATGCATGTTCAGCCTGTCGTGCTTTTGGACTCAGATCTGTTTGTAATCTCAGAAGGTCTCATGTGTTCTAATTTACCTTAAGTAAGTGCAAGGGCAACATCAAAGGGGAGAAATGAGGTGGAGTGTTGTGAATGTAACTGTGGATTCTATACGGTGTCAGTTTTGTTACTTTCAAGTCTGCTGATGGCTTAATTTCATTAAAGGAAGCCAGCACTCAAGGAGAACTTCACCTTCAACACAGAAATTAAAGAAGTAGTTTAATGGAAGAAAGGAATGTGTGGAAAATCAGTAGACCACTCTGGAAACGATTTGAGACTGAACTTCTCTAGAAATAGAAACTCTCTGTAGAAAGTAGGGCTGGATCCGAATATTCAACAATTCGGATATTTGTTCATTGGGTAGGTATTCGATTTTCAATTTTGGCTTTTGAATATTAATTTTTTGTTTTGTTTTTCCATCAATACAGTAAGAAAGTTTAGATAGATTCAACTTTTGGAGAAACGCAACCCCGACGTCACACTGCGGTGGACACAGTCCCAACGGCGCACAACCCTGCCCCAATTACAAACACACTTATTTTTTACGATATTTTTGACCAAATACCTCGATATCGATAACGCAACGATATTGTAGTGTTGACTATTGGTGCTTTCACAAAATATTTGAGAATTTGAGAATAATGAGATTTTTTATAAATAATCATCAGTAATGTGGATATAATGACTAAGTGGGTAAAGGCATTAGAGAACATTGCACAGTGACTGATATACAATTATAGAGAACCTTCTTTAGAGCAAGTCTGTTAATGCATAAAATCTTGTGCCCGTAAAACAGCCAATAGCATGCAGCATGAAATAGCCTTTCTAGCTAATGGCTCCAGTTTGAACAATGTAAAATGGGTTTGTAATGACTAGGCCAGGTGCTATTGACACACACACTCTCAGTGGAAAGGGTCCCACTGCTTTGATAGAGAGCAGACCATCTTTCACAGTAAAATGAGTTGGGCTTTTGGAGTGAGCAGTTATATTTCAGAACTCAGTATAAACAGGCAGTGTAACACTGTGTAATTTGTGTCAGTTTTTTCTTTTTTAATGCACATATGCTGCATTTGTGTCTGCGTGTATGTGTTTGTAAATGTGTGGGCAGAGACAGTTATGTCTGTCTGTCATGCTCTCTTGGTGCAATGTTCTACTCTTTGAATTTAAAACTTTTCTGGTTCAGACTTGAGGTCTTGAGAGACTTTAATTACAGCTTCACAGTCTAATGACTGAAATGGGCACAGATTGTTGTTTTTTCGGCTATATATCTGCTATTGTTTTGTTTAACCAGTTTATATTTGTCACATATCTGTCTTTTTATGAGAATCAAGTAGCAGCATATAGTGTCAACATTGGGTTCATGTAGGAAATCGCTTTCTTTGGACCATAGAATCATACAAAACCTTTTTTTGGCGAGTGACATTTTTGACGCCAACTGAGCCTACTACAGAGAGCCTAATGGCAATAAACAGATGCTTGTTATGTGGTGCACTGAGCATAGGCCACTGTATTTTCATGTGAACATTAAGTTGGGTCTTTACAGAAAACATGATATAAAATAGGATTTTTGTAGGATTACTATGAAAAATGTACAAGGATTTACTATATAATGCACCAAAAAATGTGTTGTAATTGTAGAGTAAGGAAAAAGAGAAGTACGGCAGTTCTGAACTGAACAGGTCCCTTGGAGGAGGGGGGAAATTCTGCAACCTCAGTACTTGCTTGCTTTAACATTGTACTGAATGTGATGGTCCTACACAGACATATTGTTTGGAAAGGTTGTGACACTTTGTACCAGTTTTTTGTTGTTGTTGTTGTTCCCGTTTTTAGTGATAATAAAGTGTACCCCATCTAGTGTGTGAATTTGACAGACTCAGCAAATTGCAATACACATATGTATACTTAATTTTGTACGGCACTCAAAATTCATATTGGTGTTAATGACATAGGGTTATACAATAAGTTACATACAATTGGTATTAAAAGAGGTGTAGGTCACTGTCATGTCATTGTGCAATTGTGAAGTTGCAGAAGAAACCGTACTTTAACTTGCAACGCTGTCCTCGAACTGTATTTAGAGAGCATTGGGATACTTTCTTTGGGTTTGTCGAATGTGTCAGAAAAGAGCTGATTTTGACATTAAGGGTTTCCCTTAATTAATGTCTCTAATGCCAAGAAGGTAATACTAATGTTTTTTTTTTCATTTCCCTGCCCCTTCTCTAGAGCCTCATTGGACCACACCAGCTGCCTCAAGGAGATGTAGGGGATGGTGTTGTAAGTTAATGAGTCAAAATGCATTTTTGCGTTTTTATCTTGTTATCCTTTATTTTTGCTTTGCCAGTTTTTTGGCATGAAAACTATTGATCAGTGCATTTATTAATATGTATGCATGTGTGTGTTCTAAAACACAGGAGGGCTGTGAAGAAGGGGACTGTTCCCAAGGATCTCCAGGGGTGCCTGGCACAGCTGGTGCCAAGGAAGACAAAATAGACCAGGGCAAGCCAGGTGTAACCCCAGTGGACAGCTGTGACAAGGTGAGACTTGAAGGGAGTTTAGGAGTTTTTTTTGCCAATTCTCAATATCCAGAATCTTATGAAACGTCACTAGGTCAGCAGAGAGGACTATTGGGGCCACACCGACACCGATTGAGGATCTGGCCCAAAAGCGGCTTTTGACTAAAGCCACCAGCATCCGTAAAGACTCCACCCACCCATGACACAGCCTGTTCTCCCTCCTGCCCTCAGGCTGCGTTGCAGCACGACAAGACTGAAAAACAGCTTTTACCCAGCTTCTATCAGACTACTAAACTCATCTAAACACCTCTAAACTGTGTTTTACTATGCAAATGTGCAATACTATTTATTCATTTACAAGTGCAAAACATCACATAGTCGTACGGACAAATATTCTGCTGGAAATGATTTATTCTGTTTTTATATATATTCATAGAGCTCTATTTATTACACTGTTTTTATCTGTATTTTAAAAAGGAGCCATGCTCGTAATTTCGTTCATGCTTTACATTTCTGTTTTGCTGAATGGCAATAAAAGGAATCTTAATAGCGCAGTAAATGGCAATCCTTCATTTTGCATTATATTCAAGTTTTCATGGTCGTGATTTAAGTCGCTATCAGTCTGACATAATACAGTGGCAGCAGTATGGCTTTACACTGATAACTTTTTCTCCTGTCTGCTTTCCAGTGTCTGGAAAGACTGCAGAGAGAGCAGGCGACACAAGCAGTGGTCAGTTGACATCATTGTCATACACTAAGGACATGCACACCCACAAACACGCCCATGCATGCATGCACAGAGACGTACGTGCTCATTTCCTGACTGATTTATGTCTTTGCCTCATAGGATGACCGCCGAGGGACACCTGGAATTCCAGGAACTCCTGGATCACCAGGACAAAGAGGGGAGCCAGTAAGTCTGTGTTTTTTCATATATGTGTATCTTTGTCCAAGTATGCATATCAAAATGACTTTACAGAGTTAAGGATCACTTTTATGTCTTTATCTTCACTACAGGGTACACCAGGAGATAGAGGCCAAGCTGGAATACCAGGAAACATGGTGAGATTCAGCCACATAAATTCCTCTTGTCAAGCCATTCCAGACAGCTCAACTGGAATTCCAGTGGAGCTTATTTATAGTAGATAAACCTGAGTATTTTGCCATGGTTTAATTTAGGACACATATGTTCCTGTTATTGGCAAGACTAGAAAGCTGTAAATGTTTACTCTTATTCTGAAATCCTCATCTACTGTGTGGATGTGCCTGCAGTACATCCACACGTAATTATATGCAGATATTCTTTCCAAGTACTTTGATAACATATTTCTCCAACTTGCCACTCTGAAAACTCTATTATCAATCAAAAATATTTGAAACTATAAAGTGCGTTCTAATCACTGCCTTACATTAGTCAGTCTGTACTTCTGTGAGAAAAGATATATTCGATTTCTTTCTTTCTTTTTTAATTTTAGGACAGCACCGTTGGGTTTTTGTCTCAAAGCTTTAGATTTAAAGTGACTTGAGAGGAGCTTGTGTTTGCCACTTTCCATGATTTCACAGAGACCCCTACCGGTCTCAGTGAAAATGATGAACAATGTGGCCCAACACGCTAACCTCTTAAATACTTATTTACATTCTAGGTCTCTTGCAGTGTTTTTATTGTTCATTTAATTGTCAGCAACAAGTTTAAACTGGCTTTAACCATACAGTAGGTGTGAATTGATTTTATTTTCATCGCTAATGTTCATCTTGTCTCTGGTCTTCCTTTTCACTGTTTTCTGCCCACAGGGACCTCCTGGTTTCCCCGGTCCTCAGGGCCCATCTGGTTTACCTGTAAGTTTAATTCACACTTCTAACTTCCTTTTAATTTATTTCCTCTCTTATTGTCCTTTAATCAGTGATCATTTAATTAGGTAAAAGTACAAATAAAACAATGCAAGTACAAATCCTTCATTCAAAATATATATATAGTTTCTGTCTCCCCCATGAGGAATTCTGTGTAATGACAACAAAACTGTGGGCGCATCCACATGATACAAGCCTCTGTGATCGCGCACAGCCCCCAACCCTCCTCCACTAGCAGGACAGGAGGATTAAAAACACATGATGGACTCGTCAGAAGCAATAATTATCTTCACTCGATCTTCTGTGCGGGAAAGTCACCGGACGACACAATCTTCTGAACACAGCCATACTGAGAAATCCAGAGAGAGTTCTGTGGAGCTGGTAGTCTTAATTAGCTTTGTAGCAACTCATTTGGCAATGGCTTGAATGTAACAGACGTTTTATTAATATCAAAAAGTTATGCACTAAAGCTTTAAGCAAAAGTATAATCAGTTAAATGTACTTAAAGTATCAAAGTAAAAAATCCCAACAACGATATATGACAATATTTAATTGTTTAAGCTGATGCATCAATGCGTAAGATGCATTTCACTTTTGTAGGTCGAGGTCATTTTGTCTAATTTTATACAGTTTAGTGCATTTATACAGTTTAGTGCATTGATTCCAAACCTACAGGTGAATACAATTCATTTTTCTCAAATCTTTGCTTCTCTGTGTACTATAGGATCATTTTGTTTCCCTTTTGGGGCTTCAGACTGTTATTTAAATGGAAGACATCACTCTTTGGTTACTGCAAACAACTCCTGCAAAAAGGTTGTAAACCACTGGTTTAATATTAAAAAAATGCTATTAAATTTTAATGTAGAATCTTAATCTGAAAAGTGACTAGTGACTACAGCTGCCAAGAAATGTAGTGGGGTAAAGTACAAATGTTTTCCCTGAAATTAGAGAAAGTAGAAATATTCAGTAGCATTAGATAGCAATAGTAAAGTACAAGCACCTCAAAATTAAACAGGATTTGATGAATTGTACTGAGTTACTTTCCACCTATGATTTGAATATTTTATCTAATTCCATTTTTTCAAACACTCATGGTCTCATTTTTAAATTGAGCGGCCCTTGATTATGCCATCTCTCCGCTGTCCCTGCCTCTCTTTGTGGCTCTTTAATGAAGGTTATTTCAGATGAGGAAACAATTTGGCTGTCTCTTTCTCCAGTTGTTCAATTATTCCCCCGTCTATGTGATGGAGAGTGGGACTGCTGGGCAGACAGGGCCCCCAGCACCACCTTCCTCCTCACACAGATTTATTGTTTTCTGGGAATAGAGATGCTAAATGGATGAGCTGTGTGAGCACTACATGGAATCCATTTGCAGCGTAGTAGCACTTTATAGCAGGTGTTAGCCTCTGCTGTGTGCAGTAGTGTATCTGTTTAGACTGTTTGTGAGGGAGAGAAGTGTGACCCTGCTGATGAGTGTATTACTCATACCCAGTGGTGATGAAGCCACACACAATGATGAGCTGCTAATTAGTTTCTCCGCAATATGATCAATTACTAATTACAACCCTCGGTAAATACTCTGATAACCAATATCTCACAGTGTTATTCTTACCATTTTTTTGATGTTGAGTGCTATTTTTTTATTGTTTTATTCTTAAGGGACAATTCGTATTAATACACAGTTAACAGCCAATTATCAATCTCAGAAGCCACCATTTTAAAAGCACCCAGCTTCCATTGACTTTCTTTTATTCACTCTTTTTTATTTTATTTTTTAAATGTCTCTCTTTTCTTCCAGCACTCGTCTGTCTTCCGCTTACAGCAGCTGTTGCTTGGCTCGCACATGCATATTAATGTTTACATCAAAACAACATTTATTATTCACTTTGAGTTAAAATTCTATGCATTGCAGAAGTAAAGCCGGTCGTATTTGATCACACTACAGATACACTGCTCATATTTGTTTGATGTCTTAAAGAGATAGACGACTGGTAGAATTTGCACCTGAATCTGAAACACAATAATGGAGAGGGGGATAAAGAGGAGGGAAGCAACATTCACCAACCAACTAGGCAGAGCAGGCAATGTTCAGCCTCCGGATATCACCATCAGAGACCTGAATCACCATCCTAAAGCCTGATATGAGACGTAGAGCACAGGACAAAATTCAATGTAGGCACTCCCAAAGGGAGACAGCACAGGCCAGTTAGCTCTTTCCTCTCTTTGATATTGACTTGCCTTGTCCGTGACTCATTTCCACCAGACGAGCACATACATATACATCCTCTCCTTCATTTTCTAATCATTCCTCACTCCCATCATTCTCAGGGTCAGCAGGGTGAGGCAGGGTCACCCGGCCTCCCAGGAATGAAGGGCGAGCAGGTAAGTATCTGCCGATCAATTTCCCTGAAATCATAACACGGGAAAAAATGATTTCTTTCCCTGTTTGATTGATGGTATGATTCTCATCTAAGGGCTCTCCGGGAACATCCGGGTATCCAGGAAGCATGGGACCACCTGGACTTCCTGTAAGTTACTGCCTCATTATGAAGAAAGTATGGGGTTGACAGCAGTCTGACAGCTTTAATGAAGGGAGGGGTGGTTACATTGATTAAGTGTCTATATGTATTCGTCAGGGACTGAAGGGCGAACGTGGGACCCCAGGAAGCACTGGTCAGAAAGGAGAATCAGTAAGCCATTACACCATCAATGTTACACAATATGCATCCGGAGCTAGTGTTGCATATTACTGGCTAACATTTCCTTCCCCTCTGTAGGGTTCCCCGGGTAACCCTGGGTACCAAGGACAGGCTGGCTCACCGGTGAGTGTTTCATCACACATTTTGCTCGGCAAAATTTCGAGCCTTGTGTTTATTATCAAAACTGAGAATAATTTGAGCCAATCTGTGTGTGCAGGGCATCAAAGGAGACACGGGACCAGCAGGGCCTGTCGGTGCCAAAGGGGATCAGGTTTGTATGAAACATATATGCACATAATAGAAAAAATTTGACTATTAGAAACAAAACCCATATTCATATGTTGCTCTTTTTATTTGAAGGGTTTCCAAGGACAACCAGGTTTCCCAGGACCACCAGTATGTAAATGTTGTAACCCCTCTATTGCTGATTCTTCTCTTTGGAATAGTTGAAGTGACTTTGTTTGTTACTGTGCTTGTTTTTAGGGTGCACCAGGTCCTGCCGGCAAAACTGGAAGGGATGGGGTCCCTGGGCTCAAAGGTGAAAAGGTGAGTAAAAATCGCACATTTCAGCACATTTATTTTTTGCGTCAAAAATTATAATTTGTTGTACTGAACATCCCTGCTTTCAAAGGGCAATGGTGGTGCTCAAGGCTCTCAGGGATCAACTGGATCTCCAGGCTCACCAGGCTCCCCTGGGCTGATGGTATATGCATGTTATATTACTGTATATTATCCACATTTGACCCATTCCAACATATCTGTGAACTGTGTACTGTTCGTAACCCTCATTTGCTCTCTCTGTCTGTGTTTGCCAGGGCCCCCCTGGCATTGAGGGATTGGATGGAAAAGATGGGAAACCAGGGCTGCGGGCAAGTAATACACAGACATGCACACACACAAGCATATTATCCAGACACACAATGAGGCCGTGCTATAGTTGGTATAGTTAAATACATGCATATAACAGTTGACATGTGGCCATGGCTATTTTTTCCGTTGTCAGGGAGACGCAGGCCCTCCAGGCCCAGCAGGACCACGAGGAATCCCAGTAAGTATCACTTCTGACATCTACATGACCTGATTTGATTCTCTATCTATCCAGTGCAAAAAGAAGTATACTTTACATATCCTGAACATCGAATGCAATTCAAACCACATCTTAATATGGAAAATAATGCATTTCTTTGTGCCAATCCATGTATTTTGAAAGCATGCATTTAGAGTTCAACAGTTTCGGAAAATAAAGAAATAAGATTTGAATTCATCATGTGTCTGAATCTGTTCCTTCAGTCATATATACTGAGACTTTTAGCCAGCCTAGTTGCTTGACTTTTCCTCTAGCACCACCATGAGGTTCAAATCGAGTAAATTGTCTCAACAACTATTGATGTTTTGCCATGAAGGTTGGTAGAGACATTGATGTCCCACTTAGGATTATTTGTAATCATTAATCCTAACGCATCATCAGCTACTTCGGTTTATGACCAAATACCTGTTAAATGATTACATTTCCATCAGCCCCAGCTTTACTTTGTGTTGAGTGCAAATTAGCAAATGTTAGCATGCTAGCATCTTAAACTAAGATGTGTTAGCATTTAGCTCTGAAGTCTAAATACAGCCTCACAGAGCCATTAGCATGGCTCAAGAAAGCATGGAATCATTTAGAGATAGACGTAAATGTGTTGTTCTTAACATTCACATCCTCAGATATTTTTCACAGATGATTTAATCTGGTAGGCATACTTTTTCATATAATGCATTAGAATTGTATTGCCAAGGCTCACCTTGAGTTTGACAAAGAGCAAACTAGTATGCAAATCAGCCTGCATGACTAAACCTTTTTCATTGAAAACCTATCCAAAGCTCTTAATGGAGAGATGAATTGCCAACGATGGGTGGATTTAGCTGTGCTCTTGAGATTGTGACTTGCATTTTGAATTGAAAATGAATGCATATGTATAGAAAAGTTTCAATACAGGTCAAGATGGGCATGATCGTCTTAATTCTTGACTTGTGTAACTTTACCAACTGGTCAAATTAGCGTGGACCGTTACTCGTGTATGTGCAATCACAGCAGAGATAGTCAGTCAGCTTCTCTCCCTCCCTCCCTTCTCTTTCTTTTTTATTTCTCTCACTCACTCTCTGTATCTCAGTTTGTCTTCTCCCCAAGAGCAGGTGTTCAGGATTTCAAAGACACGTCTGCCTGTTCTTTGGCAGCCTCGACTTTGTGAATTTTGATACTGTACCAATCTCATTCTCTTTGATGTCTCTCCTCAGGGATTCAAAGGGAAAACTGGCCATGCTGGCTTCCCTGGACAGAAGGTTAGCCAACAACCCATTGCTTTACCATCACACTATGGCTGTCTGTTTGTCTACTTACCATTGCTGTCTGTTGCTTGTGCATTAGGCCAAGTTATTTCGTCAAACTGATAATTGTGTCATGAGAGAAGCCTGGGTGTTATTACTGTGCTACCTCATTGTTTTCAGTCTCCACTAATAGAAGCATTCCACACATGCTTCCTCCATTGCCTTTCATTACTTTCTTATTTCTCCTTCAGGGTGAAGCTGGACCTTCTGGTCCACCTGGACCACCAGGCAGGCTGGGACACGACGTGAGTATTTTTTCTTTCTATCATTAGCCCAAGAGGATTTAAATAAACAATAAAGTGCACATCTATAATCTGTGTGTACATGCACAAAGCAAGAGTATATATATCATAGTCAGTTAAACCCTGGAAGTTTTTAAAGGTTAGCCTATGACCTTTCCAGGGTGATCCCGGGACCCCAGGAGCTCAGGGACGACCTGGACCCCCCGGCCACCTTGTAAGTTCACTGCCCTTTTTAACCTTACACTGTACACGTATGTTCTGTTGATGTTGTGTCATATATGTCATTGTGTTAAACTCAAACACTGTGTGTTTACTTTCCTTGTTAGGGTTCTACAGGTCCAGCTGGACCACCAGGACCTCCTGGTCCATCAGGAGTGGTAAGAGCAATGTTGTGAAACATGACTCATATTTTTAATAAACAAGAAATGGATTAGCTGAAGGGGAAAATGGGTTGTTTCAGTAGCCAAATATGTGTGAGAACAGAATATAATGCAGAAAATAGTGACCCTTACCCATGACAAATAATATGAACATTAATTATGATTCCAGTAAATAAAAAATAACAGGAGCTATGAGATAGATGACCAGAGATAAGTATATGGTATCTTAATTTAAAGATGCACAAGTTGAAATGAATGTGCCCATATGTATGTGTGTGTGTGTGTGTGTGTGTGTGTGTGTGTGTGTGTGTGTGTGTGTGTGTGTGTGTGTGTGTGTGTGTGTGTGTGTGCGCGCGTGTGCATGTGTGTGTGATACAATTGGATTTCTGTCCTGCTGAAGTGCAAGAGAATCTAACATACTAAATTCTCCATCTCCCCTCTGTAGGGTATAAAAGGAGATAAGGGCCAAGCTGGTGAGAGGGGTCTTCCAGGGATGGGAGGAGCCCCAGGACCACCCGGGCACCCAGGGCTCATAGTTAGTACCTCTCAACTTATGTCTAAATCCAAATTTAGCCCCCCAAAATGTAATTAAACCGTCCTTTAAGCTGCTACTCTGCAACATATCTCGCTTAACATTTTTCCTACTACTTTGACTTTGTCTTTTAGGGAGAGCCAGGTAGTGATGGTGTCCCTGGTAAAGATGTGAGTAATGTCTGGGCGTGGTGTTTGTCCCCATAAAAGTATAATGGAGAGAGATCGATGTGGTGATGTGCATATTTCATTCCTTTTGTCTTTGTTTCGACAGGGAACGGTAGGCCTACCAGGGGACAACGGGCAGCCAGGTCAAAAGGTAAAAGCTGACTCGGTACAGTACAGTATATTATGGGAGTGTGTGTGTGTGTGTGTGTGTGTGTGTGTGTGTGTGTGTGTGTGTGTGTGTGTGTGTGTGTGTGTGTGTGTGTGTGTGTGTGTGTATGTGTGTGTGTGTGTGGTCAAGCCGAGCATCATCCATCCGTTACCTCCGCAGACCCTCTGAATACATGGAAATGCCCCCGTTTTCTGTTCCTTTTAGCTTATTGAGACTTAAGCCTGTGCACTATGGTGCTGAACACGCTTGATCTCTCCATTTCCGCCCACTCAGCACCCACACTTAACACAGTCATCAGTTCACTAACCCTCCGACCCTCTCAACGACACCCTCCTTCCTCCTCACCTCACTTCACCCCTCTCCAAACTGGCAGTCAGCCGCCTGCTAGCCCTCTATAGCTGTAGAGCCTGTTGGATATCTCTTTAGACACAGTCTTACAGTACTGTAGGTGGATGCAGTGATAAAGTTATTCTCTGCCTCTGGGATAATGCTATTAAGCCTGAGGGGAGATGCTAGATGAGGCTATTTGTCACACTGACAGGACGGCTTTGTCAGGGGTTTAGCTGCATAGAAGAGGAGAACTGAGGAAAAGGCAAGAACAGACTCCTCTATTCTTCTTCCTCCTCTCTATTTCAAGAGCCGCTTGTCTGTCGTTGATGTGTAAACATTAGACGTCCATTATGGGCTGCTTTGTCCTTGATAAATCACTGTCGCTAATGTAGCAGGTATTTAAACAACCTGAATGGTGGGCTCAGTAGTGTGGAAAGTGATATAGACGTAGCCAAAAGCTGTCTGAAAGGCCCGGCTTCTTCTGCTGTGAGTTATGATTGATAATAATCTGCATATGCATCTCAGTTATCATTGCATCATTATTATGACATTTTTAATAGAATATAATAGATGTTTATTGTCATTTGGACAGGTACAAGGCCATACAAGTAGATTGGAATTACGGCATTGGTCTTAGAGTCAGTTCTACAAAAAATATAAGAATACATTTTTTTCGACTATAGTTTTATTTGTTTTTTTGGCATATTTTATTTGTTTCAAATATATTTTCCTATATGTCATTGGAGCTATATTATTTCCACCTCACTTACACTTCATCGTTAATGTTTATTTTATCACTTTTTTCGACATACTATACTATGACTTTTTTTCGACATACTATACTATGGCATTTTTGTGACTTTTTTCGACATACTATTGAGGAAGTAGTGCTAACCATTAGGCCACTGTGCTGCTTTCCTTTACTATGACTTTTTTCGACATACTATACTATGGCTTTTTTGTGACTTTTTTCGACATACTATACTAGGACCTTTTGTTACAAATTGTTGACATAGTATACTATGACTTTTCTTTACAAATTAATGACATGCTATACTATGACTTTTTTTCAAAATACTATACTATGGCTTTTTTGTAACATTTTTCGACATACTATTGAGGAAACAGTGCTAACCATTGGGCCACTGTGCTGCTTTCCTTTACTATGACTTTTTTCGACATATTATACTATGACATTTATTCAAAATTTTCGACATGCTATACTATGATGTTTTTGTGACTTTTTTCGACATACTATTGAGGCAACAGTGCTAACCATTGGGCCACTTTGCCGCTTTCCTTTACTATGGCTTTTTTCGACATACTATACTATGACTTTTTTGTGACTTTTTTCGACATACTTTTGAGGCAGTAGTGCTAACCATTGGGCCACTGTGCTGCTTTCCTTTACTATGACTTTTTTCAACATATTATACTATGACTTTTTTTTCAACATACTATACTATGGCTTTTTTGTGACTTTTTTCGATATACTATTGAGGAAATAGTGCTAACCATTGGGCCACTGTGCTGCTTTCCTTTACTATGACTTTTTTCGACATACTATACTATGACTTTTTTTCTAAATTTTTCAACATGCTATGACTTTTGCCTTTTTTTTTATATTGTACAATACTTTATGGATTCGAACTCTGTACCTTCTTGCTATGAGGTAACAGTGCTAACCATTGGGCCATCTTGTTGCTTTCTTATTCTTGGAATGTTTTGTGACTTTTTTCTACATACTATACTATGACTTTTTTTTCAACATGCTATACTATGGCTTTTTTGTGACTTTTTTCGATGTACTATTGAGGCAACAGTGCTAACCATTGGGCCACTGTGCTGCTTTCCTTTACTATGACTTTTTTCAACATACCATACTTTGACATTATTTCAAAATTTTCGACATGCTATACTATGATGTTTTTGTGACTTTTTTCGACATACTATTGAGGAAGTAGTGCTAACCTTTGGGCCGCTGTGATGCTTTCCTTCACTATGACATTTTTTCCACATGCTATACTATGACTTTTTTTCGACATGCTATAATATGATGTTTTTGTGACTTTTTTTCGACATACTATTGAGGCAACAGTGCTAACCATTGGGCCACTGTGCTGTTTTCCTTTACTATGACTTTTTTCGACATACTATACTACGATACTATATACAAAAATTTTCGACATGCTATACTATGACATTTTTTCGACATGCTATACTATGGCTTTTTTGTGACTTTTTTCGACATACTATTGAGGAAGTAGTGCTAACCATTGGGCCACTGTACTGCTTTCCTTTACTATGACTTTATTTGACATACTATACTATGACTTTTTTTTTAAATTTTCGACATGCTATACTATGATGTTTTTGTGACTTTTTTCGACATACTGTTGAGGAAGTAGTGCTAACCATTGGGCCACTGTGCTGCTTTCCTTTACTATGACTTTTTTTCTGAATTTTTTAACATGCTATACTATGACTTTTTTTCGACATACTATACTATGGCTTTTTTGTGACTTTTTTCGACCTACTATTGAGGAAATAGTGCTAACCATTGGGCCACTGTGCTGCTTTCCTTTGCTATGACTTTTTTCGACATACTATACTATGACTTTTTTTCTAAATTTTTCAACATGCTATACTATGACATTTTTTCGACATGCTATACTAAGGCTTTTTTGTGACTTTTTTGGGCATACTATTGAAGCAAAAGTGCTAACCTTTGGGCCGCTGTGCTGCTTTCCTTCACTATGACATTTTTTCCACATGCTATACTATGGCTTTTTTGTGACTTTTTTCGACATACTATTGAGGAAGTAGTGCTAACCATTGGGCCACTGTACTGCTTTCCTTTACTATGACTTTATTCGACATAATATACTATGACTTATTTTTTAAATTTTCGACATGCTATACTATGACATTTTTTCGACATGCTATACTATGATGTTTTTGTGACTTTTTTCGACATACTATTGAGGAAGTAGTACTAACCATTGGGCCACTGTGCTGCTTTCCTTTACTATGACTTTTTTTCTAAATTTTTCAACATGCTATACTATGACTTTTTTTCGACATACTATACTATGGCTTTTTTATGACTTTTTTCGACATACTATTGAGAAAATAGTGCAAACCATTGGGCCACTGTGCTACTTTCCTTTACTATGACTTTTTTCGACATACTATACTAGGACTTTTTTTCAAAATTTTTCAACATGCCATAAGACTTTTTTTTTATATGATACTATACTTCATGGATTTGAACTCTGTACCTTCTTGCTGTGAGGCAACAGTGCTAACCTTTGGGGCATCGTGTTGCTTCCTTAAGCTTGGAATTTTTTGTGACTTTTTTCATCATACTATACTATGACTTTTTTTCGACATACTATACTATGTCTTTTTTGTGACTTTTTTCGACATACTATTGAGACAACAGTGCTAACCAATGGCCACTGTGCTGCTTTCCTTTACTATGACTTTTTTCAACATACTATACTTTGACATTTTTTCAACATTTTCGACATGCTATACTATGACATTTTTTCGACATGCTATACTATGATGTTGTTGTGACTTTTTTCGACATACTATTGAGGAAGTAGTGCTAACCATTGGGCCACTGTGCTGCTTTCCTTTACTATGACTTTTTTCAACATACTATACTATGACTTTTTTTCTAAATTTTTCAACATGCTATACTATGACATTTTTTCGACATGCTATACTAAGGCTTTTTTGTGACTTTTTTCGACATACTATTGAAGCAACAGTGCTAACCTTTGGGCCGCTGTGCTGCTTTCCTTCACTATGACATTTTTTCCACATGCTATACTATGGCTTTTTTGTGACTTTTTTCGACATACTATTGAGGAAGTAGTGTTAACCAATGGCCACTGTACTGCTTTCCTTTACTATGACTTTATTCGACATACTATACTATGACTTTTTTTTTTAAATTTTCGACATGCTATACTATGATGTTTTTGTGACTTTTTTCGACATACTGTTGAGGAAGTAGTGCTAACCATTGGGCCACTGTGCTGCTTTCCTTTACTATGACTTTTTTTCTAAATTTTTTAACATGCTATACTATGACTTTTTTTCGACATACTATACTATGGCTTTTTTGTGACTTTTTTCGACCTACTATTGAGGAAATAGTGCTAACCATTGGGCCACTGTGCTGCTTTCCTTTACTATGACTTTTTTCGACATACTATACTATGACTTATTTTTTAAATTTTCGACATACTATACTATGACATTTTTTCGACATGCTATACTATGATGTTTTTGTGACTTTTTTCGACATACTATTGAGGAAGTAGTGCTAACCATTGGGCCACTGTGCTGCTTTCCTTTACTATGACTTTTTTTCTAAATTTTTCAACATGCTATACTATGACTTTTTTTCGACATACTATACTATGGCTTTTTTATGACTTTTTTCGACATACTATTGAGGAAGTAGTGCTAAACATTGGGCCACTGTGCTGCTTTCCTTTACTATGACTGTTTTCGACATACTATACTAGGACTTTTTTTCAAAATTATTCAACATCCCATGAGACTTTTTTTTTTATATGGTACTATACTTCATGGATTCAAACTCTGTACCTTCTTGCTGTGAGGCAACAGTGCTAACCATTGGGCCATCGTGTTGCTTCCTTAATTCTGGAATTTTTTGTGACTTTTTTCAACATACTGTACTATGACTTTTTTTCGACATACTATACTATGTCCTTTCGTGACTTTTTTCGACATACTATTGAGACAACAGTGCTAACCATTGGGCCACTGTGCTGCTTTCCTTTACTATGACTTTTTTCGACATACTATAGTAGGACTTTTTTTCTAAATTTTTCAACATGCTAAAGTATGATGTTTTTTCGACATGCTATACTATGATGTTTTTGTGACTTTTTTCGACATACTATACTATGACTTTTTTTTCAACATACTATACTATGGCTTTTTTGTGACTTTTTTTCGATATACTATTGAGGCAACAGTGCTAACCATTGGGCCACTGTGCTGCTTTCCTTTACTATGACTTTTTTCAAAAAATTTTAACATGCTATACTATGACTTTTTTTCGACATACTATACTATGTCTTTTTTTTGACTTTTTTCGACATACTATTGAGACAACAGTGCTAACCATTGGGCCACTGTGCTGCTTTCCTTTACTATGACTTTTTTCAACATACTATACTTTGACATTTTTTCAAAATTTTCGACATGCTATACTATGACTTTTTTTCGACATGCTATACTATGATGTTTTTGTGACTTTTTTCGACATACTATTGAGGAAGTAGTGCTAACCTTTGAGCCGCTGTGCTGCTTTCCTTCACTTATGACATTTTTTCCACATGCTATACTATGGCTTTTTTGTGACTTTTTTTAACATGCTATACTATGACATTTTTTCGACATGCTATACTATGATGTTTTTGTGACTTTTTTCGACATACTATTGAGGAAGTAGTGCTAACCATTGGGCCACTGTGCTGCTTTTCTTTACTATGATTGTTTTCGACATGCTATACTATGACTTTTTTTCGACATACTATACTATGTCTTTTTTGTGACTTTTTTTCGACATACTATTGAGACAACAGTGCTAACCATTGGGCCACTGTGCTGCTTTCCTTTACTATGACTTTTTTCAAAAAAATTTAACATGCTATACTATGACTTTTTTTCGACATACTATACTATGTCTTTTTGTGACCTTTTTTCGACATACTATTGAGACAACGGCTAACCATTGGGCCACTGTGCTGCTTTCCTTTACTATGACTTTTTTCAACATACTATACTAGGACTTTTTTTCAAATTTTTCCAACATGCTATACTATGATGTTTTTTCGACATGCTATACTATGATGTTTTTTGTGACTTTTTTCGACATACTATTGAGACAACAGTGCTAACCATTGGGCCACTGTGCTGCTTTCCTTTACTATGACTTTTTTCAACATACTATACTTTGACATTTTTTCAAAGTTTTCGACATGCTATACTATGACTTTTTTTCGACATACTATACTATGGCTTTTTTGTGACTTTTTTCGACCTACTATTGAGGAAATAGTGCTAACCAGTGGGCCACTGTGCTGCTTTCCTTTACTATGACTTTTTTCAACATACTATACTTTGACATTTTTTCAAAATTTTCGACATGCTATACTATGACATTTTTTCGACATGCTATACTATGATGTTTTTGTGACTTTTTTCGACATACTATTGAGGAAGTAGTGCTAACCATTGGGCCACTGTGCTGCTTTCCTTTACTATGACTTTTTTTCTAAATTTTTCAACATGCTATACTATGACTTTTTTTCAACATACTATACTATGGCTTTTTTGTGACTTTTTTCGACATACTATTGAGAAAATAGTGCTAACCATTGGGCCACTGTGCTGCTTTCCTTTACTATGACTTTTTTCAACATACTATACTTTGACATTTTTTCAAAGTTTTAGACATGCTATACTATGATGTTTTTTCGACATGCTACGCTGTAATGTTTTTGTGACTTTTTTCGACATACTATTGAGGAAGTAGTGCTAACCATTGGGCCACTGTGCTGCTTTCCTTTACTATGACTTTTTTCAACATACTATACTTTGACATTTTTTCTAAATTTTCGACATGCTATACTATGACAATTTTTTGTCGATATGCATATGGCTTTTTTGTGACTTTTTTCGACATACTATTGAGGAAGTGTGCTAACCATTGGGCCATTGTACTGCTTTCCTTTACTATGACTTTATTCGACATAATATACTATGACTTATTTTTTTAATTTTCGACATACTATACTACCGATATTTTTCGACATGCTATACTATGATGTTTTTTGGGTGACTTTTTTCGACATACTATTGAGGAAGTAGTGCTAAAACATTGGGCCACTGTGCTGCTTTCCTTTACTATGACTGTTTTCGGCATACTATACTAGGACTTTTTTCAAAATTTTTCAACATCCCATAAGACTTTTTTTTTATATGGTACTATACTTCGGATTCGAACTCTGCACCTTCTTGCTGTGAGGCAACAGTGCTAACCATTGGGCCATTGTGTTGCTTCCTTAATTCTGGAATTTTTGTGACTTTTTTCAACATACTGTATCTATGACTTTTTCCGACATACTATACTATGTCTTTTGTGACTTTTTCAACATACTATTGAGACAACAGTGCTAACCATTGGTCCACTGTGCTGCTTTCCTTTACTATGACTTTTTTCAACATACTATACTTTGACATTTTTCTAAAATTTTCGACATGCTATACTATGCACTTTTTTTCGACATAACTATACTATGGCTTTTTTGTGACTTTTTTCGACCTACTATTGAGGAAATAGTGCTAACCATTGGGACCGATGCTGCTTTCCTTTAATTATGACTTTTTGGGCTCTATAGTAGGACTTTTTTTCTAAATTTTTCAACATGCTAAACTATGATGTTTTTCGACATGCTATAATTATGTTTTGATTTTTTTCAACATACTATACTATTACTTTTTCAACATACTATACTATGGCTTTTTGTGACTTTTTTCGATATACTATTGAGGCAACAGTGCTAACCATTGGGCCACTGTGCTGCTTTCTCCTTACTATGACTTTTTTTTCAAAAATTTTAACATGCTATACTATGACTTTTTTTCGACATACTATACTATGTCTTTTTTGTGACTTTTTTCGACATACTATTGAGACAACAGTGCTAACCATTGGGCCACTGTGCTGCTTTCCTTTACTATGACTTTTTTCAACATACTATACTTTGACATTTTTTCAAAGTTTTAGACATGCTATACTATGATGTTTTTTCGACATGCTACGCTGTAATGTTTTTGTGACTTTTTTCGACATACTATTGAGGAAGTAGTGCTAACCATTGGGCCACTGTGCTGCTTTCCTTTACTATGACTTTTTTCAACATACTATACTTTGACATTTTTTCTAAATTTTCGACATGCTATACTATGACATTTTTTCGACATGCTATACTATGGCTTTTTTGTGACTTTTTTCGACATACTATTGAGGAAGTAGTGCTAACCATTGGGCCACTGTACTGCTTTCCTTTACTATGACTTTATTCGACATAATATACTATGACTTATTTTTTTAATTTTCGACATACTATACTACGACATTTTTTCGACATGCTATACTATGATGTTTTTGTGACTTTTTTCGACATACTATTGAGGAAGTTAGTGCTAAACATTGGGCCACTGTGCTGCTTTCCTTTACTATGACTGTTTTTCGACATACTATACTAGGACTTTTTTTCAAAATTTTTCAACATCCCATGAGACCTTTTTTTTATATGGTACTATACTTCATGGATTCGAACTCTGTAACTCTCTTGCTGTGAGGCAACAGTGCTAACGCATGGGCCATGTGTTGTTTCCCTTAATTCTGGAATTTTTGTGGGCTTTTTCAACATACTGTACTATGACTTTTTTTCGACATACTATACTATGTCTTTTTGTGACTTTTCTACATACTATTGAGACAACAGTGCTAACCATTGGTCCACTGTGCTGCTTTCCTTTACTATGACTTTTTTCAACATACTATACTTTGACATTTTTTCCAAAATTTTCGACATGCTATACTATGACATTTTTTTGACATACTATACTATGGCTTTTTTTGGACTTTTTTCGACCTACTATTGAGGAAATAGTGCTAACCATTGGGACACCGATGCTGCTTTCCTTTACTATGACTTTTTTCGACATACTATAGTAGGACTTTTTTCTAAATTTTTCAACATGCTAAACTATGATTTTTTCTCGACATGCTATAATTATGATGTTTTTGTGACTTTTTTTCAACATACTATACTATTACTTTTTTTTCAACATACCTATACTATGGCTTTTTGTGACTTTTTTTCGATATACTATTGAGGCAACAGTGCTAACCATTGGGCCACTGTGCTGCTTTCCTTTACTATGACTTTTTTTCAAAAAATTTTAACATGCTATACTATGACTTTTTTTGACATACTATACTATGTCTTTTTTGTGACTTTTTCGACATACTATTGAGACAACAGTGCTAACCATTGGGCCACTGTGCTGCTTTCCTTTACTATGACTTTTTTCAACACACTATACTTTGACATTTTTTCAAAATTTTCGACATGCTATACTATGACATTTTTCGACATACTATACTATGGCTTTTGTGACTTCTTCGACATACTCATTGAGGAAATAGTGCTAACCATTGGGCCAACTGTGCTGCTTTCCTTTACTATGACTTTTTTCAACACACTATACTTTGACATTTTTTCAAAATTTTCGACATGCTATACTATGACATTTTTTCGACATACTATACTATGGCTTTTTTGTGACTTTTTCGACCTACTATTGAGGAAATAGTGCTAACCATTGGGCCACGGTGCTGCTTTCCTTTTACTATGACTTTTTTCGACATACTATAGTAGGACTTTTTTCTAAATTTTTCAACATGCTAAACTATGATGTTTTTTCGACATGCTATACTATGACGTTTTTGTGATTTTTTTCGACATACTATACTGGGACTTTTTTTCAAAATTTTTCAACATGCCATGAGAACTTCTTTTTTTTATATGGTACTATACTTCATGGATTCGAACTCTGTACCTTCTCGCTATGAGGCAACAGTGCTAACCATTGGGCCATCATGTTGCTTTCTTAAACTTGAATTTTTGGTTGACTTTTTTCAACATACTATACTATGACTATTTTTCGACATACTATACTATGTCTTTTTATGACTTTTTCGACATACTATTGAGACAACAGTGCTAACCATTGGGCCTCTGTCCTGCTTTCCTTTACTATGACTTTTTTCAACATACTATACTAGCACTTTTTTTCAAAATTTTTCAACATGCTATACTATGATTTTTTTTCGACATGCTATACTATGATGTTTTTGTGACTTTTTTCGACATACTATTGAGGAAGTAGTGCTAACCATTGGGCCACTGTGCTGCTTTCCTTTACTATGACTTTTTTCAACATACTATACTTTGACATTTTTTCTAAATTTTCGACATGCTATACTATGACATTTTTTCGACATACTATACTATGGCTTTTTTGTGACTTTTTTCGACATACTATTGAGGAAGTAGTGCTAACCATTGGGCCACTGTACTGCTTTCCTTTACTATGACTTTATTCGACATAATATACTATGACTTATTTTTTTAATTTTCGACATACTATACTACGACATTTTTTCGACATGCTATACTATGATGTTTTTGTGACTTTTTTCGACATACTATTGAGGAAGTAGTGCTAAACATTGGGCCACTGTGCTGCTTTCCTTTACTATGACTGTTTTCGACATACTATACTAGGACTTTTTTTCAAAATTTTTCAACATCCCATGAGACTTTTTTTTATATGATACTATACTTCATGGATTCGAACTCTGTACCTTCTTGCTGTGAGGCAACAGTGCTAAACGCACCGGGCATCGTTGTTGCTTCCTTAATTCTGGAATTTTTTGTGACTTTTTTCAACATACTGTACTATGACTTTTTTTCGACATACTATACTATGTCTTTTTTGTGACTTTTTTCAACATACTATTGAGACAACAGTGCTAACCATTGGTCCACTGTGCTGCTTTCCTTTACTATGACTTTTTTCAACATACTATACTTTGACATTTTTTCAAAATTTTCGACATGCTATACTATGACATTTTTTCGACATACTATACTATGGCTTTTTTGTGACTTTTTTCGACCTACTATTGAGGAAATAGTGCTAACCATTGGGACACGATGCTGCTTTCCTTTACTATGACTTTTTTCGACATACTATAGTAGGACTTTTTTTCTAAATTTTTCAACATGCTAAACTATGATGTTTTTTCGACATGCTATACTATGATGTTTTTGTGACTTTTTGACATACTATACTATGACTTTTTTTTCAACATACTATACTATGGCTTTTTGTGACTTTTTTTCGATATACTATTGAGGCAACAGTGCTAACCATTGGGCCACTGTGCTGCTTTCCCTTACTATGACTTTTTTTCAAAAATTTTAACATGCTATACTATGACTTTTTTTCGGACATACTATACTATGTCTTTTTGTGACTTTTTTCGACATACTATTGAGACAACAGTGCTAACCATTGGGCCACTGTGCTGCTTCTCCTTTACTATGACTTTTTTCAACACACTATACTTTGACATTTTTTCAAAATTTTTCGACATGCTATACTATGACATTTTTTTGACATACTATACTATGGCTTTTTTGTGACTTTTTTCGACCTACTATTGAGGAAATAGTGCTAACCATTGGGCCACGGTGCTGCTTTCCTTTACTATGACTTTTTTTCGACATACTATAGTAGGACTTTTTTTCTAAATTTTTCAACATGCTAAACTATGATGTTTTTCGACATGCTATACTATGACGTTTCTTTGGTTTTTGGTTTTTCGACATACTATACTGAGACTTTTTTTCAAAATTTTTCAACATGCCATGAGACTTCTTTTTTTATATGGTACTATACTTCATGGATTCGAACTCTGTACCTTCTTGCTATGAGGCAACAGTGCTAACCATTGGGCCATCGTGTTGCTTTCTTAAACTTGGAATTTTTTGTGACTTTTTTCAACATACTATACTATGACTATTTTTCGACATACTATACTATGTCTTTTTTATGACTTTTTTCGACATACTATTGAGACAACAGTGCTAACCATTGGGCCTCTGTCCTGCTTTCCTTTACTATGACTTTTTTCAACATACTATACTAGCACTTTTTTTCAAAATTTTTCAACATGCTATACTATGATTTTTTTTCGACATGCTATACTATGATGTTTTTGTGACTTTTTTCGACATACTATTGAGGAAGTAGTGCTAACCATTGGGCCACTGTGCTGCTTTCCTTTACTATGACTTTTTTCAACATACTATACTTTGACATTTTTTCTAAATTTTCGACATGCTATACTATGACATTTTTTCGACATACTATACTATGGCTTTTTTGTGACTTTTTTCGACATACTATTGAGGAAGTAGTGCTAACCATTGGGCCACTGTACTGCTTTCCTTTACTATGACTGTTTTCGACATACTATACTAGGACTTTTTTTCAAAATTTTTCAACATCCCATGAGACTTTTTTTTTATATGGTACTATACTTCATGGATTCGAACTCTGTACCTTCTTGCTGTGAGGCAACAGTGCTAACCATTGGGCCATCGTGTTGCTTCCTTAATTTTGGAATTTTTTGTGACTTTTTTCAACATACTGTACTATGACTTTTTTTCGACATACTATACTATGTCTTTTTTGTGACTTTTTTCAACATACTATTGAGACAACAGTGCTAACCATTGGTCCACTGTGCTGCTTTCCTTTACTATGACTTTTTTCAACATACTATACTTTGACATTTTTTCAAAATTTTCGACATGCTATACTATGACATTTTTTCGACATACTATACTATGGCTTTTTTGTGACTTTTTTCGACCTACTATTGAGGAAATAGTGCTAACCATTGGGACACGATGCTGCTTTCCTTTACTATGACTTTTTTCGACATACTATAGTAGGACTTTTTTTCTAAATTTTTCAACATGCTAAACTATGATGTTTTTTCGACATGCTATACTATGATGTTTTTGTGACTTTTTTCGACATACTATACTATGACTTTTTTTTCAACATACTATACTATGGCTTTTTTGTGACTTTTTTCGATATACTATTGAGGCAACAGTGCTAACCATTGGGCCACTGTGCTGCTTTCCTTTACTATGACTTTTTTTCAAAAAATTTTAACATGCTATACTATGACTTTTTTCGACATACTATACTATGTCTTTTTGTGACTTTTTTCGACATACTATTGAGACAACAGTCGCTAACCATTGGGCCACTGTGCTGCTTTCCTTTACTATGACTTTTTTCAACACACTATACTTTGACATTTTTTCAAAATTTTCGACATGCTATACTATGACATTTTTTTCGACATACTATACTATGGCTTTTTGTGACTTTTTTCGACCTACTATTGAGGAAATAGTGCTAACCATTGGCCAACGGTGCTGCTTTCCTTTACTATGACTTTTTTTCGATATACTATAGTAGGACTTTTTTCTAAATTTTTCAACATGCTAAACTATGATGTTTTTTCGACATGCTATACTATGACGTTTTTTGTGATTTTTTTCACACAATATACTGGGACTTTTTTCAAAATTTTTCAACATGCCATGAGACTTCTTTTTTATATGGTACTATACTTCATGGACCTCGAATTACTTTACCTTCTAGACTATTAAACAAACCATTGCTAACAATTGGCTCGTGTTGCTTTCCTTTATGACTTTTTTCGACATTCTATACTATGACTTTTATTTTTCGACATACTATAACTATGACATTTTTCTCGACATATTATGTCTTTTTTATGACTTTTTCGACATACTATTGAGACAACAGTGCTAACCATTGGGCCTCTGTCCTGCTTTCCTTTACTATGACTTTTTTCAACATACTATACTAGCACTTTTTTTCTAAATTTTTCAACATGCTATAACTATGATTTTTTTCGACATGCTATACTATGATGTTTTTGTGACTTTTTTTCGACATACTATTGAGGAAGTAGTGCTAACCATTGGGCCACTGTGCTGCTTTCCTTTACTATGACTTTTTTCAACATACTATACTTTGACATTTTTTCTAAATTTTCGACATGCTATACTATGACATTTTTTCGACATACTATACTATGGCTTTTTGTGACTTTTTCGCATATACTATTGAGGAAGTGTGCTAACCATTGGGCCACTGTACTGCTTTCTTTTAATCAGTACTTTATTCGACATAATATACTATGACTTATTTTTTAATTTTCGACATACTATACTACGACATTTTTTCGACATACTATACTATGATGTTTTTGTGACTTTTTTCGACATACTATTGAGGAAGTAGTGCTAAACATTGGGCCACTGTGCTGCTTTCCTTTACTATGACTGTTTTCGACACATAATACTAGGACTCTTTTCAAAATTTTTCAACATCCCATGAGACTTTTTTTTATATGGTACTATACTTCATGGATTCGAACTCTGTACCTTCTTGCTGTGAGGCAACAGTGCTAACCATTGGGCCATCGTGTTGCTTCCTTAATTCTGGAATTTTTTGTGACTTTTTTCGACATACTATTGAGACAACAGTGCTAACCATTGGTCCACTGTGCTGCTTTCCTTTACTATGACTTTTTTCAACATACTATACTTTGACATTTTTTCAAAATTTTCGACATGCTATACTATGACATTTTTTCGACATACTATACTATGGCTTTTTTGTGACTTTTTTCGACCTACTATTGAGGAAATAGTGCTAACCATTGGGACACGATGCTGCTTTCCTTTACTATGACTTTTTTCGACATACTATAGTAGGACTTTTTTTCTAAATTTTTCAACATGCTAAACTATGATGTTTTTTCGACATGCTATACTATGATGTTTTTGTGACTTTTTTCGACATACTATACTATGACTTTTTTTTCAACATACTATACTATGGCTTTTTTGTGACTTTTTTCGATATACTATTGAGGCAACAGTGCTAACCATTGGGCCACTGTGCTGCTTTCCTTTACTATGACTTTTTTTCAAAAAATTTTAACATGCTATACTATGACTTTTTTTCGACATACTATACTATGTCTTTTTTGTGACTTTTTTCGACATACTATTGAGACAACAGTGCTAACCATTGGGCCACTGTGCTGCTTTCCTTTACTATGACTTTTTTCAACACACTATACTTTGACATTTTTTCAAAATTTTCGACATGCTATACTATGACATTTTTTCGACATACTATACTATGGCTTTTTTGTGACTTTTTTCGACCTACTATTGAGGAAATAGTGCTAACCATTGGGCCACGGTGCTGCTTTCCTTTACTATGACTTTTTTCGACATACTATAGTAGGACTTTTTTTCTAAATTTTTCAACATGCTAAACTATGATGTTTTTTCGACATGCTATACTATGACGTTTTTGTGATTTTTTTCGACATACTATACTGGGACTTTTTTTCAAAATTTTTCAACATGCCATGAGACTTCTTTTTTTATATGGTACTATACTTCATGGATTCGAACTCTGTACCTTCTTGCTATGAGGCAACAGTGCTAACCATTGGGCCATCGTGTTGCTTTCTTAATCTTGGAATTTTTTGTGACTTTTTTCAACATACTATACTATGACTATTTTTCGACATACTATACTATGTCTTTTTTATGACTTTTTTCGACATACTATTGAGACAACAGTGCTAACCATTGGGCCTCTGTCCTGCTTTCCTTTACTATGACTTTTTTCAACATACTATACTAGCACTTTTTTTCAAAATTTTTCAACATGCTATACTATGATTTTTTTTCGACATGCTATACTATGATGTTTTTGTGACTTTTTTCGACATACTATTGAGACAACAGTGCTAACCATTGGGCCACTGTGCTGCTTTCCTTTACTATGACTTTTTTCAACATACTATACTTTGAAATTTTTTCAAAATTTTCGACATGCTATACTATGACTTTTTTTCGACATACTATACTATGGCTTTTTTGTGACTTTTTCGACATACTATTGAGAAAATAGTGCTAACCATTGGGCCACTGTGCTGCTTTCCTTTACTATGACTTTTTTCGACATACTATACTACGACTTTTTTTTTTAAAATTTTCGACATGCTATACTATGACATTTTTTCGACATGCTATACTATGATGTTTTTTCGACATGCTATACTATGATGTTTTTGTGACATTTTTCGACATACTATTGAGGAAGTAGTGCTAACCATTGGGCCACTGTGCTGCTTTCCTTTACTATGACTTTTTTCGACATACTATACCAGGACTTTTTTTCTAAATTTTTCAACATGCTATACTATGACATTTTTCGACATACTATACTACGACTTTTTTTCAAAAATTTTCGACATGCTATACTATGACATTTTTTCGACATGCTATACTATGATGTTTTTGTGACTTTTTTCGACATACTATTGAGGAAGTAGTGCTAACCTTTGAGCCGCTGTGCTGCTTTCCTTCACTTATGACATTTTTTCCACATGCTATACTATGGCTTTTTTGTGACTTTTTTTAACATGCTATACTATGACATTTTTTCGACATGCTATACTATGATGTTTTTGTGACTTTTTTCGACATACTATTGAGGAAGTAGTGCTAACCATTGGGCCACTGTGCTGCTTTTCTTTACTATGATTTTTTTCGACATACTATACTATGACCTTTTTTTCAACATACTATACTATGGCTTTTTTGTGACTTTTTTCGACATACTATTGAGACAACAGTGCTAACCATTGGGCCACTGTGCTGCTTTCCTTTACTATGACTTTTTTTCAACATACTATACTAGGACTTTTTTTCAAAATTTTTCAACATGCTATACTATGATGTTTTTCGACGTACTATACTATGATGTTTTTGTGACTTTTTTCGACATACTATTGAGACAACAGTGCTAACCATTGGGCCACTGTGCTGCTTTCCTTTACTATGACTTTTTTCAACATACTATACTTTGACATTTTTTCAAAATTTTCGACATGCTATACTATGACTTTTTTTCGACATACTATACTATGGCTTTTTTGTGACTTTTTTCGACATACTATTGAGAAAATAGTGCTAACCATTGGGCCACTGTGCTGCTTTCCTTTACTATGACTTTTTTCGACATACTATACTACGACTTTTTTTTTTTAAATTTTCGACATGCTATACTATGACATTTTTTCGACATGCTATACTATGATGTTTTTTCGACATGCTATACTATGATGTTTTTGTGACTTTTTTCGACATACTATTGAGGAAGTAGTGCTAACCATTGGGCCACTGTGCTGCTTTCCTTTACTATGACTTTTTTCGACATACTATACCAGGACTTTTTTTCCAAAATATTCGACATGCTATACTATGACATTTTTCGACATGCTATACTATGATGTTTTTGTGACTTTTTTCGACATACTATTGAGGAAGTAGTGCTAACCTTTGGCCGCTGTGCTGCTTTCCTTCACTTATGACATTTTTTCCACATGCTATACTATGGCTTTTTGTGACTTTTTTAACATGCTATACTATAGACTTTTTTCGACATACTATACTATGATGTTTTTGTGACTTTTTTCGACATACTATTGAGGAAGTAGTGCTAACCATTGGGCCACTGTGCTGCTTTTCTTTACTATGATTGTTTTCGACATACTATACTATGACCTTTTTTTCAACATACTATACTATGGCTTTTTTGTGACTTTTTTCGACATACTATTGAGACAACAGTGCTAACCATTGGGCCACTGTGCTGCTTTCCTTTACTATGACTTTTTTTCTAAATTTTTCAACATGCTATACTATGACTTTTTTTCGACATACTATACTATGGCTTTTTTGTGACTTTTTTCGACATACTATTGAGAAAATAGTGCTAACCATTGGGCCACTGTGCTGCTTTCCTTTACTATGACTTTTTTCAACATACTATACTTTGACATTTTTTCAGAGTTTTAGACATGCTATACTATGATGTTTTTTCGACATGCTACACTGTAATGTTTTTGTGACTTTTTTCGACATACTATTGAGGAAGTAGTGCTAACCATTGGGCCACTGTGCTGCTTTCCTTTACTATGACTGTTTTCGACATACTATACTAGGACCTTTCATCTAAATTTTTCAACATGCCATGAGACTTTTTTTTTATTATATGGTATTATACTTCATGGATTCGAACTCTGTACCTTCTTGCTGTGAGGCAACAGTGCTAACCATTGGGCCACTGTGCTGCTTTCCTTTACTATGACTTTTTTCAACATACTATACTAAGACTTTTTTTCTAAATTTTTCGACATACTATACTATGGCTTTTTTGTGACTTTTTTCGACATACTATTGAGGAAGTAGTGCTAACCATTGGGCCACTGTGCTGCTTTCCTTTACTATGACTTCTTTCGACATACTGTACTATGACTTTTTTTCTAAATTTTTCAACATGCTATACTATGACTTTTTTTCGACATTCTATACTATGGCTTTTTTGTGACTTTTTTCGACATACTATTGAGGAAGTAGTGCCAACCACTGGGCCACTGTGCTGCTTTACATTACTATGACTTTTTTCGACATACTATACTATGACATTTTTTCTAAATTTTCGACATGCTATACTATGACATTTTTTCGACATGCTATAGTATGGCTTTTTTGTGACTTTTTTTGACATACTATTGAGGCAACAGTGCTAACCATTGGGCCACTGTGCTGCTTTCCTTTACTATGACGTTTTCAACATACTATACTATGACTTTTTTTCTAAATTTTTCAACATGCTATACGGACTTTTTTTTCGACATTCTATACTATGGCTTTTTTGTGACTTTTTTCGACATACTATTGAGGAAGTAGTGCAACCACTGGGCCACTGTGCTGCTTTACATTACTATGACTTTTTTCGACATGCTATACTATGACATTTTTTCGACATGCTATACTATGGCTTTTTTGTGACTTTTTTCGATATACTATTGAAGCAACAGTGCTAACCATTTTGGCCACTGTGCTGCTTTCCTTTAATATGACTTTTTTCGACATTCTATACTATGACTTTTTCTTTAATTTCTTAATTTCGGTTACGTAATGCTGAACATTTTTCGACATGCTATATTATGGCTTTTTGTGACTTTTCCGACATACTATTGAGACAACAGTGCTAACCATTGGGCCTCTGTCCTGCTTTCTTCTTTACTATGACTTTTTTTACATACTATACTAGCACTTTTTTTCAAAATTTTTCAACATGCTATACTATGATTTTTTTTCGACATGCTATACTATGATGTTTTTGTGACTTTTTCGACATACTATTGAGAGTAGTGCTAACCATTGGGCCCTAGTGCTGCTTTCCTTTACTATGACTTTTTCAACATACTATACTTTGACATTTTTCTAAATTTTCGACATGCTATACTATGACATTTTTTCGGCATACTATACTATGGCTTTTTTGTGACTTTTCCGACATACTATTGAGGAAGTAGTGCTAACCATTGGGCCACTGGTACTGCTTTCCTTTACTATGACCTTTATTCGACATAATATACTATGACACTTATTTTTTTAATTTTCGACATACTATACTACGACATTTTTTCGACATGCTATACTATGATGTTTTTGTGACTTTTTTCGACATACTATTGAGGAAGTAGTGCTAAACATTGGGCCACTGTGCTGCTTTCCTTTACTATGACTGTTTTCGACATACTATACTAGGACTTTTTTTCAAAATTTTTCAACATCCCATGAGACTTTTTTTTTTATATGGTACTATACTTCATGGATTCGAACTCTGTACCTTCTTGCTGTGAGGCAACAGTGCTAACATCGGTGCCCATCGTGTTGCTTCCTTAATTCGCAAATTTTTGTGACTTTTTTCAACATACTGTACTATGACTTTTTTTCGACATACTATACTATGTCTTTTTTGTGACTTTTCGCATACTATTGAGACAACAGTGCTAACCATTGGTCCACTGTGCTGCTTTCCTTTACTATGACTTTTTTCAACATACTATACTTTGACATTTTTTCAAAATTTTCGACATGCTATACTATGACATTTTTTTCGACATACTATACTATGGCTTTTTTTGTACTTTTTCGACCTACTATTGAGGAAATAGTGCTAACCATTGGGACACGATGCTGCTTTCCTTTACTATGACTTTTTTCGACATACTATAGTAGGACTTTTTTTCTAAATTTTTCAACATGCTAAACTATGATGTTTTTTCGACATGCTATACTATGATGTTTTTGTGACTTTTTTCGACATACTATACTATGACTTTTTTTTCAACATACTATACTATGGCTTTTTTGTGACTTTTTTCGATATACTATTGAGGCAACAGTGCTAACCATTGGGCCACTGTGCTGCTTTCCTTTACTATGACTTTTTTTCAAAAAATTTTAACATGCTATACTATGACTTTTTTTCGACATACTATACTATGTCTTTTTTGTGACTTTTTTCGACATACTATTGAGACAACAGTGCTAACCATTGGGCCACTGTGCTGCTTTCCTTTACTATGACTTTTTTCAACACACTATACTTTGACATTTTTTCAAAATTTTCGACATGCTATACTATGACATTTTTTCGACATACTATACTATGGCTTTTTTGTGACTTTTTTCGACCTACTATTGAGGAAATAGTGCTAACCATTGGGCCACGGTGCTGCTTTCCTTTACTATGACTTTTTTCGACATACTATAGTAGGACTTTTTTTCTAAATTTTTCAACATGCTAAACTATGATGTTTTTTCGACATGCTATACTATGACGTTTTTGTGATTTTTTTCGACATACTATACTAGGACTTTTTTTCAAAATTTTTCAACATGCCATGAGACTTCTTTTTTTATATGGTACTATACTTCATGGATTCAAACTCTGTACCTTCTTGCTATGAGGCAACAGTGCTAACCATTGGGCCATGGTGTTGCTTTCTTAATCTTGGAATTTTTTGTGACTTTTTTCAACATACTATACTATGACTATTTTTCGACATACTATACTATGTCTTTTTTATGACTTTTTTCGACATACTATTGAGACAACAGTGCTAACCATTGGGCCTCTGTCCTGCTTTCCTTTACTATGACTTTTTTCAACATACTATACTAGCACTTTTTTTCAAAATTTTTCAACATGCTATACTATGATTTTTTTTCGACATGCTATACTATGATGTTTTTGTGACTTTTTTCGACATACTATTGAGACAACAGTGCTAACCATTGACCATTTACTGTGCTCTTTTCTTTTATAATTTTTTAAAAAAAATCTATGACTTTTTTTTCGACATACTATACTATGGCTTTTTGTGACTTTTTTCGACATACTATTGAGAAAATAGTGCTAACCATTAGGCCACTGTGCTGCTTTCCTTTACTATGACTTTTTTCGACATACTATACTACGATTTTTTTTTTTAAATTTTCGACATGCTATACTATGACATTTTTTCGACATGCTATACTATGATGTTTTTTCGACATGCTATACTATGATGTTTTTGTGACATTTTTCGACATACTATTGAGGAAGTAGTTCTAACCATTGGGCCACTGTGCTGCTTTCCTTTACTATGACTTTTTTCGACATACTATACCAGGACTTTTTTTCTAAATTTTTCAACATGCTATACTATGACATTTTTCGACATACTATACTACGACTTTTTTTCAAAAATTTTCGACATGCTATACTATGACATTTTTTCGACATGCTATACTATGATGTTTTTGTGACTTTTTTCGACATACTATTGAGGAAGTAGTGCTAACCTTTGAGCCGCTGTGCTGCTTTCCTTCACTTATGACATTTTTTCCACATGCTATACTATGGCTTTTTTGTGACTTTTTTTAACATGCTATACTATGACATTTTTTCGACATGCTATACTATGATGTTTTTGTGACTTTTTTCGACATACTATTGAGGAAGTAGTGCTAAACATTGGGCCACTGTGCTGCTTTCCTTTACTATGACTGTTTTCGACATACTATACTAGGACTTTTTTTCAAAATTTTTCAACATCCCATGAGACTTTTTTTTAATATGGTACTATACTTCATGGATTCGAACTCTGTACCTTCTTGCTGTGAGGCAACAGTGCTAACCATTGGGCCATCGTGTTGCTTCCTTAATTCTGGAATTTTTTGTGACTTTTTTCAACATACTGTACTATGACTTTTTTTCGACATACTATACTATGTCTTTTTTGTGACTTTTTTCAACATACTATTGAGACAACAGTGCTAACCATTGGTCCACTGTGCTGCTTTCCTTTACTATGACTTTTTCAACATACTATACTTTGACATTTTTCAAAATTTTCGACATACTATACTATGATTGTTTTTCGACATACTATACTATGGCTTTTTTGTGACTTTTTCGACCTACTATTGAGGAAATAGTGCTAACCATTGGGACGATGCTGCTTTCCTTTACTATGACTTTTTCGACATACTATAGTAGGACTTTTTTTCGATTTTCAACATGCTAAACTATGATTTTTTTCGACATGCTATACTATGATGTTTTTGTGACTTTTTTCGACATACTATACTATGACTTTTTTTCAACATACTATACTATGGCTTTTTTGTGACTTTTTTCGATATACTATTGAGGCAACAGTGCTAACCATTGGGCCACTGTGCTGCTTTCCTTTACTATGACTTTTTTTCAAAAATTTTAACATGCTATACTATGACTTTTTTCGACATGCTATACTATGTCTTTTTTGTGACTTTTTCGACATACTATTGAGACAACAGTGCTAACCATTGGCCCACTGTGCTGCTTTCCTTTACTATGACTTTTTTCAACACACTATACTTTGACATTTTTTCAAAATTTCGACATGCTATACTATGACATTTTTTCGACATACTATACTATGGCTTTTTGTGACTTTTTTCGACCTACTATTGGGGAAATAGTACTAACCATTAGACCACGGTGCTGCTTTCCTTTACTATGACTTTTTTCGACATACTATAGTAGGACTTTTTTCGAATTTTTCAACATGCTAAACTATGTTTTTTCGACATGCTATACTATGACGTTTTTGTGATTTTTTCGACATACTATACTAGGACTTTTTTCAAAATTTTTCAACATGCCATGAGACTTCTTTTTTTATATGGTACTATACTTCATGGATTCGAACTCTGTACCTTCTTGCTATGAGGCAACAGTGCTAACCATTGGGCCATCGTGTTGCTTTCTTGATCTTGGAATTTTTTGTGACTTTTTCAACATACTATACTACGACTTTTTTTTTTTAAATTTTCGACATGCTATACTATGATGTTTTTTCGACATGCTATACTATGATGTTTTTGTGACATTTTTCGACATACTATTGGAAGTAGTTCTAACCATTAGGCCCCCCGTGCTGCTTTCCTTTACTATGACTTTTTTCGACATACTATACCAGGACTTTTTTTCAAAAATAATTGACGTGCTATTACTATGACATTTTTTTCGACATGCTATACTATGATGTTTTTGTGACTTTTTCGACATACTATTGAGGAAGTAGTGCTAACCTTTGGGCCGCTGTGCTGCTTTCCTTCACTTATGACATTTTTCCACATGCTATACTATGGCTTTTTTGTGACTTTTTTAACATGCTATACTATGACATTTTTTCGACATGCTATACTATGATGTTTTGGGTTTTGACTTTTGACATACTATTGAGGAGTAGTGCTAACCATTGGGCCACTGTGCTGCTTTTTCTTTACTATGATTTTTTCGACATACTATACTATGACCTTTTTTTCAACATACTATACTATGGCTTTTTTGTGACTTTTTTCGACATACTATTGAGACAACAGTGCTAACCATTGGGCCACTGTGCTGCTTTCCTTTACTATGACTTTTTTCAACATACTATACTAGGACTTTTTTTCAAAATTTTTCAACATGCTATACTATGATGTTTTTTCGACATGCTATACTATGATGTTTTTGTGACTTTTTCGACATACTAATTGAGACAACAGTTAGCTAACCATTGGGCCGCTGTTCCTTTCCCTACTATGACTTTTTTCAACATACTATACTTTGACATTTTTCAAAATTTCCGACATGCTATACTATGACTTTTTTCGACATACTATACTATGGCTTTTTTGTGACTTTTTTCGACATACTATTGAGAAAATAGTACTTACCGATAGGCCACTGTGCTGATTTCCTTTACTATGACTTTTTTCGACATACTATACTACGACTTTTTTTTTTAAATTTTCGACATGCTATACTATGACATTTTTTCGACATGCTATACTATGATGTTTTTTCGACATGCTATACTATGATGTTTTTGTGACATTTTTCGACATACTATTGAGGAAGTAGTGCTAACCATTGGGCCACTGTGCTGCTTTCCTTTACTATGACTTTTTTCGACATACTATACCAGGACTTTTTTTCAAAAATATTCGACATGCTATACTATGACATTTTTTCGACATGCTATACTATGATGTTTTTGTGACTTTTTTCGACATACTATTGAGGAAGTAGTGCTAACCTTTGGGCCGCTGTGCTGCTTTCCTTCACTTATGACATTTTTTCCACATGCTATACTATGGCTTTTTTGTGACTTTTTTTAACATGCTATACTATGACATTTTTTCGACATGCTATACTATGATGTTTTTGTGACTTTTTTCGACATACTATTGAGGAAGTAGTGCTAACCATTGGGCCACTGTGCTGCTTTCCTTTACTATGACTGTTTTCGACATACTATACTATGACTTTTATTTTTCAACATTTTAAAATTTTTTTTAATTTTTTTATATTTTTTTATTATATATTTTTTTTTTTTTTTGGGGTGAGAGAAAAATTTTTATTTATTAGATTACTTTTTTTTTTTTCTTTTTTTTTTATTTTTTTTTACTATACTATGGCTTTTTTGTGACTTTTTTTCGACATACTATTGAGACAACAGTGCTAACCATTGGGCCACTGATGCTGCTTTCCTTTACTATGACTTTTTGGAAAAAAAAAAAAAAAAATAGTTTTTTCTAAATTTTTCAACATGCTATACTATGACTTTTTTTTCGACATACTATACTATGGCTTTTTTGTGACTTTTTCGATATACTAATGGAGAAAATAGTGCTAACCAATAGGCCACTGTGCTGCTTTCCTTTACTATGACTTTTTTCAACATACTATACTTTGACATTTTTTCAGAGTTTTAGACATGCTATACTATGATGTTTTTTCGACATGCTACACTGTAATGTTTTTGTGACTTTTTTCGACATACTATTGAGGAAGTAGTGCTAACCATTGGGCCACTGTGCTGCTTTCCTTTACTATGACTGTTTTCGACATACTATACTAGGACCTTTCATCTAAATTTTTCAACATGCCATGAGACTTTTTTTTTATTATATGGTATTATACTTCATGGATTCGAACTCTGTACCTTCTTGCTGTGAGGCAACAGTGCTAACCATTGGGCCACTGTGCTGCTTTCCTTTACTATGACTTTTTTCAACATACTATACTAAGACTTTTTTTCTAAATTTTTCGACATACTATACTATGGCTTTTTTGTGACTTTTTTCGACATACTATTGAGGAAGTAGTGCTAACCATTGGGCCACTGTGCTTCTTTCCTTTACTATGACTTCTTTCGACATACTGTACTATGACTTTTTTTCTAAATTTTTCAACATGCTATACTATGACTTTTTTTCGACATTCTATACTATGGCTTTTTTGTGACTTTTTTCGACATACTATTGAGGAAGTAGTGCCAACCACTGGGCCACTGTGCTGCTTTACATTACTATGACTTTTTTCGACATACTATACTATGACATTTTTTCTAAATTTTCGACATGCTATACTATGAAATTTTTCGACATGCTATAGTATGGCTTTTTTGTGACTTTTTTTGACATACTATTGAGGCAACAGTGCTAACCATTGGGCCACTGTGCTGCTTTCCTTTACTATGACGTTTTCAACATACTATACTATGACTTTTTTTCTAAATTTTTCAACATGCTATACTATGACTTTTTTTCGACATTCTATACTATGGATTTTTGTGACTTTTTTCGACATACTATTGAGGAAGTAGTGCCAACCACTGGGCCACTGTGCTGCTTTACATTACTATGACTTTTTTCGACATACTATACTATGACATTTTTTCTAAATTTTCGACATGCTATACTATGACATTTTTTCGACATGCTATACTATGGCTTTTTTGTGACTTTTTTCGATATACTATTGAAGCAACAGTGCTAACCATTTGGCCACTGTGCTGCTTTCCTTTAATATGACTTTTTTCGACATTCTATACTATGACTTTTTTTCTTAATTTTCGACATGCTATACTATGACATTTTTTCGACATGCTATATTATGGCTTTTTTGTGACTTTTTTCGACATACTATTGAGGAAGTAGTGCTAACCATTGGGCCACTGTACTGCTTTCCTTTACTATGACTTTATTCGACATAATATACTATGACTTATTTTTTTAATTTTCGACATACTATACTACGACATTTTTTCGACATGCTATACTATGATGTTTTTGTGACTTTTTTCGACATACTATTGAGGGAGTAGGTGGTAAACATTGGGCCACTGTGCTGCTTTCCTTTACTATGACTGTTTTCGACATACTATACTAGGACTTTTTTCAAAATTTTTCAACATCCCATGAGACTTTTTTTATATGTATTGTATACTTCATGGATTCGAACTCTGTACCTTCTTGCTGTGAGCAACAGTGCTAACTCATTGAGGCCATCGTGTTGCTTCCTTAATTCTGGAATTTTTGTGACTTTTTTCAACATACTGTACTATGACTTTTTTCGACATACTATACTATGTCTTTTTTGTGACTTTTTCGGCATACTATTGAGACAACAGTGCTAACCATTGGTCCACTGTGCTGCTTTCCTTTACTATGACTTTTTTCAACATACTATACTTTGACATTTTTCAAAATTTTCGACATGCTATACTATGACATTTTTTCGACATACTATACTATGGCTTTTTTTGTGACTTTTTCGACCTACTATTGAGGAAATAGTGCTAACCAATGGGACACGATGCTGCTTTCCTTTACTATGACTTTTTTCGACATACTATAGTAGGACTTTTTTCTAAATTTTTCAACATGCTAAACTATGATGTTTTTTTCGACATGCTATACTATGATGTTTTTGTGACTTTTTTCGACATACTATACTATGACTTTTTTTCAACATACTATACTATGGCTTTTTGTGACTTTTTTCGATATACTATTGAGGCAACGGTGCTAACCATTGGGCCACTGTGCTGCTTTCCTTTACTATGACTTTTTTTCAAAAAATTTTAACATGCTATACTATGACTTTTTTTCGACATACTATACTATGTCTTTTGTGACTTTTTTCGACATACTATTGAGACAACAGTGCTAACCATTGGGGCCACTGTGCCGCTTTCCTTTACTATGACTTTTTCAACACACTATACTTTGACATTTTTTCAAAATTTTCGACATGCTATACTATGACATTTTTTCGACATACTATACTATGGCTTTTTGACCTTTTCGCCTTACTATTGAGGAAATAGTGCTAACCATTAGGCCCACGGTGCTGCTTTCCTTTACTATGACTTTTTCGACATACTATAGTAGGACTTTTTTTCCAAATTTTTCAACATGCTAAACTATGATGTTTTTTCGACATGCTATACTATGACGCGTTTTTGTGATTTTTTCGACATACTATACTAGGACTTTTTTTCAAAATTTTTCAACATGCCATGAGACTTCTTTTTTTATATGTATTTTACTTCATGGATTCAAACTCTGTACCTTCTTGCTATGGAGGCAACAGTGCTAACCATTGGGCCATGGTGTTGCTTTCTTAATCTTGGAATTTTTGTGACTTTTTTTCAACATACTATACTATGACTATTTTTCGACATACTATACTATGTCTTTTTTATGACTTTTTTCGACATACTATTGAGACAACAGTGCTAACCATTGGGCCTCTGTCCTGCTTTCCTTTACTATGACTTTTTTCAACATACTATACTAGTACTTTTTTTCAAAATTTTTCAACATGCTATACTATGATTTTTTCGACATGCTATACTATGATGTTTTGGGTGAGTTTTTTTCGACATACTATTGAGACAACAGTGCTAACCATTGGCCCACTGTCTGGCGCTTTCCTTTACTATGACTTTTTTCAACATACTATACTTTGAAATTTTTTCAAAATTTTCGACATGCTATACTATGACTTTTTTCGACATACTATACTATGGCTTTTTGTGACTTTTTTTCGACATACTATTGAGAAAAATAGTGCTAACGATAGGGCCACTGTGCTGCTTTCCTTTACTATGACTTTTTTCGACATACTATACTACGACTTTTTTTTTTTAAATTTTCGACATGCTATACTATGACATTTTTTCGACATGCTATACTATGATGTTTTTCGACATGCTATACTATGATGTTTTTGTGACAATTTTCGACATACTATTGAGGAATAGTGCTAACCATTGGGCCACTGTGCTGCTTTCCTTTACTATGACTTTTTTCGACATACTATACCAGGACTTTTTTCTAAAATTTTTCAACATGCTATACTATGACATTTTGGACATACATACTTATAAACGCTTTTCAAAAATTTTCGACATGCTATACTATGAAATTTTTTCGACATGCTATACTATGATGTTTTTGTGGACTTTTTTTCGACATACTATTGAGGTAGTGCTAACCTTTGAGGCGCTTTGCTGCTTTCCTTCACTTATGACATTTTTCCACATGCTATACTATGGCTTTTTGTGACTTTTTTAACATGCTATACTATGACATTTTTTCGACATGCTATACTATGATGTTTTGAGCTTTTTCGACATACTATTGAGGAAGTAGTGCTAACCATTGGGCCACTGTGCTGCTTTTTCTTTACTATGATTTTTTCGACATACTATACTATGACCTTTTTTTAACATACTATACTATGGCTTTTTGTGACTTTTTTCGACATACTATTGAGACAACAGTGCTAACCATTGGGCCACTGTGCTGCTTTCCTTTACTATGACTTTTTTCAACATACTATAGTAGGACTTTTTTTCAAAATTTTTCAACATGCTATACTATGATGTTTTTTCGACATGCTATACTATGATGTTTTTGTGACTTTTTTCGACATACTATTGAGACAACAGTGCTAACCATTGGGCCACTGTGCTGCTTTCCTTTACTATGACTTTTTTCAACATACTATACTTTGACATTTTTTCAAAATTTTCGACATGCTATACTATGACTTTTTTTCGACATACTATACTATGGCTTTTTTGTGACTTTTTTCGACATACTATTGAGAAAATAGTGCTAACCATTGGGCCACTGTGCTGCTTTCCTTTACTATGACTTTTTTCGACATACTATACTACGACTTTTTTTTTAAATTTTCGACGTACTATACTATGACATTTTTTCGACATGCTATACTATGATGTTTTTTCGACATGCTATACTATGATGTTTTTGTGACATTTTCGACATACTATTGAGGAAGGTAGTGCTAACCATTGGGCCACTGTGCTGCTTTCCTTTACTATGACTTTTTCGACATACTATACCAGGACTTTTTTCAAAAATATTCGACGTACTATACTATGACATTTTTCGCATGCTATACTATGATGTTTTTGTGACTTTTTTCGACATAATTATTGAGGAAGTGCTAACCTTTGGGCCGCTGTGCTGCTTTCCTTCACTTATGACATTTTTTCCACATGCTATACTATGGCTTTTTTGTGACTTTTTTTAACATGCTATACTATGACATTTTTTCGACATGCTATACTATGATGTTTTTGTGACTTTTTTCGACATACTATTGAGGAAGTAGTGCTAACCATTGGGCCACTGTGCTGCTTTTCTTTACTATGATTGTTTTCGACATACTATACTATGACCTTTTTTTCAACATACTATACTATGGCTTTTTTGTGACTTTTTTCGACATACTATTGAGACAACAGTGCTAACCATTGGGCCACTGTGCTGCTTTCCTTTACTATGACTTTTTTCAACATACTATACTAGGACTTTTTTTCAAAATTTTTCAACATGCTATACTATGATGTTTTTTCGACATGCTATACTATGATGTTTTTGTGACTTTTTTCGACATACTATTGAGACAACAGTGCTAACCATTGGGCCACTGTGCTGCTTTCCTTTACTATGACTTTTTTCAACATACTATACTTTGACATTTTTTCAAAATTTTCGACATGCTATACTATGACATTTTTTCGACATGCTATACTATGATGTTTTTGTGACTTTTTTCGACATACTATTGAGGAAGTAGTGCTAACCATTGGGCCACTGTGCTGCTTTCCTTTACTATGACTTTTTCCTAAATTTTTCAACATGCTATACTATGACCTTTTTTTCGACATACTCTACTATGGCTTTTTGTGACTTTTTTCGACATACTATTGAGAAAATAGTGCTAACCATTGGGCCACTGTGCTGCTTTCCTTTACTATGACTTTTTTCAACATACTATACTTTGACATTTTTTCAAAGTTTTAGACATGCTATACTATGATGTTTTTTCGACATGCTACACTGTAATGTTTTTGTGACTTTTTTCGACATACTATTGAGGAAGTAGTGCTAACCATTGGGCCACTGTGCTGCTTTCCTTTACTATGACTGTTTTCGACATACTATACTATGACCTTTCATCTAAATTTTTCAACATGCCATGAGACTTTTTTTTTATTATATGGTATTATACTTCATGGATTCGAACTCTGTACCTTCTTGCTGTGAGGCAACAGTGCTAACCATTGGGCCACTGTGCTGCTTTCCTTTACTATGACTTTTTTCAACATACTATACTTTGACATTTTTTCTAAATTTTCGACATTCTATACTATGACATTTTTTCGACATCCTATACTATGGCTTTTTTGTGACTTTTTTCGACATACTATTGAGGAAGTAGTGCTAACCATTGGGCCACTGGTATTGCTTTCCTTTTACTATGACTTTATTCGACATAATATACTATGACTTATTTTTAAATTTTCGCATAACTATACTATGACCTTTTTTTCGACATGCTATACTATGATGTTTTTGTGACTTTTTTCGACATACTATTGAGGAAGTAGTGCTAACCATTGGGCCACTGTGCTGCTTTCCTTTACTATGACTTTTTTTCTAAATTTTTCAACATGCTATACTATGACTTTTTTTCGACATACTATACTATGGCTTTTTTATGACTTTTTTCGACATACTATTGAGGAAGTAGTGCTAAACATTGGGCCACTGTGCTGCTTTCCTTTACTATGACTGTTTTCGACATACTATACTAGGACTTTTTTTCAAAATTTTTCAACATCCCATGAGACTTTTTTTTATATGGTACTATACTTCATGGATTCGAACTCTGTACCTTCTTGCTGTGAGGCAACAGTGCTAACCATTGGGCCATCGTGTTGCTTCCTTAATTCTGGAATTTTTTGTGACTTTTTTCAACATACTGTACTATGACTTTTTTTCGACATACTATACTATGTCTTTTTTGTGACTTTTTTCGACATACTATTGAGACAACAGTGCTAAACACTGGGCCACTGTGCTGCTTTACATTACTATGACTTTTTTCAACATACTATACTATGACATTTTTTCTAAATTTTCGACATGCTATACTATGACATTTTTTCGACATGCTATATTATGGCTTTTTTGTGACTTTTTTCGACATACTATTGAGGCAACAGTGCTAACCTTTGGGCCACTGTGCTGCTTTCCTTTACTATGACTTTTTTCAACATACTATACTAAGACTTTTTTTCTAAATTTTTCGACATACTATACTATGGCTTTTTTGTGACTTTTTTCGACATACTATTGAGGAAATAGTGCTAACCATTGGGCCACTGTGCTGCTTTCCTTTACTATGACTTTATTCGACATACTATACTATGACTTTTTATTTTTATTTTCAACATGCTATACTATGACATTTTTTCGACATTCTATACTATGGTTTTTTGTAACTTTTTTCGACACACTATTGAGGAAATAGTGCTAACCATTGGGCCACTGTACTGCTTTCCTTTACTATGACTTTATTGGACATACTATACTATGACTTTTTATTTTTATTTTCGACATGCTATACTATGATGTTTATGTGACTTTTTTCGACATACTATTGAGGCAACAGTGCTAACCATTGGGCCACTGTACTGCTTTCCTTTACTATGACATTTTTTCCACATGCTATACTATGGCTTTTTTGTGACTTTTTTTAACATACTATACTATGACTTTTTTTCGACATGCTATAATATGATGTTTTTTTTACTTTTTTCGACATACTATTGAGGCAACAGTGCTAACCATTGGGCCACTGTGTTGTTTTCCTTTACTATGACTTTTTTCGACATACTATACTACGACTTTTTTTCAAAAATTTTCGACATGCTATGCTATGACATTTTTTCGACATGCTATACTATGGCTTTTTTGTGACTTTTTTCGACATACTATTGAGGAAGTAGTGCTAACCATTGGCCACTGTACTGCTTTCCTTTACTATGACTTTATTCAACATACTATACTATGACTTTTTTTTTTTAATTTTCGACATGCTATACTATGACATTTTTTCGACATGCTATACTATGATGTTTTTGTGACTTTTTTCGACATACTATTGAGGAAGTAGTGCTAACCATTGGGCCACTGTGCTGTTTTCCTTTACTATGACTTTTTTCAACATACTATACTAGGACTTTTTTTCAACATGCTATGACTTTTGCCTTTATTTTTAATATTGTACAATACTTTATGGATTCGAACTCTGTACCTTCTTGCTATGAGGTAACAGTGCTAACCATTGGGCCATCTTGTTGCTTTCCTATTCTTGGAATTTTTTGTGACTTTTTTCTACATACTATACTATGACGTTTTTTCAACATACTATACTATGGCTTTTTGTGACTTTTTCGATGTACTATTGAGGCAACAGTGCTAACCATTGGGCCACTGTGCTGCTTTCCTTTTACTATGACTTTTTTCAACATACCATACTTTGACATTATTTCAAAATTTTCGACATGCTATACTATGATGTTTTTTGTGACTTTTTTTCGACATACTAATACTATGACTTTTTTCTAAATTTTTCAACATGCTATACTTATGACTTTTTTTCGACATACTATACTATGGCTTTTTTGTGACTTTTTTCGACATACTATTGAGGAAGTAGTGCTAACCACTGGGCCACTGTGCTGCTTTACATTACTATGACTTTTTTTCGACATACTATACTATGACATTTTTTTCTAAATTTTCGACATGCTATACTATGACACTTTTTCTGACATGCTATACTATGGGCTTTTTGTGACTTTTTCAATATACTATTGAAGCAACAGTGCTAACCATTGGTCACTTGCCCTTTACTATGACTTTTTTTTCAACATACTATACTAAGACTTTTTTTCTAAATTTTTGCATACTATACTATGGCTTTTTTGTGACTTTTTTTCGACATACTCATTGAGGAAGTAGTGCTAACCATTGGGCCACTGTGCTGCTTTCCTTTACTATGACTTCTTTCGACATACTGTACTATGACTTTTTTTAAATTTTCGACATGGTATACTATGACATTTTTTCCGACCATAGTATGGCTTTTTTGTGACTTTTTTGACATACTATTGAGGCAACAGTGCTAACCATTGGGCCACTGTGCTGCTTTCCTTTACTATGGACGTTTTCAACATACTATACTATGACTTTTTTCTAAATTTTTCAACATGCTATACTATGACTTTTTTTTCGACATTCTATACTATGGCTTTTTTGTGACTTTTTTCGACATACTATTGAGGAAGTAGTGCCAACCACTGGGCCACTGTGCTGCTTTACATTACTATGACTTTTTTCGACATACTATACTATGACATTTTTTCTAAATTTTCGACATGCTATACTATGACATTTTTTCGACATGCTATACTATGGCTTTTTTGTGACTTTTTTCGATATACTATTGAACAACAGTGCTAACCATTTGGCCACTGTGCTGCTTTCCTTTAATATGACTTTTTTCGACATTCTATACTATGACTTTTATTCTTAATTTTCGACATGCTATACTATGACATTTTTTCGACATGCTATATTATGGCTTTTTTGTGACTTTTTTCGACATACTATTGAGGCAACAGTGCTAACCTTTGGGCCACTGTGCTGCTTTCCTTTACTATGACGTTTTCAACATACTATACTATGACTTTTTTTCTAAATTTTTCAACATGCTATACTATGACTTTTTTTCGACATTCTATACTATGGCTTTTTTGTGACTTTTTTCGACATACTATTGAGGAAGTAGTGCCAACCACTGGGCCACTGTGCTGCTTTACATTACTATGACTTTTTTCGACATACTATACTATGACATTTTTTCTAAATTTTCGACATGCTATACTATGACATTTTTTCGACATGCTATACTATGGCTTTTTTGTGACTTTTTTCGATATACTATTGAACAACAGTGCTAACCATTTGGCCACTGTGCTGCTTTCCTTTAATATGACTTTTTTCGACATTCTATACTATGACTTTTATTCTTAATTTTCGACATGCTATACTATGACATTTTTTCGACATGCTATATTATGGCTTTTTTGTGACTTTTTTCGACATACTATTGAGGCAACAGTGCTAACCTTTGGGCCACTGTGCTGCTTTCCTTTACTATGACTTTTTTCAACATACTATACTAAGACTTTTTTTCTAAATTTTTCGACATACTATACTATGGCTTTTTTGTGACTTTTTTCGACATACTATTGAGGAAATAGTGCTAACCATTGGGCCACTGTGCTGCTTTCCTTTACTATGACTTTATTCGACATACTATACTGTGACTTTTTATTTTTATTTTCAACATGCTATACTATGACATTTTTTCGACATTCTATACTATGGTTTTTTGTAACTTTTTTCGACAAACTATTGAGGAAATAGTGCTAACCATTGGGCCACTGTACTGCTTTCCTTTACTATGACTTTATTCGACATACTATACTATGACTTTTTATTTTTATTTTCGACATGCTATACTATGACTTTTTTTCGACATACTATACTATGATGTTTTTGTAACTTTTTCAACATACTATTGAGGAAGTAGTGCTAACCATTGGGCCACTGTGCTGCTTCCCTTTACTATGACTTTTTTCGACATACTATACTATGACTTTTTTTCGACATGCTATAATATGATGTTTTTGTGACTTTTTTTGACATACTATTGAGGCAACAGTGCTAACCATTGGGCCACTGTGTTGTTTTCCTTTACTATGACTTTTTTCGACATACTATACTACGACTTTTTTTCAAACATTTTCGACAAACTATACTATGATGTTTATGTGACTTTTTTCGACATACTATTGAGGCAACAGTGCTAACCATTGGGCCACTGTGCTGCTTTCCTTTACTATGACTTTTTTCAATATACTATACTATGACTTTTTTTCAATATTTTTCAACATGCTGTACTATGACTTTTTTTCGACATACTATACTATGGCTTTTTTGTGACTTTTTTCGACATACTATTGAGGCAGTAGTGCTAACCATTGGGCCACTGTGCTGCTTTCCTTTACTATGACTTTTTTCGACATACTATACTATGATGTTTTTTCGACATACTATTTAGGCAACAGTGCTAACCATTGGGCCATTGTGCTGCTTTCCTTTACTATGACTTTTTTCAACATACTATAACTTTTTTTCTAAATTTTTCAACATGCCTTGACTTGCAACTTTTTTTTTTTATATGGTACTATACTTCATGGATTCGAACTCTGTACCCTCTTGCTGTGAGGCAACAGTCCTAACCATTGGGCTATCGTGTTGCTTTCTTAATCTTGGAATTTTTTTTTACTTTTTTCAACATACTATACTATGACTTTTTTTCGACATACTATACTATGTCTTTTTTGTGACTTTTTTCAACATAATATTGAGACAACAGTGCTAACCATTGGGCCACTGTGCTGCTTTCCTTTACTATGACTTTTTTTCTAAATTTTTCAACATGCTATACTATGATGTTTTTGTGACTTTTTTCGATATACTATTGAAGCAACAGTGCTAACAGTTTGGCCACTGTGCTGCTTTCCTTTACTATGACTTTTTTCAACATACTATACTTTGATATTTTTTCAAAATTTTCGACATGCTATACTATGACATTTTGACCATTTTCTTTTTAATATTGTACAATACTTTATGGATTTGAACTCTGTACCTTCTTGCTATGAGGTAACACTGCTAACCATTGGGCCATCTTGTTGCTTTCTTATTCTTGGAATTTTTTGTGACTTTTTTCTACATACTATACTAAGACTTTTTTTTCAACATACTATACTATGGCTTTTTTGTGACTTTTTTCGACATACTATTGAGGAAGTAGTGCTAACCATTGGGCCACTGTACTGCTTTCCTTTACTATGACATTTTTTCCACATGCTATACTATGGCTTTTTTGTGACTTTTTTTAACATACTAAACTATGACTTTTTTTCGACATACTATACTATGGCTTTTTTGTGACTTTTTCGACATACTATTGAGGCAGTAGTGCTAACCATTGGGCCACTGTGCTGCTTTCCTTTACTATGACTTTTTTCGACATACTATACTATGATGTTTTTTCGACATACTATTTAGGCAACAGTGCTAACCATTGGGCCACTATGGTGCTTTTTTCCTTTACTTATTTTTCAACATACTATAACTTTTTTTCTAAATTTTTCAACATGCTTTGACTTGCAACTTTTTTTTTTTATATGGTACTATACTTCATGGATTCGAACTCTGTACCCTCTTGCTGTGAGGCAACAGTCCTAACCATTGGGCTATCGTGTTGCATTCTTAATCTTGGAATTTTTTGTGAGTTTTTTCAACATACTATACTATGACTTTTTTTCGACATACTATACTATGTCTTTTTTGTGACTTTTTTCAACATCATATTGAGACAACAGTGCTAACCATTGGGCCACTGTGCTGCTTTCCTTTACTATGACTTTTTTTCTAAATTTTTCAACATGCTATACTATGATGTTTTTGTGACTTTTTTCGATATACTATTGAAGCAACAGTGCTACCCATTTGGCCACTGTGCTGCTTTCCTTTACTATGACTTTTTTCAACATACTATACTTTGATATTTTTTCAAAATTTTCGACATGCTATAATATGACTTTTTTCTACATACTATACTAAGACTTTTTTTTCAACATACTATACTATGGCTTTTTTGTGACTTTTTTCGACATACTATTGAGGAAGTAGTGCTAACCATTGGGCCACTGTACTGCTTTCCTTTACTATGACATTTTTTCCACATGCTATACTATGGCTTTTTTGTGACTTTTTTTAACATACTAAACTATGACTTTTTTTCGACATACTATACTATGGCTTTTTTGTGACTTTTTTCGACATACTATTGAGGCAGTAGTGCTAACCATTGGGCCACTGTGCTGCTTTCCTTTACTATGACTTTTTTCGACATACTATACTATGATGTTTTTTCGACATACTATTTAGGCAACAGTGCTAACCATTGGGCCACTGTGCTGCTTTCCTTTACTATGACTTTTTTCAACATACTATAACTTTTTTTGTAAATTTTTCAACATGCCTTGACTTGCAACTTTTTTTTTTTATATGGTACTATACTTCATGGATTCGAACTCTGTACCCTCTTGCTGTGAGGCAACAGTCCTAACCATTGGGCTATCGTGTTGCTTTCCTAATCTTGGAATTTTTTGTGACTTTTTTCAACATAATATTGAGACAACAGTGCTAACCATTGGGCCACTGTGCTGCTTTCCTTTACTATGACTTTTTTTCTAAATTTTTCAACATGCTATACTATGATGTTTTTGTGACTTTTTTCGATATACTATTGAAGCAACAGTGCTAACCATTTGGCCACTGTGCTGCTTTCCTTTACTATGACTTTTTTCAACATACTATACTTTGATATTTTTTCAAAATTTTCGACATGCTATAATATGACTTTTTTTCGACATACTATACTATGGCTTTTTTGTTTCTTTTTTTGACATACTATTGAGGCAGTAGTGCTAACCATTGGGCCACTGTGCTGCTTTCATTTACTATTACTTTTTTCGACATACTATACTATGACATTTTTTCAAAACTTTTGACATGCTATACTATGACATTTTGACCATTTTTTTTTTATATTGTACAATACTTTATGGATTCAAACTCTGTACCTTCTTGCTATGAGGTAACACTGCTAACCATTGGGCCATCTTGTTGCTTTCTTATTCTTGGAATTTTTTGTGACTTTTTTCTACATACTATACTAAGACTTTTTTTTCAACATACTATACTATGGCTTTTTTGTGACTTTTTTCGACATACTATTGAGGAAGTAGTGCTAACCATTGGGCCACTGTACTGCTTTCCTTTACTATGACATTTTTTCCACATGCTATACTATGGCTTTTTTGTGACTTTTTTTAACATACTATACTATGACTTTTTTTCGACATGCTATAATATGATGTTTTTGTGACTTTTTTCGACATACTATTGAGGCAACAGTGCTAACCATTGGGCCACTGTGTTGTTTTCCTTTACTATGACTTTTTTCGACATACTATACTACGACTTTTTTTCAAAAAATTTCGACATGCTATACTATGACATTTTTTCGACATGCTATACTATGGCTTTTTTGTGACTTTTTTCGACATACTATTGAGGAAGTAGTGCTAACCATTGGCCACTGTACTGCTTTCCTTTACTATGACTTTATTCAACATACTATACTATGACTTTTTTTTTTAATTTTCGACATGCTATACTATGACATTTTTTCGACATGCTATGACTTTTGCCTTTTTTCTTTATATTGTACAATACTTTATGGATTCGAACTCTGTACCTTCTTGCTATGAGGTAACAGTGCTAACCATTGGGCCATCTTGTTGCTTTCCTATTCTTGGAATTTTTTGTGACTTTTTTCTACATACTATACTATGACGTTTTTTTCAACATTCTATACTATGGCTTTTTTGTGACTTTTTTCGATATACTATTGAGGCAACAGTGCTAACCATTGGGCCACTGTGCTGCTTTCCTTTACTATGACTTTTTTCAACATACCATACTTTGACATTATTTCAAAATTTTCGACATGCTATACTATGATGTTTTTGTGACTTTTTTCGACATACTATACTATGACCTTTTTCTAAATTTTTCAACATGCTATACTATGACTTTTTTTCGACATACTATACTATGGCTTTTTTGTGACTTTTTTCGACATACTATTGAGGAAGTAGTGCTAACCTTTGGGCCACTGTGCTGCTTTACATTACTATGACTTTTTTTCGACATACTATACTATGACATTTTTTCTAAATTTTCGACATGCTATACTATGACATTTTTTCGACATGCTATACTATGGCTTTTTTGTGACTTTTTTCAATATACTATTGAAGCAACAGTGCTAACCATTTGGCCACTGTGCTGCTTTCCTTTAATATGACTTTTTTCGACATTCTATACTATGACTTTTTTTCTTAATTTTCGACATGCTATACTATGACATTTTTTCGACATGCTATATTATGTCTTTTTTGTGACTTTTTTCGACATACTATTGAGGCAACAGTGCTAACCTTTGGGCCACTGTGCTGCTTTCCTTTACAATGACTTTTTTCAACATACTATACTAAGACTTTTTTTCTAAATTTTTCGACATACTATACTATGGCTTTTTTGTGACTTTTTTCGACATACTATTGAGGAAATAGTGCTAACCATTGGGCCACTGTGCTGCTTTCCTTTACTATGACTTTTTTTCGACATACTATACTATGACTTTTTTTTTTTTATTTTCGACATGCTATACTATGACTTTTTTTCGACATGCTATAATATGATGTTTTTGTGACTTTTTTCGACATACTATTGAGGCAACAGTGCTAACCATTGGGCCACTGTGTTGTTTTCCTTTACTTTGACTTTTTTCGACATACTATACTACGACTTTTTTTCAAACATTTTCGACATGCTATACTATGATGTTTTTGTGACTTTTTTCGAAATACTATTGAGGCAACAGTGCTAACCATTGGGCCACTGTGCTGCTTTCCTTTACTATGACTTTTTTCAAGATACTATACTATGACTTTTTTTCAAAATTTTTCAACATGCTGTACTATGACTTTTTTTCGACATACTATACTATGGCTTTTTTGTGACTTTTTTCGACATACTATTGAGGACGTAGTGCTAACCATTGGGCCACTGTGCTGCTTTCCTTTACTATGATTTTTTTCGACATACTATACTATGACTTTTTTCTAAATTTTTCAACATGCTATACTATGACTTTTTTTCGACATACTATACTATGGCTTTTTTGTGACTTTTTTCGACATACTATTGAGGCAGTAGTGCTAACCATTGGGCCACTGTGCTGCTTTCCTTTACTATGACTTTTTTCGACATACTATACTATGACATTTTTTCAAAATTTTCGACATGCTATACTATGACATTTTTTCGACATACTATACTATGGCCTTTTTGTGACTTTTTTCGATATACTATTGAAGCAACAGTGCTAACCATTGGGCTACTGTGCTGCTTTCCTTTACTATGACTTTTTTCGACATACTGTACTATGACTTTTTTAATTTTCGGTAACCATGTAGCACTATTTTTCGACATGCTATAGTATGGCTTTTTTGTGACTTTTTTTGACATACTATTGAGGCAACAGTGCTAACCATTGGGCCACTGTGCTGCTTTCCTTTACTATGACATTTTCAACATACTATACTATGACTTTTTTTCGACATACTATACTATGGCTTTTTTGTGACTTTTTTCGACATACTATTGAGGAAGTAGTGCCAACCACTGGGCCACTGTGCTGCTTTACATTACTATGACTTTTTTCGACATACTATACTATGACATTTTTTCTAAATTTTCGACATGCTATACTATGACATTTTTTCGACATGCTATACTATGGCTCTTTTGTGACTTTTTTCGATATACTATTGAAGCAACAGTGCTAACCATTTGGCCACTGTGCTGCTTTCCTTTAATATGACTTTTTTCGACATTCTATACTATGACTTTTTTTCTTAATTTTCGACATGCTATACTATGACATTTTTTCGACATGCTATATTATGGCTTTTTTGTGACTTTTTTGACATACTATTGAGGCAACAGTGCTAACCTTTGGGCCACTGTGCTGCTTTCCTTTACTATGACTTTTTTCAACATACTATACTAAGACTTTTTTCTTAAATTCTTTCGACATAATTATATGCTATGGTTTTTTTGTGACTTTTTTCGACATACTATTGAGGAAATAGTGCTAACCATTGGGCCAATGTGTGCCTTTTCTTTACTATGACTTTATTCGACATACTATACTATGACTTTTTATTTTTATTTTCAACATGCTATACTATGACATTTTTTCGACATTCTATACTATGGTTTTTGTGACTTTTTAATCACACTATTGAGGGAAATAGTGCAAACCATTGGGCCACTGTGCTGCTTTCCTTTACTATGACTTTATTCGACATACTATACTATGACTTTTTATTTTTATTTTCGACATGCTATACTATGACTTTTTTTCGACATACTATACTATGATGTTTTTGTATCTTTCTCGATATACTATTGAGGAAAAGTGCTAACCATTGGGCCACATGTGCCTGCTTCCTTTACTATGACTTTTTCGACATACTATACTATGACTTTTTTTCGACATGCTATAATATGATGTTTTTGTGACTTTTGACATACTATTGAGGCAACAGTGCTAACCATTGGGCCACTGTGTTGTTTTCCTTTACTATGACTTTTTTCGACATACTATACAACGACTTTTTTTCAAACATTTTCGACATGCTATACTATGATGTTTATGTGACTTTTTTCCTCTACTATTGAGGCAACAGTGCTAACCATTGGGCCACTGTGCTGCTTCTCCTTTACTATGACTTTTTTCAAGATACTATACTATGACTTTTTTCAAAATTTTTCAACATGCTGTACTATGACTTTTTTCGACATACTATACTATGGCTTTTTTGTGACTTTTTCGACATACTATTGAGGCAGCTAACACAACACTGTCTGCTTTCTTATAGCTTTTTCGACCTACTATACTATGATGTTTTTCGATACTATTTAGGCAACAGTGCTAACCATTGGGCCACTGTGCTGCTTTCTCCTTACTATGACTTTTTTCAACATACTATAACTTTTTTTCTAAATTTTTCAACATGCCTTGACTCTGTAACTTTTATATGACTATACTTCATGGATCTGAACTCTGTACTTCTTTTGTGAGGCAAAGTCCTAACCATTGGGCTATCGTGTTGCTTTTTAATCTTGGAATTTTTGTGACTTTTTTCAACATACTATACTATGACTTTTTCGACATACTATACTATGTCTTTTTGTGACTTTTCAACATAATATTGAGACAACAGTGTAAATATGGGCCACTGTGCTGCTTTCCTTTACTATGACTTTTTTTCTAAATTTTCAACATACTATACTATGATGTTTTTGTGACTTTTTCGATATAATATTGAGGAAGTAGCTAACTATTGACCACTGTGCTGCTTTCCCTTTACTATGACTTTTTTCGACATACGATTATGACTTTTTATTTTCGACATGGTATACTATGACATTTTTTTCGACATGCTATAGTATGGCTTTTTTGTGACTTTTTTGACATACTATTGAGGACAACAGTGCTAACCATTGGGCCACTGTGCTGCTTTCCTTTTACTATGACATTTTCAACACATACTATACTATGACTTTTTTTCGACATACATATCCTTTTTGTGACTTTTTTCGACATACTATTGAGGAAGAGTGCCAACCATTGGGCCACTGTGCTGTTTTTTACATTATATGAATTTTTTTCAATAATTATACTATGACATTTTTTCTAAATTTTCGACATGCTATACTATGACATTTTTTTTTCGACATGCTATACTATGGCTCTTTGTGACTTTTTCGATATACTATTGAAGCAACAGTGCTAACCATTTGGCCACTGTGCTGCTTTCCTTTAATATGACTTTTTCGACATTCTATACTATGACTTTTTTCTTAATTTTAGACATACATATACTATGACATTTTTCTGACATGCTATATTATGCTTTTTGTGACTTTTTTGACATACTATTGAGGCAACAGTGCTAACCTTTGGGCCACTGTGCTGCTTTCCTTTACTATGACTTTTTTCAACATACTATACTAAGACTTTTTTTCTAAATTTTTCCGACATACTATACTATGGTTTTTTGTGACTTTTTTCGACAATACTATTGAGGAAATAGTGCTAACCATTGGGCCACTGTGCTGCTTTTTCTTTACTATACTTTCTTAGACATACTATACTATGACTTTTTTATTTTTATTTTCAACATGCTATACTTACATATTTTTTCGATATCTTATACTATGGTTTTTGTACTTTTTGACACACTATTGAGGAAATAGTGCTAACCATTGGGCCACTGTGCTGCTTTCCTTTACTATGACTTTATTGACATACTATACTATGACTTTTTATTTTTATTTTCGACATGCTATACTATGACTTTTTTTCGACATACTATACTATGATGTTTTTGTATCTTTTTCGACATACTATTGAGGAAGTAGTGCTAACCATTGGGCCACTGTGCTGCTTCCCTTTACTATGACTTTTTTCGACATACTATACTATGACTTTTTTTCGACATGCTATAATATGATGTTTTTGTGACTTTTTTTGACATACTATTGAGGCAACAGTGCTAACCATTGGGCCACTGTGTTGTTTTCCTTTACTATGACTTTTTTCGACATACTATACAACGACTTTTTTTCAAACATTTTCGACATGCTATACTATGATGTTTATGTGACTTTTTTCGACATACTATTGAGGCAACAGTGCTAACCATTGGGCCACTGTGCTGCTTTCCTTTACTATGACTTTTTTCAAGATACTATACTATGACTTTTTTTCAAAATTTTTCAACATGCTGTACTATGACTTTTTTTCGACATACTATACTATGGCTTTTTTGTGACTTTTTTCGACATACTATTGAGGCAGTAGTGCTAACCATTGGGCCACTGTGCTGCTTTCCTTTACTATGACTTTTTTCGACCTACTATACTATGATGTTTTTTCGACATACTATTTAGGCAACAGTGCTAACCATTGGGCCACTGTGCTGCTTTCCTTTACTATGACTTTTTTCAACATACTATAACTTTTTTTCTAAATTTTTCAACATGCCTTGACTTGCAACTTTTTTTTTTTTATATGGTACTATACTTCATGGATTCGAACTCTGTACCTTCTTGCTGTGAGGCAACAGTCCTAACCATTTGGCTATCGTGTTGCTTTCTTAATCTTGGAATTTTTTGTGACTTTTTTCAACATACTATACTATGACTTTTTTTCGACATACTATACTATGTCTTTTTTGTGACTTTTTTCAACATAATATTGAGACAACAGTGCTAACCATTGGGCCACTGTGCTGCTTTCCTTTACTATGACTTTTTTTCTAAATTTTTCAACATGCTATACTATGATGTTTTTGTGACTTTTTTCGATATACTATTGAGGAAGTAGTGCTAACCATTGGGCCACTGTGCTGCTTTCCTTTACTATGACTTCTTTCGACATACTGTACTATGACTTTTTTTTTTAAATTTTCGACATGGTATACTATGACATTTTTTCGACATGCTATAGTATGGCTTTTTTGTCACTCTTTTTGACATACTATTGAGGCAACAGTGCTAACCATTGGGCCACTGTGCTGCTTTCCTTTACTATGACGTTTTCAACATACTATACTATGACTTTTTTTCTAAATTTTTCAACATGCTATACTATGACTTTTTTTCGACATACTATACTATTGCTTTTTTGTGACTTTTTTCGACATACTATTGAGGCAACAGTGCTAACCTTTGGGCCACTGTGCTGCTTTCCTTTACTATGACGTTTTTCAACATACTATACTAAGACTTTTTTTCTACATTTTTCGACATACTATACTATGGCTTTTTTGTGACTTTTTTCGACATACTATTGAGGAAATAGTGCTAACCATTGGGCCACTGTGCTGCTTTCCTTTACTATGACTTTTTTCGACATGCTATACTATGACTTTTTTTCTAAATTTTTCAACATGCTATACTATGACTTTTTTAACATACTATACTATGACTTTTTTTCGACATGCTATAATATGATGTTTTTGTGGCTTTTTTCGACATACTATTGAGGCAACAGTGCTAACCATTGGGCCACTGTGTTGTTTTCCTTTACTATGACTTTTTTCGACATACTATACTACGACTTTTTTTCAAACATTTTCGACATGCTATACTATGATGTTTTTGTGACTTTTTTCGAAATACTATTGAGGCAACAGTGCTAACCATTGGGCCACTGTGCTGCTTTCCTTTACTATGACTTTTTTCAACATACTATACTATGACTTTTTTCTAAATTTTTCGACATGCTATACTATGGCTTTTTTGTGACTTTTTTCGATATACTATTGAAGCAACAGTGCTAACCATTGGGCTACTGTGCTGCTTTCCTTTACTATGACTTTTTTCAACATACTATACTAAGACTTTTTTTCTAAATTTTTCAACATGCTATACTATGACATTTTTTTTTTAAATTTTCGACATGCTATACTATGACATTTTTTCGACATTCTATACTATGGTTTTTTGTGACTTTTTTCGACATACTATTGAGGAAATAGTGCTAACCATTGGGCCACTGTACTGCTTTCCTTTACTATGACTTTATTCGACATACTATACTATGACTTTTTATTTTTATTTTCGACATGCTATACTATGACTTTTTTTCGACATGTTATACTATGATGTTTTTGTAACTTTTTCGACATACTATTGAGGAAGTAGTGCTAACCATTGGGCCACTGTGCTGCTTTTCTTTACTATGACTTTTTTCGACATACTATACTATGACTTTTTTTCGACATGCTATAATATGATGTTTTTGTGACTTTTTTCGACATACTATTGAGGCAACAGTGCTAACCATTGGGCCACTGTGTTGTTTTCCTTTACTATGACTTTTTTCGACATACTATACTACGACTTTTTTTCAAACATTTTCGACATGCTATACTATGATGTTTTTGTGACTTTTTTCGACATACTATTGAGGCAACAGTGTTAACCATTGGGCCACTGTGCTGCTTTCCTTTACTATGACTTTTTAAAAAGATACTATACTATGACTTTTTTTCAAAATTTTTCAACATGCTGTACTATGACTTTTTTTCGACATACTATACTATGGCTTTTTTGTGACTTTTTTCGACATACTATTGAGGCAGTAGTGCTAACCATTGGGCCACTGTGCTGCTTTCCTTTACTGTGACTTTTTTCGACATACTATACTATGATGTTTTTTCGACATACTATTTAGGCAACAGTGCTAACCATTGGGCTACTGTGCTGCTTTCCTTTACTATGACTTTTTTCAACATACTATAACTTTTTTTCTAAATTTTTCAACATGCCTTGACTTGCAACTTTTTTTTTTTATATGGTATTATACTTTATGGATTCGAACTCTGTACCTTCTTGCTGTGAGGCAACAGTCCTAACCATTGGGCTATCGTGTTGCTTTCTTAATCTTGGAATTTTTTGTGACTTTTTTCAACATACTATACTATGACTTTTTTTCGACATACTATACTATGTCTTTTTTGTGACTTTTTTCGACATACTATTGAGGCAGTAGTGCTAACCTTTGGGCCACTGTGCTGCTTTCCTTTACTATGACTTTTTTCGACATACTATACTATGACACTTTTTTCAAAATTTTCAACATGCTATACTATGACATTTTTTCGACATGCTATACTATGGCTTTTTTGTGACTTTTTTCGATATACTATTGAAGCAACAGTGCTAACCATTGGGCCACTGTACTGCTTTCCTTTCCTATGACTTTATTCGACATACTATACTATGACTTTTTTTTTTTATTTTCGACATGCTATACTATGACTTTTTTTCGACATGTTATACTATGATGTTTTTGTAACTTTTTCGACATACTATTGAGGAAGTAGTGCTAACCATTGGGCCACTGTGTTGCTTTCCATTACTATGACTTTTTTCGACATACTATACTATAACTTTTTTTCAAAATTTTTCAACATTCTATACTATGACTTTTTTTCAAAAATGTTCAACATGCTATACTATGACTTTTTTTCGAAATACTATACTATGGCTTTTTTGTGACTTTTTTGCTGTTTGGAAACAGTGCTAAGCATTGGGCCATTGTGCTGCTTTTCTATACTATGACATTTTTATAACATATTATATTATGACACATTTCATGACATTTTATATGTCATAATATAACTCTACTGTGTGTATTGTTTATGACATTTTATGGCATACTATACTATGTCGTTTAAATGACTTTCTATGACATTTTTTATAACATACCATAGTATGACATTTTATTCAATCTCTAAGCTACATGACTGACATTTTCATTTATCTAAGACCTGTGTGCATGTGTGTCTGTCTCCAAGGGTGAACCAGGGGCTGCAGGCCAGAAGGGTTCCCCAGGGGAGAGAGGTAGGCCAGGGCCCCCCGGCGGTGGAGGTTACCACTCCAAGGATGCACAGCCCATGATCGGCCCGGTCGGACCAAGAGGAGAGAGGGGAAGCCCAGGCTCAGAGGGCCCACCCGGACTCCCTGGAACTCCAGGGTCGCCAGGAAATGATGTGAGATACAGTTTCATTACACTTATATCCATGTGGCTTAATTATTTATTTACACTTTTTATTACATCCAAATCATGCAATTTCAAGCTTAGAAGAGGTAATGACACAGTACAGTGTCTGGAGGCGCTCACAAGCTCCATCTGCACTTTTTAATAATGAATGTTTTAATTATGTACCTTGATTAATGTTTGCCCTTTTGTTTTTCTCTTCATTTCTCTGTTCTTAAACAGGCTGTAGTCAATTATGATGAAGTCAAGAACTTCATCCGCCAGCAGGTCATCAAGATCTTTGATGGTGAGCACATTTGCATTGTTAGGTGAATGTTTACTGTGTATAATGCTGCAGTTCTTAGTCTAGAGCAAAATCTTTTCTTCAGATTCATATCTTTTTTTCAGAGAATTATTCCATTTCTCCTCCGGGACACTTCTGTTATTGCTACTGTGAAATCATTGTTTGTTCTTGCACATTTCCCCTCCCCAGAGAGAATGGCCTACTACATGTCTCGCATGCAGATGCCAGTAGAGATGGTGGCATCCCCAGGTCGGCCTGGGCCACCTGGCAAAGACGGAACTCCAGGTAGTCCTGGGAACCCAGGTGCACCTGGAAACCCGGGACAGATCGGCAGACAAGGCCGGCCAGGAGTCACAGGCCCCCCAGGTGAGCCATCAGTTATACCAGTAATATTTTAAGCACCATGACAAGTGTCTTCATTAGCTAACTGTAAACAGTTTATCTGTCATGTTGTCAAAATATGTTTGTCTCTTTCTGTAGGACCACGAGGACCACATGGAGAAAAAGGAGATAAGGGTGTTGGAGAGATGGGAGATGTAGGACCTCCAGGAGCACCAGGTAATGTACCCCACCGGTCCATGGATCAGTAAGTAGAGAGATGGCAGCCATATTGTGTGTCAGCCTTACTTAAAGCCATAGCTAACAGTTAGCAACGTTTGGCACATTTCACCATGTGTATCGACCATAAAAGTTTCTGCGTTTTAGTTAAGACATTCAAATTGTTATGTTAGTTACAGTAAATCCCTTCTCCTGTCACATTTTGTTGAAGTACTTACAAACCCCAATTCCAATGAAGTTTTATATTGTGTAAAACGTACTTACGTATGTGCCTTCACATATGTGCAAGTTACTCATGCCATGGGCACTAACACACCCCCAAACCATCACAGATGCTGGCTTTTGAACTTTGCGCTGATAACAATTAGGGTTTTGACTTTTGCCCAAAAATCATATTCGAAGTTCGTTTGTATATTAATATTAATATTCAAATATATTTGAATATTTATTAATAATATTTTGACCATTTAATGCCTTTAGTTTAAAAAAAAGAGTCAATGTATTTCTCTGCTGTGGCCGCCGAAACAGTCACCTTTCTCTTCTGTTGTGTGACTGAGGAGCAGCCCCGCCCTCTGTGCTCTCTCCTCATGTGCAGCAGCACTGAGCAGGCAGGTAGGAAGGGGAGATGGGACAGGGTGCGGCGCCGGCGAGAGACAGCGGAACGCGACGGGAGAAAGACGCCGCTGAGCTGGCCTGGCCCTGGGCGAGCCAGCTTTCTTTGAGAATTAGGGGGGAATGCACCGCTACCGAGCCACGGCCGAGAGACGTGCGTCGCCGCGACGTATAGTTAAATTTTGAAATGCATAAAAAGCCTCGGAATCTGAACTGAAAACATTTACAATCAAACGCATTTACAAAAACTAATGCCCATAACAGGTTCGAATATTAAGGGCTGGTTAATATTCGTTCGAATATCATTATTTTTTTAAATATTCGAATGATATTCGAATAACGAAGTTTGGAGTCAAAGCCCTAATAACAATCTGGATGGTCCTTTTCCTTTTTGGCCCAGAGGACATGACGTCCATGAAATTCCTTGCAATTGTACGTTGAGAAACATTGTTCTTAAACTGTTGGACTATTTGCTCACGCAGTTGTTCACAAAGTGGTGAAACTCGCCCCATCCTTGCTTTAAAAACGAGTGAGCCTTTTGGGGATGCTCCTTTAATACCCAATCATGACCAATTAACCTGTTCACCTGTGGAATGCTCCAAACAGGTGTTTTTTTGAGCATGCCTCAACTTCCCAGTCTTTTGTTGCTGCTGTGCCAGCTTTTTTGGAACATGTTGCAGGCATCATGGGTCATTCTTAAATTGTCTTAATTAAAGTCACTAAAATTACATACTAACTCATACCACCCAAATCAACATCTGACCATCCTTAATCGTCATGGAGTTGAGATAGCTTTGGCTAAATTAGCGAATTAGCATCTGCAGTCAATTTGTTATATGTTTATTTATTTTGGGTTGAAGAAGCAACCATGCTCACATCAATTGATCAAAATAGGATTTTAATGACTGGGTAATGTTTGCCCCATGTCCCCTTGATAACAGACATGGTGGTTTGCACATATATTCTTGTTTCTGCATTGTATTGGTGCTACAACGTTAAATGGCAACACCTTACTCAACCTTTAAAGGAACAGTTTGACATGTGTGTTTTACCCCAAATGTCAAACTATTCCTTTTACTCTTTTGTTTTCTCTTTTTTAATATATCCTCTTTACAGCTAAGTAGCAGGGCAGTGATAGTGCCACAATCATTACATTCTCTTTATTTCCCTTCTTTTTACAGGTGTCCCAGGCCCCCCAGGCTATAGTAAGATGGGACCCCCAGGTCCTGTTGGGCAGCAGGGTGTTCCTGGAATCCCAGGCTCGCCTGGGCAGCCTGGTGCAAAGGGACATGACGGCCGGTGTAATCCTGGAGATTGTATGAGCCATCAAGTAGAGTACAGCCCAAAGGGCCCACCTATCAAGGGCCCCTGGTAAAGGGCTAGAACTGATGGAGTAGAGGGGCAGGGGGGACTAAAGCAAAGAGACTACGGAAAAGACAGGAAGCCAAAGACCATGATCCAAAGTTATTAAATCTGACCACACAATGAAACCAATGAGCTCCTTTATTGTTGAATTGCATAGATTTACCCACACAGATTGCCACTGTAGTTCTGAACAGAAATCCACAATTTCTTTCTAAGGGCCCCACTGGAAATGAGGCCTGCAAGGACACACCAGCAGCACATTTTTATTGCATTGTTCTTTTCCCTATGAATGCCAATTCATTGCTATATTACTGCCTTTTATTTTGGTCTTGCCTCTTTATTCTCACTGCGTTCCACTCTTTTTGTATATTTCACACAACCCAGGGGAGGTGACAATATTCACAATTTGTATTTTCTTCTCCTTAATTAATTCTGAACCTTTCTGGGTTATTTTCATTTTCTTTGTCCACATCTGTAGAAAGAGAATGCACACAATTATTGTAGCACTTTGCTTGCACCTCTCATATCTTTGTTCCCTTCTCACAAAATCACATTCAGGGTGCATCCCATGCATTTCTAATATGTCTCAGTGTTTGTGGTGTGATACATATTTGAATTTGACTTGTAAGAGAATATCCCTAGAAATGTAGCTCAGTTCTGGAGAAAAAAATCATGCATTCATACCCTTTTTGATGGATTGACTATTTTGTATGTATTTATATTTATATATATATATATTGGCTTTTCATACTTTTCAAAGGATTTGATACAAGGCATACGCATGGCCAGCCACACATTTTTTATTGTCAAATGTATATCAAGCAACAAAAAAACCAAAGGAATATTTTTTTTATGGTCTAAAAGCTTTCAAATTGAAATAATGTTTTCAGTAAAAGACATCATTATTTATAAAAGAAGATTGTGTTTACACAAGAAAGCATATTGGCTTTTTTAATTATGTTGTTAAAGTTGATTTTGTGTCATTTTAACTCCAGTACTTTTTGGAAATACAGCCATTTTAAAACATCTCATCTCATTTTTATTCCAAAGTAGCTGTAATAACCATCTGTCTGTTTCAACAGACACTTGTTTAAGGAAATATGAGCAATAATTGAGCCCATTTACCACAGGTACTGTAATGCAACACACTGAGCACAGCCACCTAGCCCTCACAGTCACGTACGATAAAGGAAATATTCTTCAAGGCATCGCAGATGGTTTTTGTAGTGTTACATGTTACTGTATTTTGTTGTCGTTTTTTTAAAAATAGTTTTTAAATTAGTAGTTCAAACTATGAGCCATGGTCAGACTTTTGTTTCTCACAAACTAACCCATGGGAAATGTTAAACTGAATTAAATTGCTTTTAAAAGATGCTGCATCATGTTATCATTGTCAACCTCTGTCATATCAAACACTTTACAAATACTGTTGTCCATCAATGATGGTTTTCAAGACAATGGGTCCCTGGGCATCGACATGGACCCGGACTGAAGATGAAGTGGAAATTTAGTTTTGCCTCTCTCTGTAGTTGTTTGGCATTTCTTAATGGTCGGTTTGCATCTCTCGTAGTAGTTTTGAATGTCTTTGAAGTTGTTGGGGTTTCTTAATGGTCGATTTGCGTCTCTCTCGGTGGTTGGTTTTGTGTGTCTTTGTAGTTGTTGTTTATATGGCTTGTTGGAAAGTCAGTCACTTCGGTGGCTCCAAGGGGTCAGGGGTCCCTATATGAAGGTATGGTGTGAAATGCGAGAGCTTGTAGAATACGACGTGAGAACTTGCAGAACAAAAATTCTTGTTTGTAGACCGTCCCGCCTGTGGCTGCAGGACCTGGAGCTCGCCGCCACTGTTTCAGTTTGACTGTTAAGAAGTGTTTAGATAATTAAAAGGTATTTAGAAGTGGGGTGGCTGGTTAGTTGGATAACGCTAGCATGCTATTCCACCAAGCTTCCATGCTACATAAATAAGCCGGACAGAGTTGTCCCTCATCTGGCGATAGGAACCCGGCTTTCCCCGTTCTGTTGGCTCAGAGCTCCACAGCCGAAGTCCACAGGTACAAATTAGTTTTGCACCAAACGTATCGTCAAAAGTGTTGCTAAAGTCGAGGCGTGCAGATTCGCCACTTCGTGATGCAACAGATTTGAGATGTTGTAATCACTGAGTTGTGGTTGTGATATATGTAATGTACCCGAGTAAAAGCAAGTAAATGTTGCATTACAAGTTTGCAGCTGTCGTGTTCATGTAAAAATCAATCTACACATTTGTGAATATCTTTTCTGTGACTTCACATTCAAAATACTGGTGTGTGAACATTTTCTACGAGTGCAAATTTCCACTTCAGATTTTATTTTACATGCTCTCATGTGTTTCTTTTTTTTGTGTGACTTCAAATTCATATCACTTATGAATATTTTTTACAAGTGCAAATTTTCAAAGTTCAGATTTTTTTGTTCTGCAAGTTCTCACATCATATTCTACAAGCTCTCACATGTTGCACCTTATTTACTTTCATATCCTTAGCTCAACTTCAATGATGTAGGTTTCTTTCCTGTCATTGTTATCCAACCCATCATGTGCACATGTGCACTTGAATATCATTCTGTATAGTCTAGTACAGTATGGTAGTATGGTGGGAAATTTGGTGGTGCAAGAATGTTAACAAAAGCTGAGCATCTGCAGCTTTGGAAACATGGGAGTTTATTTACATGCATGAATTGATACGGTTAAATATTTGGAAGAGAGGAATGAGAAGAAAAAGAGCTCAAACAGACAAACTAAAGAGACATGTTTCCATTCCCCACATGATACAGAAGAGCATTGGATTTTATAAAAGGTTCCTCTTTATTGGTTTGGGTTGACCTGAACAGCCAGAAAAAAAAACCTCTTTACAGATGATTATATAAAGAACAATAAATAGCTTCTGTTGATGAAAATAAATCAGTCATTAAATAGCTGACACCCTGTGGAAGGTTGACAGTGGCATAGGGAGCACATTCGGGCTGATTCGTCTTCAGAA